>NC_091863.1:105243463-105546494 GCF_037783145.1 Equus przewalskii | reverse complement strand
AGAATATCTGCATAGGCATTTTTTTCACAGACAGGAACATACTGTTCTGCACCTTGCTTCTCTCACTTTATATATCTTAGAAAGCTTCACATATCAGAATATATATATTTGTTCTAATCCGTTACATTATATTCAAATTATGGATTTGATGTATCATGATTTCCTTACCAATTGAAGAGACTATCTTTTTTCTCCGTTGTTTTGATTTGTTGCTGTTGCTCTTGCTTTGGTTTGGTTTTGTTTGCTGTTAGAAATAATGTTGCAGGGGCTGGCCCAGTGGCATAGTGGTTAAGTTCATGCACTCTGCTTCGGTGGCCTGGAGTTCACAGGTTCTGATCCTGGGTATGGACCTACACACTGCCCATCAAGCCATGCTGTGGCAGCATCCCAAATACAAAAATGGAGGAAGATTGTCACAGATGTTCACTCACGGGCAATCTTCCTCACCAAAAAAAAAAAAAAAGAGAGAGAGAAAGAAAGAAAGAATGTTTCAGTGAACATCTTCTCAAAAATGTATATTTGCTTGTTCATATACATGTACCCTTAGGATAAATTCTTAGAAGTACAATTGCTAGGTTAAAGGGTATGACCTTTTACAAACTTGATAAATGTGTTAAATTGCCTCCAAAAATGTACTTCCAAGTTGTACTCCAGCTGATTATGAATGAGAATTACTGCATCCCTACATCCTCAAAAGAATTAGGTTTTATGAAAGTTTATCGTGTTTTTAAGTGTGGTAGGGGAAATTGTCTCATTGTTTTGATTTGTCCTTAAATAATCATTAGCAAATTTGAGTAGAATATTTATGTTCATTGGAAATTTCTATTTCTTTTTCTATTAAAAATTTGTATCCATTTTTCTGTGGGGTCTTTTCCTTTCATGCATTGTATACAAAAGCTTTTAATATATATGTGTTTAATTATTTTTAAAAGTTTTTAAAGGATTATAAATCCTCTGTTATATGTATGACATATTCTTTCATTTGTCATTTGCTGTTTGACTTAGTTACTTGCTATTGCCATATAGAAATGATAATATTTATGTAGTTAAATATCAGTTTTTTCTTTTATACTATAATATAGTTCTTGTAGCACGCTTAGTTATAAAGGTCTCCTTCATTGCAAGATTATAAAAACAGTCATGTTCTCGTTTAGAACTTTATGGCTTTTCCTCTTTTAAATATTTAAACTGTTGAGCAATCCAGAATTTACTTTGGTGTAAAGGGTCAGGTAGGGATCCAGATATTTTATTCAAATGGCCAGCCAATTGCCCAATCTCTCTGTATTTTTTAATGCTGATTTGTTTTTCCCACTAGAATCTGAACTCTTCCAAGAAAAGAACCATACCTTATTCATTGTTGTGACCCAACATCTAACACTGTGCGTGGCACACAATAGCATTTGCTGAATATACATCGAATGAATGTCACTGTTTCAGTTTCTTCCGTTGGTGAACAAAGCCTGCTTGAAGACAATTAGTAGCCTCTATGTACCACATTTTGCTAACTCTACTGCTAACCCAGTGGGAGCCTCTTCTCATCTGCTACTGCCTGGTACCTATCACCTCTTATCCAAACTGGATGATTAAAAATGTCAGGTAGACGTGACTAGAGCCTAATTAAATATTGCAGGCACTTGGTAAAAGGAAACATAATAAAGCTCCATCTGGCCAAGAAGCCCCCTACTCCATAATTACTAGTGTCTGAAATTCTATCTTTAGGACTTTATGTCCTTTCTTAAAATGCAAATATCTTGTTGAGTTGGGTTTCTTTATTCGTTCACATCACAGTGTGAATTTTTGTTGCCTGATTCAATGAAAAAAAAAGAGCCTATGAAAACAAGTTTTGAGGGGAAGCCTGGAAAAAAAGTACAGGCCTTCGGAGGGCAAGACAGGGATCACAGGAATCGGGGAGCAGGAGGGGTGCATGAAGGAGAGCACTTAAAACTTATGTTCTGGGGCTGGCCCCATAGCCTAGTGGTTAAATTTGTGCACTCCACTTCAGAGACCTGGGTTCGGTTCCCGGATATGGACTTACACCACTCGTTGGCAGTCATGCTGTGGTGGTGACCCACATACAGAGAAGAGGAGGATTGGTGCTGATGTTAGCTCAGAGCGATTCTTCCTGAAGCCAAAAAAATTTTTAAAAAAGAGGAAGATTGGCAACAGATGTTAGCTTTGGGCAAATCTTTCTGAGCAAAAAGAAAAAAAAACTTACGTTCTAACATTGGCACATTAATGTATCAAGCTGCTTAATCACAAAATACATCATCCCACCACCTCTCCCTGAACCTCAGCAATCTAAACTCTAGACTCACTGGACATATTTGTAGGAGACTATTTAGATTGGAGAGGATTATATCAGTCAGTTAGGGGCTAATTTCTTCAGAGTGTTTTTGAGAATTTTATCTTAAAAGAGCATATGAATATTATAGTTTTCTTTAAAGAATCTAATAGTTGATTCTAGTGCCCAAAATGCCTTCTCATCCTCTGCTGACTCCAAATTTAACATCCACCTGATTAAAAATATTCTGGGGAAGGAAATGGCAAAAGCAAAAGGTCAAGATGAACTTTTGCATTCTTCTGATTTGGGGTCTTAAAATGCATATTGTCAAAGTCCCTCTTCCCCATTTTGTCCAGCTGAAAAGAAACCCAAATTTTAAGGATCTTAAATTGGTGTGACTTGAAAGCCTGATCAGCACCTGGGCCTGTGTTTTGGGGGTTGACGTCAGTGAGCAATGGGGGTTAAGAAAGTCATTTTCCTGGTTTATTAGAATCTCTCTCTTTGGGCCCAGGTCATTTCTCACACGCCCTGGTCACATCGGTCTAAGCTTCTTCCATCACAAGCTGTTTTTCATTTCCTAGTTTGTATGAAAAATTGACCATAAAAGTCTGTACATGAGCCACTTGTTTATTGCTAATCCATCCCTGGAGTTTGAAGGGAATGAAATAGCTAATGGACTCTGAAATTAAACCCTTATTAAAAGTGTAAATTCAATGGAAGGTGCAGCATTTAAGTTAATACCCATTCATATGTTAGCATGAATTAGTATTGGAATCTTCCCTACAGAAACTCTGAGACCACAGTTTATGAAAGGGAAAAAATAGAAAGGGAAACAGGGCACCGGATCATTGGGGTGAGAGAACCATCAGACCTGAAAACATCCTGAAACAAGAAGTAAGATAACACCAGAAAGGATCTTCAGTTTTCCTCAGATTCATCTGAAATTTGGTCCCAAGACTGAGTGTTTTGGAACTTCCAAGTAATTTATTAACCGTAGAGTATAATAATAATAATAAGGAAAAATGTTAGGTAATATTCACAGTAATGAACCAGAATACTCTAGAAATTAAATTGAATTTAAATAACATTTATGGAGAAAAATATAAATATTTTTAAAGATTCTGTAAAATAAATATATGCACAAAGATACTAACAAATAATAATCACAAAAATGGGGATGCTGATGATATTAGTGACAAGTTATATTTACTGAGCACTTACTTTGTGCCAACCACTGTATGCATAATAACTCATTTAAGCCTAACAATAATTCTTAGGAGGGCACTATTGTACTTTCAGTTTTACAGAGGAGGAAATTGAGGTTCAGCGAGATTAGTAGTTTGCCAAATATCATACAACTAATAACAGAGTCCTCCTCCACTGGCTGAGAACCAAGGTTGAGCCAAGAATGCCTCTTCTGAAGCGTCATGCTACTTAACGGCAGGCTTGGGCTACTGTTGCTGCTTATCTCCAGGCCCCAGATCCACAAAACTCCCCTCTCTGGATATAATTCTAAGTCAGAGTTGGCCTTTCTGTATCTGTCTTGCCCTGGCTGAGGCCCACTCCTCTAGTTACTTTGAAGGCCACTTCTGCACTCTCCCCTTGGCACCTCCCTCCTAAGTTAACTGATACAAATGAAGCGAGGACGCATTGCTTTCATGTCAGGCATTTTCCTAAATACTTTCATATTTGCTCTTCTCATTTAATATGTCAACCTTTGAGGTAGAGGTCATCATCCCCATTTAACAGATGGGCAAACTGACTAGGATAAGTTAAGAATATATCTAAGGCAAGTGGCAATTTGGATATGGGTCTGTCTGATTCCAGAGTTTGAGAAGACTAGTGAGATATGAATAATCTCTACCTATCAGGAGTATTTGCATGTTAAAAGGTGACTTCTTAAAGGACTAATTCACCAAGTAATGTTGGAATCTCTGGTAAAAGGAACAGACAGATGAGGCCTATAATTTGGGGTACAAGGCCTCTGTCCCAAGGTCCTCTTTACATCAACCCAAACAGGTACTTGCTCCTTAATCTCACCCCTCCACCACACACACACATAACGCTGGCTGGGCTGACCCTGACCCTGGTCCATTCCTTCCCCTGCTAGGATTACTCTGCAACCATGACAGATACTAAGTTCAGGCTCTAGCCTAGCTCCCTTATTCCTAGCTCAGTCTGGCCATTACATAAAAGTAGAGCTCAACATACATTGGAAAAGTTAGATGGAGGTAGTAGGCGGTTTGCTTAGCCCTTCAAATTGGGACAAATGTATCTAGGAAGAATGAATGAGTCCTGGAAGAGTACTGTTAGCTCAAGCACAATTAGGACTCAAACCACCCTTCTTCATCCAGTCAGACTCACCACAATAAAATGACGCCCCCTCCTCTGTCTCCCTAACATTCATGAGTCATTAAATGAGTTCTTTATTTCTAATTTAAATAAATTAGAATAAGAACTCAGACTTTCTAGAATAGACCATTATATTTACCCAGTCACTTAATGAAAAAAATGCATCATCGAAGCCTTGCAGTGCCTAAGCACTTGGAGCGCTATAGGTTAATTTTATTCAGTTGTTTTGCCTTTAGGATAGCAAGCACCCCCTCTCAGTTTTATTAGATGAGAACTCATCAGGTGTATATGCTAATTTTATAGTGAACCTGAAATTTTTAGGTGCAAACCACCTCCCCTTTGGTCTTTAATAAGGCCACTCTGACACTACAAAACACTCTTTCCCCATTTCCACCAAACTGCCTGACCAGTACCACTTCCAATATGACCGGACTCCAGTAAAAGTTCTTGCCTTAACACACAACACATGCTGGATTCATGTCTGATCTTGAATTGAAGATCTTGGATTTATGGAAAGAGTTGAATTTTTAAGATTTGGATGTTTATAAGTTTGAATTTTAAAACTACCCTCTTCTTTATTCTGTTTAAATAGAAGCTCTAAATACAGACCTCCTAAGTCAGTGTTCTATGAGGACAATCAGCCTACAAAGTTGTCTAAGAATTTCGTACATTCTGTGATATATCTGGATTTAGCAAATTTTAAAAGTTATTGCAGGTCATTTTTTGTAGTCTATTAGAATTACTCCCTTTGGGCTCAGGACGTTCCTCACAAACCATCACCTTATGGATAGTTCAACTTTGCTCACAGTTTCAAAGTTTGCTTGAAGCACTTCCTAGAAAGTTGTTTCTATATTGGAGGTGAGATGTAGTTGGGAGAGAAGAAAGTATGCCGATAGCTGGCCCATTCCTGCAGAAAATGACTCAAGGTGGACTGGGCTTATCTGTCTGGTTTTCCCTCCAGCCCCAAATCCCCATAAATGGCAGAAAATATATATTTGAAATTAATATCTCTACAACAAAAATTAAAAATAAGTATAATTTGCATAACATAAATTTTGAGGAATCCTTTTCGGTCTTAAGGTGGACAGAATAAGATTAATTGAGAAAAGTACAGCCTAAAATGTACATAGTAAAGGATGGCTGAATAAGTTGGATATGAGTCCAGATGATCTCCAAGCCCAGAAATAAGAGATTCAGGTAGTATATGGAAGCCATGGGAAAATCACTGCCTGTTAGAGTACCCCATTTTGAGCAGCTGAGTGGTTTGATCCTCTTCTGCCCAACTGAGTCAGGTAGTGGGCAGCACAGGTGTTTGTCCCAGGCGAGAACAATTATCATGGATCCTTGGGCTTGAGAAGCAAGACAGAAATCCAAGTGGCTGGCCACACCCAGGACAAACAGGAAGCATCCATGCCCAGAAGATAAACTGCTTAAACACTTCACTTAGCAGTATGCCCTGTCCCTCTTGAAACTCTTGATAAGTGTGCAGGCTGTGAGAAGAAGAAACACCATCTGGAGGCAAACAGAGGTTCTCAAAGTCCAAGGTGAGCACTAACAAAAAGTCCACAAACATTTGGGGGAAACAAGCACCACAAAATAGTCGCCAAATTCAAGAATCAGGACTAATGCCCAAGGAAACAGAGTAAATAGGAGTTAATGAGAAAATTGAAGGGAAAATTGAACTAGCAAACAATAACAGTATGAAATTTCTCAGAGGTAAGGAAAGACAAAAATCTGAAAGTAAAAAACACATACCAATTACTGGGAAAGCTATCTTAATGAAAAGGTATCCATACCTAAGACAAATCATGGTGAAATTTCAGAACTCCAAGGACAGAGAAAGCAAAATCTGTGAATGTTTCCAAAGCAATAAATAAGCTACTACACAGGAATGAGAATCAAGCTAGCATCAGATTGCTCATCAGCAATACTCAACGCTAGGAAATAGTTATGGATTGGCTTCAAATTAATGAGAAAAAATAATTTGGAAGCAAGGACATTATATTGAGAAAAACTAACATTTAAGTTGGAGGGTTGGAGGCTGTGAAAAATATATTTTTCATTGGGTATGCAAAGACTCAGTATTTCACCAACTGCAGTTTATCTTTGAATGAATTACTGGACGATATACTCCAGCAAAATAAAAAAATGGCCCCAAGGGGATGATGTGCAGTAAAAGAAACAATACTGATCAAAGAAGCCAGTAAAAACTATAATGAAGCCTAAACAATTACTGATTGAAAAAAAATAACAATATGGAACTAAATCCCTGATGATCTCTACATGGAAAATTATGGGGTTTAGAAGAAAACAGAAAAGGAAAGTACACTATTGCTATGGTTGTATTCTTTTTCAAGATGATGATACAGATAATTATAAACTCTAGAATTTTATGGAAAATAAATGTTTAAATAACTTTTTTAAGAAATTAAGGCTAACAACTAGAATAAGAAATTTAATATAGAACTTCCAAAAAACTACTAGAGAACAAGAAATAAAACACAGAAAATGCTATCTTCCAATAGGTTGCCGGAAAGGATAAAAACAAAAAATCAAGATAATTAGAAAAGGTAAAACAAAATGGCAAGGATAATCACAAATGTCAGTAACCGTATTAAATCTGAAGGAGTCAAAAATTCTTGTTAAAAAGACATTAATCTCAGGTTGGACAAGTAAGCAAAATCTAACCACAGCTTGTTTAAAAGAGATACATTTTAAACAAAATGGCACATGAAACTTGAAAATAAATTGAGAAAGACATATGAAGAAAATGCTTACAAAAATAAAGTAGGTGTAGCAATAATAAAATCAGGCAAAATAAAACATAGACGAAAGTTAAAAGGGACAACAAGGACACTTTGTATCGGTATAATGCACTAGGAGGATATACCAATTATTAGACTATTCACAAAAACGTAACTTTGAAATAAATGAAATAAATATGGAAAAGAAAACAAGAAGAAATTGGCAATCCAAAACATTAACAGGAAACTTTCACATGCCTTTCTCTCAGAAACCCAACAACAGACCAAGTAGAAGCGTGAATAAAAATTAAGAGAATTTGGAGAACACAATTAATGAGTTTGATACAATACGTATGTACACCCACAAATCCAACAAGCAAAGATTTGACATTCCTTAAACACATATGGGACATGCACAAAATTTGACTATGCGTAAGGTTACAAAAATTTCAACAAATTATGAAAAGTAGAGAACATTAAGGCTCCATATTTGAACACGTATCAATATAATCGGAAATTAGTAATAATGGTTAACCAAAAAAAATGTTTCTATTATTATTTTATTAAGGTCATATTGGCTTATAACATTGTGTAGATTTCAAGTGTACATTATTATATTTCAGTTTCTGTATACACTGCATCATATTCACCACCGATAGTCTAAATGATTCTTTAAAAGCATTCCTCCTCAATGATTCTTCATTAAAGAAAAATAACAAAGTTAAAATTGCAAACTATTTAGAAATGAACAAGAATAGAAGCATTATATAGCAAAACCTACGGAGCATGGCCCAAAAGGCACCAAACAAAATCTAATAGCCTAAATCAACTTACTAGAAAAGTAAAGACGTTAAGAAAAGAACAAGGTTAACTTAGAGAAAGCAAAAGTGAGTATAAACGTAAAAGCATCATTTAGAGAAATATTTTGACAAGAACAAAGCAAACAAAAAAGGACAATGCTGATCCATAAAACTTAAAACAATATATTTGAAAAGGCTACTAAAATAGATAAACCTTTGGGGAATTCTGAGCAAGGAAAACAGAGAGAAGGTATAAATAAACAATGTTTGAAACAATACCTGAAGTAAATACATATATGGAGAATATTTAATGTATTAAATGCAGTTATGTACGATTTTATGACAGTAAAATTTTGAAAATCAATACTTAATGAACCATTTTCTAGAAAATCACGTATTGCTAAAATTAACTCAAGAAGATGTGGAAAACCTGAATAGACCAATAATCTTAAAGGTAGTCATAAACCTACATCTTAAAAAGGCACGGGGCCCAAAAGTTTAAATAGACAAGTTCTATCAAATCCTCAAGGAACAAATCACTCTTATGCCCTATAAAATATTATGGAGCGCAGAGAAAACAGGGAATATTCTTCATTCATTTTGCAAGCCTAGCATAACTTTGATGTCAAAAATTGGACAAATATAGCAGCAAAAAAGAAAACTATGGGGCCAATCTTGCTTATAAGCATAGATGCAGAATACTAAATAGAATAATAGCACTTCAAATTCAGCAGTATATTAAAAGAAAAATACAGCATGAATCATGACCAATAAGGCTTAATATTAGTTGATTTATTAATGCAGCTCACTACATTGAACTTACAGTTGTAAGACACATTACCAAGTTATGCTCACCCATGTTGATTTCACCTCATTGACTATTTGAATGTGGTCTTTCTGGTTAAATAGTCTTAAAGATTTTCACTCTTTTCATTTCTCTTCCTCTAATGTTCTGTTTTTATTGTCTTGGAGTTTAGTTTCTGTCTTATAGTTTATCTCTCCACTAAAGTTTTATTAGCATTTCTTTTATGATTCCTCAGAGTTCTTACATATAATTCAACCAAGTTTATACTTATTAAATTTTTTTAAACTTTGATTAAATTGACACCGAAATGTATATAATAGTGTAGAGTCATGTTAAAAAAATTACTTTTCTTTTTTTAATTTTTATTTTTTTCGGATGTACATCACATTTCAAATTCTGGATACATTACATCATGTTCACCACCCTAACACTAATTATAGTGCATCCCCTCACATGTGACCCTAATCACCCCTTTTGCCCTCCCCCCTCCCCCCTTCCCCAATGGTAACCACCAGTCCAATCTCCAATGTTATGTGGGGTTTTTTTTGGTCGTTTTTATCTTCTACTTATGAGTGAGATCATGTGGTGTTTGACTTTCTCCCTCTGACTTATTTCACCCAGCATAATACCCTCAAGGTCCATCCATGTTGTCACAAATGGCTGGATTTCGTCATTTCTTATGGCTGAGTAGTAGTCCATCGTGTATATACTACATTTTCTTTATCCATTTGTCCCTTGATGGGCACCTAGGTTGCTTCCAATTCTTGGCTATTGTGTATAATGCCGCAATGAACATAGGGGTTCAAGTATCTTTATGCCTTTGTGTTTTCAAGTTCTTTGGATAAATACCCAGCAGTGGAATAGCTGGATCATATGGTACCTCTATCCTTAATTTTCTGAGGATACTCCAAACTGCTTTCCATAGTGGCTGCACCAGTTTGCACTGCCACCAGCAGTGAACAAGGGTTCCCTTCTCTCCACACCCTCCTCAACATTTGTTGTTTCCTGTCTTGTTAATCATAGCCATTCTGACTGGAGTGAGGTGATACCTCATTGTAGTTTTGATTTGCATTTCCCTGATAGCTAATGATGTTGAGCATCTTTTCATATGCCTGTTGGCCATCTGTATTTCTTCTTTGGAGAAATCTCTGTTCAGATCTTTTGCCCATTTTCTAATTGGATTGTTCGTTTTTGTGTTGCTGAGCTGTATGAGTTCTTTGCATATTTTGGATATTCACCCCTTATCTGATATGTGGTTTGCAAATATCTTCTCAATGGAGAAAAACTGAAAGCTATCCCTCTAAGAACAGGAACCACACAAGGATGCCCACTCTCACCACTCTTATTTAACATAGTATTGGAAGTCCTAGCCAGAGCAATCAGGCAAGAAAAAGAAATAAAAGGGATCCACATTGGAAAAGAAGTAGTGAAACTGTCACTCTTTGCAGATGACATGATTTTATATCTAGAAAACCCTAAAGAGTCCACTAAAAAACTTTTAGAAATAATAAAGGAATACAGTCAAGTTGCGGGATACAAAATCAATGTACAAAAATCCGTTGCGTTTCTATACACTAACAACGAAGTAGCAGAAAGAGAAATTAAGAATACAATCCCATTTACAATTGCAACTAAAAGAATAAAATACCTAGGAATAAACTTAATGAAAGAGGTGAAAGATCTGTACACCAAAAACTATAAAACATTGTTGAAAGAAATCGAAGAAGACACAAAGAAATGGAAAGATATTCCGTGCTCTTGGATTGGAAGAATTAACATTGTTAAAATTTCCATACTTCCTAAAGCAATCTATAGATTCAACGCAATCCCTATCAAAGTTCCACCAACATTTTTTACAGAAATAGAACAAAGAACCCTAAAATTTATATGGAACAACAAAAGACCCCGAATAGCCTAAGGATTCCTGAGAAAAAAGAACAAAGCTGGAGGTATCACACTTCCCGATTTCAAATTATACTACAAAGCTATAGTAACCAAAACAGCATGGTACTGGCACAAAAACAGACACACAGATCAATGGAACAAAATTGAGAGCCCAGAAGTAAACCCACACGTTTATGGACAGCTAATATTCGACAAGGAAGCCAAGAGCATACGATGGAGAAAGGAGAGTCTCTTCAATAAATGGTGTTGGGAAAACTGGACAGCCACATGCAAAAGAATGAAAGTAGACCATTCCCTTACACCATGCACAAAAATCAGCTCAAAATGGATTAAAGACTTGCATGTAAGACCCGAAACCATGAGACTTCTAGAAGAAAACATAGGCAGTACGCTCTATGACATTGGTCTGAGCAGCATATTTTCAAGTCCCATGTCTGACCGGGCAAGGGAAACAAAATAAAAAATGAACAAATGGGACTACATCAAACTAAAAAGTTTCTGCACAGCAAAGGAAACCATCAACAAAACAAAAAGACAACCTAACAATTGGGAGAAAATTACTTTTTAAAAACAGTCCCTATCAGTGTCAATATAATCACTGAATGATTAGAAATTCATTAGCTAGAGTGATTCCATGAAAATTTAGGTTCAGCTGAATCTTTGGAAACATACCTCAGCATTTTACAAAGACCTATTAAACACCCATATTCCTAACGAAAAATTTAAGTAAAGATGGAAGAGAATAAAATATCCTTAATCTGTGAAAGGTGTCTTCCATAAACGTGGCGCAAACATCACATTTAATGATGGAACAGAAGAAACCCGATAAAAGTCAAAAACAAAAAAAGCATGTCAACTATAGTTGTTTTTATTCAACATTGTTCTGGAGGTCCAAGTGAATGCAATGACACAAGAAAATTAAATATAAAATGCAAATATTAGGTAAGAAAAGAGAAAAATATAACTGTTTACCTTGAGAAAGCCAAATAAATCAATGAAAACTTACTAGAACTCAAAAAGAAAAAGTCTGTTTTCTTCCTTTTTAATCCCTAGAGCCAAAGAGAGTGTCTGGCACATTGTAGATACTCAAGTAAGATTTGTTGAATGAACAAAGTAAACGAAGCAACCAATTAGAAAATGTAACAAGAAAAAAACCTCATTCACAATAGGAAAAAAAATAGTGAAGTACTTGGGAAGACATGTAATAAGACAATTCAAACTTGAGCAAATCTAATAAGACATATTTAAGACCTATATAAAGAAAATCTAACACTTAACTGAAGGTCTTAAAAGAATAACTGAATAAATAAAGAGACTTACAATATTCATGGATGGGATGAATCACTGTTATAAAAATGTCATTTCCATTCAGATTATTCTATAAATTAAATGTAATTACAATAAAAATCCAGATAGGAATGTTCATAGAATTTGATGCTGATTCTAAAATTCACCCAGAAAAGAAACCATACAAAAAATCTCCAAGACAATTTTGGAAAAGAAAACAAAAAAAAGGAGGACTCATTCTGTCAGATATCAAAATATGTTTTAAGAATGTACAGCTATTCAGATAGTGTAGTTCCTGGTATAGGAATAATCAAAGAGATCGATGAAACATAACATAGGTCCTAAAACAGATTCATGTAAACAAATGGAAATTCAGTATATGATTAATAAAGAAGCATCTCAAATCAGTGAGAAGAGGATTAACTCCAATAAATGTTGTTAGGACACGGTGATTGGGAAAAATAATATATGTAGACACACGTACAGAAAGAGATATGGAGACAGAGATGGACAGAGACAAAGATAGAGAGAAATCTCTACCTCACAAGTTTCAGATGAATTAAAAAGCTATATAAAAAAGCAAAACTATTAAAATATTAGAAGAATATATTAGAAAATTTAAAACAAGAGAAAGATTTTTTAAACAAGACTTAAAATCCAGAAATCATAAAAAATGGATTAATTTGACAGGATCAGTAATTTTTAACTTCTGTACAACAATATTCACCATAAGCAAAGTTAAGAAATGAGACTGTTGATATGATATGAATGAGCAACTTAGCCAAAAAAAAAAAAGGAGATGCGAATGGACAATAAGCATAGGAAAAATTCTCCAAACTTACAAATAACAAGAAATGTCATTTTCACCCATAGGATTGGCGAATGAAAAAGTGTTGATAAAGTTGCAATGAAACTGCTAATATGTGTGTAAACATTACACACATATTTGTTTAGAGAACATCTGACAGTATTTCATAAAACTGAAATATTCAGACCCAGAAATTCCAAATCAGAGCATTTACCCTAAGGAAACATTTGCACATGTGTACAAGGAGATGTCTAAGGTTGTCCATGGCAGAATTGTGACTGTGATCATTTGTAAACAACCTATATATTTATCAATGGAAAAATAGCTAAACAAATGATGGTATACAGATACTAAGCAGTAGTTATAAAAAATGAGACAGATTTGCATGTACTGACATGAAAAATCCCCAAGACACGCTGTTGAATGAAAAAAAATCAACTTGCAGAACAATACATACAGTTCGATACCATTTATTTTAAAAATAACCCTCATAAAACTATATATATCCATACATCTGTAGATACATAACAATCATCTGGAAGATTACACTAAAAGTATAATTTCTATCTTGGAAGAGATATGAAGTGGTGGGTTTAAGGGGGACTTTGAAAGGACAAGAAATAACAAGTGTTGGAGAGGATATGAAGAAAGGGAACCCTCATATACTGTTGGTGGGAATGTAAATTGGTGCAGCCACTATGGAAAACAGTAGGGTATTGTTTAATTTTTTCACAAGGAGAAAACACCCACATATTACTTGTGAATTTTTAAAAATACATTTAAAAAATAGAGGCCGGGCCAGTGGCATAGTGGTTAAGTTTGTGTGCTCTGCTTCGGCAGCCCAGGGTTTGACGGTTTGGATCCCAGGTGCAGACTTAGGACCGTACATCAAGCCACGCTGTGGTGGCATCCCACATAAAAATAGAGGAAGGTTGGCACAGATGTTAGCTCAGTGACCATCTTCCTCACAAAATAAATAAATAAAATAAAAATAAACACACACAAAGTGGCAAGGGCAGCAGTCAGAAACTTTACTGCAACTCCCACATTTTATAAGTGAGAAAACTGAGCTGGAGAGAAACTGAGTGACTCTCTCAAGGTTGCACAGTTAATTAGTGGCAGAACTGGAATTGGAATCCAGGCCCCCGGTCTCACAAGCTAGGGAGTGCCACATAGGTAGTTATCTCCATTATTACCTAGAATCTCACTTGTTCCATGCAACAATAGAAGTCATTTTGTGATGTTACCAGGATTGTCATTTTGGGCTTATTAGACCAGTACCTTCTTTGTAAATTCTATATAAGCCAAACAGAACCTTTTGGCCCCTGTAGAATGGAGCACAACAAAACATCATTTTCTCCTAGCACCTATTAACCTTAAGACAAATCACCTTGGTAATCACAATGCTGGATGTTTTCTCTGTGACGCGCAAAGGGAAAACAATTCACAACAGACCTCATCTGATGCCTCATGGTGCTGAATGACTACTTTTATTAAATATTTAGTATTTTATTTATATCCAAAATCTTCTGTACAATTCTGAAAATATTTTCACTTGTATTTTCTGCAAACTTCTATAGCTCCTAAAACTTGGTTTTCAATAATTGAAGTACTAGTTAAAGGATAAAGGATATATTCTTTGGATCAACATTCTGTACCCTTCACAACATGGCCCCAGACAACAATTGCAGGAATTCTATCCTCTATTACCCTACAAGAATTCTTGCCTCTAGTCACATTGGACTGGGATACTTAGTGTCCATGGGGCACATCTTGTCCATTTGTACCCCTAGAACATTGTTCAAACTTGTATCTCTCTCCAGTTTGGAACACTGAACCTTATCCATCTACCCACTTCCATAGAAAGGCAGTACAGTGTATTGGTTGAAAGCACAGGTTCTGAATCAAGACTGAAGTTCAAATCGTGTCTCTTACACTTACTGTGTGATCTTAAGAAACATGTTTAGCATATCCAAATTTCAGTTTCTTCATCTTTAAAATGGCAATAGCAGAACTGGCCCGGCAGCGTAGTAATTAAGTTTGTGTGCTCCACTTCAGTGGCCTGGAGTTCTCAGGTTTGGATCCTGGGTGTGGACCTACACATTGCTCATCAAGCCATGCTGTGGCAGGTGTCCCACATACAAAATAGAGGTAGATTGGCCCAGATGTTAGCTTAGGGCCAATCTTCCTCACCAGTAAATAAATAAATAAAATGGCAATAATAATACCTACCTCATTCGAAGGTTCTAAGGATATATAACTCCCTTGGTACACTGTCCAAAGCATGATAAGCCATTACAGTCATCCCTTGGTATCTTTGGGGGATTAGTTCCAGGACCCCCTGCAGATACCAAAATCCAAGGATGCTCACATCCGTTAGCCAGCCCTCTGTATCCATGGATGAAGAACTCATGGATACAGAGGGCCAACCGTACGTATTATCGTTAACCATCTTTAAGCAATCCCCCCACA
The DNA here is from genome assembly GCF_037783145.1 of Equus przewalskii. Taxonomy (NCBI): domain Eukaryota; kingdom Metazoa; phylum Chordata; class Mammalia; order Perissodactyla; family Equidae; genus Equus; species Equus przewalskii. The sequence goes on along the minus strand of NC_091863.1, from coordinate 105,531,040 downwards.
ACCCTTTTATCCCCCAAAACGTGCAAGAGTACATATGGTCACATGTACATGTGAGCTGACATATGCTCTTACCCTCCCAACAGAACTCATGTGTGGGAAGAGGCTGATTCTCCTCCTGACAACCAACCAGAATCAGGTCAATTGGCCAATAGCCCTGTAATAATATCTTCCTCATCTTCATACCTCAAAGATGACAGAGGCCCACCTTCAGTTCTCGTCTCCACTCTGCATGGACTAGAAACATTCAACGGGTGACTGCAAAGACATAAGAGATGGACTGAGCCAAAAGTACTCCTGGAAGTGAGAAATTACAGATGTTATTCTAAGCAGTTGTGCCAGAGTTGGGACTTGATAAGGACAAGAAAGAGTTATCACTACTCCAAAATATTTCCCATGGATCAAATTTACTGGTGCCTAAAATTTTCCCCTTAAAATTTTAAGGCTGAAAGACCTAAGATTTAGAGCCCTGTGCGTTAGTTTCTAAAAAATAGATTGTGGGCATGAAAATTTTAAAAGAGGGACTTATGTCTCCAAATTGAGTCACTGGTCTTCATTAAAATGCAAATACCTTATGAAAGGTACAACATTAAGCTGTTTTCATCCATTTACACAACAGTGTGAATTTCCAAATCAGGTCTGTTCCAAGAAAAACAACCAGAGAAAACAGGCTTTCAAAGAGGGAGATTAGAGAGAAGAAAAGGTCACTGCTGTGCGCATCGGCACCCACCCCTAGGGAGAAGGACACAAGAAGAGGGTTGTATAGAGGACAGCACTTAAAGATCATATTCTAATGCAGGAACGTTTATTTACAAAGCACATTAGTGAAAAAATGCATCCCATTTACTTCTTTATGTACCAAGGCAATCTAAGCTCTCTCTAGACTGATTGGATATATTTGTACAGGACTATTTCTGTTAGTGGGGATCACATTAATCAGTTGTAGGCTAATTTCCTGATATATTTCCCAGAATTTCAGTGGCAAAGAGCATTTGGGCATAATATTTTTCTTTAAAGACATAGATTAATGATTTATATGATGAGCATAGCTCCCCACCCTACCAAAAAGCCCCTATTTTAAAAACAAAGTAGTGACTGAGTATTTGCTACTCATAGGAACTCGGCAAAGGAAAGGGGAGAGAGGTATCTGCCGTCAGGAAAAGTTGATTCCTACAAAGATAAACCCTCACAACTGGCCTCACTCCCTCACTCTGGTTAAAATTTCCATGCTGCAAATCAGTCCATAATTGTATCACTGTTCTTACCATATCATATTGCCATTATCTTCTGAAGTCTCTGAATTCTCCAGAAAACCACAAGCTACAGAGACTATGGCTTCATCATCAATGGATCTTCAACTCTGCATACTGTCTAGCACCTAAGAGATACTCAATGAAGTTGAATGAATGAATGAATGCACAAATGAAGGAATGAATGACTGAATGGAAATCAAGAAGCCAAAGAGGAGAGAAATCCTGACTCAGGTCATCCAAGGCCTATGGTGGGAACAGGATATTCTTCTGTGGGAGACTGAGAATGAATTATTTATCGTCACCCTGAGCGAAAACATTAGAGGCCCCAAGGTCAAGCACTGCTGCAAAGCCCCTGGAGCTGTAACAGTCAAACAGAATGAGTCTTCAAAGATCCCCTTCCCATGCTCTAGCAGCCTTCAGGAGCGAACAACATCTCCTGGGAGCATGTGGTCCTCAAGGCCCCATGCCCTCCTAAGTGAGTGGGAGAAGAACAAGATTTGGAGCCAGAATACCAGGATTCAAATCCTGATTCTGCATTTAAAGTTCTAATCCCTTGGGGGAAGTCACCTGAATATTGAGAGCCTCAGTTTCATCATCTGTAGAATGGGAATAATTAAGAAAGTCTCTTCTGCTGGGCTATTTTGCAGATACCATGAGTGAGCATATGTGGAGGCACATAGTAGGGATTTAGAAAATGTTACATCCTATCACCCACCCTTGTTCTTCGGTGATACTGTTGGCCTAGATTAGGAATCCATTAAGGCCTCTGAGATTCCAGGGGCAGACAAACAGACATTTCATCAAATCTGACATCTCAGATGTTAGCAAAGGCCTTGGGAATATGTGTGGGAGGAAGATGGGGACAGGTAGGAGCAGGGGTAGAACCACAGAGAAGTAAAAATAGCTGGGGAAAGACAATAACAGAAGATCTTGTAATACTTTACTTATGAGAGGAGGGTGGCAGCAGAGAAAGTTTGATAGGGCAGAAGTTGCAGTTTAGGAGTGATCAGGGAAAGCTAGAAAAGCCCCCAAAATAAGAAGCACAGTTCCCCTTGGCTTCAGCTTTTACCCTTACCTCCTGGTGGCTGCCATGAAATAGAACCTTAATCTATTATAAGGGAGTCAGCAGGAAGCCTTCAGCTATACCTCTTCACAAAAGGAGGTGTAGTATCCTGCCACACCTCTCTCAGCACAAGCACTGTCACCCCAAAGATTCTCCCAATCTCATACTGCTTAGAATGGTTGGTCATAAGAGTTTAAGGAGAAGAGGGCAGACCTGTGCGGAGAAAGGAAGGGTCTGGGTGTGATGGATTCACCTGACATCCACACCCACCATGGCACTGAGCAAGCTTGCAAGAATGTCCACAGATACCCTGCTTCCTTTCAGTTATGGCTCCCCTCAAAGGAGGTTGGAATGAGAGGAGTAATCAAATGAAGGAGTGATCCTGAGGCATCAAGAGACTGGACCAGTGTCTAAGATCTTCCCCCAGCACTCACAGAACAACTCTAGAGGTACTTGCACACCACCTTAATTCCTTAAGCACTCCAGTATGCCCCTAAAAAACAAAGGTCTACTATCTCTTCCCTTTGAAAACCCATATTCGTTCTCAAAGCTTCCCCTTCAGAGGCCTCTTTTTGGTCTGAGATAGCCAAATGGTTGCCATGGGAACCTGCCCCTCATTTGCCTCTAATCACCTGTTCTAGAGGGATAAAGCTTCAACTCCCTTTTCTATTAGATGAGATTACATCAATCAGTTACACTAATTTCCTATAGTGTTTCTGAGAATTTCAGCTGGAAATAGCTTTTATGTTTTGTTAAAAGAAGCCAGTTGTTGATCCATTTATTGCATACCGCCACCACCTCTGCCTGCCCCTGTGAAAATCTCTGTTTTTAAGCACACTTGAGTCCAGTCAGATAGTAATTATAAAATTTCAACCCTCTAGAGTGGTTTTAGTCCATCAAATGTCAAAGTTGAAACTTTTATATTGTCAAACTTCCAGTGGCTTTTTAAAATAGAAGCTAGGGAGATAAACATCTTCAATTAGTATTACAGGTGAACCATTAGCACATAAAGTTGTCAGAGAGTCCCACTCATGTGGAACCGGCCTCAGGTCCCTGTGTGTAACATCATACAGCATTGTACCTGAGGAAAAGTACATTTTCCAGATTCTTGGATTTGGTTTGGAAGGAAGATGGGAAACCTACAACCTTTCTCCCTTGCCATTCTTTTCTGTGCTTTTCTCTCATTCCTGGGAGCTTAAGTCCTTATGACAGTATAACTGTGAATAATTTTGTACACAGAGACTTGAGGTGAGATGGAAATTACAGCGCCCTCTCCCTAAGATGGCTTTCAACTCTCCAGTTCAACTCCTTCTGTCTACATGATGGAACCCACAGTACTTCTCCCTGCTTCTCTCCCCATCCACCCACCCTGCTCTTCTCACCCCAATCATAGGCCTGAATAGTGCAAAGCACTCCAGCTACTGACCCACAGCAGTTCAGAGGCCATTCTGCTCCCCCTACCCCCACCTCCCTGTACTGCCCCATACAGAGCATTGTGCCTAGCACAAAGCCTCTTGTAGAAGCTTAATACATACAGACAACAAAGCAGGCACATTTGCATTTTCAATTGGGGAGAAATTGGGTTAAGGGGAACTTCAATGCCTGAATCTTGGATAAGGAGTAGGAATAGAGTAAGGAATAAAGTACAGGGTCTTCAGGGAGATGCCAGAATCAGTGGCCCAAGGAGGCTGGACTCTGGAGGCAGGGAGAAGCAAACAGAGCAGCTAGGGTCAGGAGAAGGGACTATAAAGAGGGGGTGCAGTTTGCATTAAGCTGGCTGTTCCTTGTGACTTATTTGTGATTTAGACAGAGTCCAATTTCCCAGCACTGAAAGAGCTGTGGCCACTCCCCATCTTATAAGGGCACAGGAAAGATGAAGATTGGAGGCAGACTCACAAGAGCTATGGAACACTTTGTAGGGAAGAAACTTAGAGCCACCCGCAATGTGGTGAATTTTATTAGTAAGCATTATCTCTCTTGCTTTCAGAAAATAACAAATGGCCTTAATAGCTTAAGGCATCGTTACCAAGAAAATATATACTGCAACTTCCTTATGACATTTTTCACTATAGAAGAAAACAAGGCAGGTCCATCATGGACCCCATTAAAGGAGTGTTACTTACTGAAGTATCAAAAGCATCTTGCCATTAGGTGTTCCCAAGGCAAGAAACCTGGGGAAAGTATTACTGTGATACCCTGGGTAATAAAAGCATCTAACACAATGAGATACTTTCCTTTGCACCAATGACTCTACCCACTGCTAGCAGGACATACACTGGCCCAGGTTGCCTCATGGCCAATAGCAACAAATCTGCAGAACAAAGGTAAGCATAGTTTGAGTCAAAGTCATTAGCCTTATCACATTAAATCCAAGCAAGGGCACATAAGGAATTTGACAAATCCACAATGAAAGTATCATATATCTATGTGCTTATTTATTCCTTGTCTACTTTGAAAAAAATTGAGGTGGCTTACAATTGGTAAGGTCTTGGTACAATTAGACTAAAATTTGTTAAAGAATAAAAGCAGTGCAAGGGACGGAGATAGGGACAAGCAAAATATACTGACCCCTCTCCCATATTTCTAGAATGTTAAAACAATCGAGTATCCCATTTAGAACTGAGTTTCCTGGCAACTGAAGTAAAAATCAAAACACAATGTTAACCCTTGGATTATAATAGTACCATTCATGCTGGTCTCTACATGGATTTCTGCAAAATGTGACCCATTAGTCTCATAGTCAATAAAAAAGTATCAATAAAGGATAATTGAACTGGCCTAGGGAGCTAGTGGAATTTAGAAATTCAAATATTTCCTGTACCTCATCACAGCAGGCTCGGTACACTTCTGTGAAGCTATCAGATCGGCGGATCTTCCTGGGCTTCCCATGGACAATTAGGTCTTTCTTCTGCCTGAGTACTACCACTTCCCAGAGCTTTTTGGTCCTTCAAATCAGTAATACTTGAGGGAAAAACCTGCCTGAGATCTGTTTCCTACATATTCCTGGCTCTTCCTAACCCTGGGAGCCAGGCCCAGCTCCTAATTTTCTGCTAGAGAATCCCTTATCATGGTTCAGCTTCAATTTGATGGTGCCACCATTGTTTCCTAGAATTCTCTGGATTCCCTATTAGGTCTTGGTATGTGGCTGGTCAGTCCTTCTCTCCAGAAGTTGTGGCTTACCTAGCTTCCCCAGTCTTGAGTGAGCTCTGTAAAGTGTCCTTGGCTCCTCCCTCACCTCTGACACTTCTCCTCTTAGCCAACTCAAAATTCATAAAGCTGGAGAGTTTATGTCAACTCTCTGGCGAGGGTGTAGAGGTGGGTTACTTCTTATGATGGGTTTCATTGTTTTCATTGTCTTTCAGAAGAAAGCAAACATGTTCACTAGGAGAAACAAACTTTTTTCTGTCTCTGATCTTGGAGAATTTGTCATGATGTTTTATAAGAAGGAGGAACATTGAGCAATATAATAGATGATGTCCTGAAACAGGAGCAAAATATGAGGAGCCAGCTGCTAACTGTACAAAAAACATCAGTTCACAACTCTGCATCTGGTGCTCGTAAATCAAAACCTCACTGAGCTGGTGATGCTGTTTATGACACTCCAAGACCATGAAAATTTAGTCTGGGGCCAGGCACACCCCTACACTTCCATCCCAACCAGTCTTTCCATGGCTTTCAGAATCCGAGCTCCTAAAATTCCCATTTTCCACTCTCTTCACTGGGCTTTAGCTCAGACCTGCCAGATGTGATTAAAGCTATTCCTTATGATAAGCATCAGGCAGAGAACCTTATGGAAAGGGATTTTTAAGGATCCTCATATCCTAGATAGAAATATTCAGTGCCAAGGAAAAGAATTTGTTATCAAGGAATGACCCTGTAACTCTTGATCACTCTACTTGGCAGCCATCTCCAATTCCTCACCTCCCTCAGACTGCTGAATGGAGAAGGCTTTTCTGTGTCCTGAAGTAGGGTGACATGGGGCTTCTCCTAAGGACACCTTCTCCTTTTCTCCATTTTCTATTTATTACCCTGGGCTTCACTTTACTGTAGACTCACTTCCCAACAAACAGGAGGAGTCTGATTGGCAACAAGGATAGGGAAGAGTAGGTTGAATATGGAGATGAAGAGGGAGAGTAGAGTTCAACTAGAGAGGGGTCCTAGCTGCCTCCCTTTGTCTCTGGATCCAGTGTCTCACCCTTTCCTCAACTTTCGTCTGCCAGAGAAACGACCCAGGCAAGACGGAAAAAACATTTTGCCTTTTCCAATAAGGCAACCATTTTGGAAAACAGAAGAAGAGAAGTCTTCACCTCTAAGTCCTACCTTCCTTTCTACCTCTCTCTGCAGGGGTAGTGCGCAAGTAAGAACTCTCTTCAGAGAGCAGGAATCATCTGTCCCACATTTGACTTAATTTTAACAAAATTCAAGTTTATATAGCTCTCCTAATTTTGTTCATGCCTATGCCTTCTACTCTAACTCTTGAGGTCCTGGTTCATCTACTCCAAAGGTGAAGGACAACTAGTTCTCGCTATAAGGGTACAATTGTGTGTCTTGGATGCTGTGGTCAGTTGAATAACGGCTCCCAAAGATATCCAAGTCCTAATCCCTCGAAACTCTGAAGGTTACTTTATATAGCAAAAGAGACTTTGCAGGTGTGATTAACAAACTTGAGATGGGGAGATTACCTTGGATTATTCAGGTGGGCCATAATGCAATCACAGGGGTCCTCAAAAAGGAGGCAGAGGGAAATTTGACTACAGAGGAGAAGACGATATGACAGAAGCAAAGATAGATTTGAAGATGCTATACTGCTGGCTTTGAGATAGAAGTGGCCATGAGCCAAGGAATACAAGGAATGCGTTTCTTGAAGCTGGAAAAGGCAAGGAAACAGATTTTCCTCTAGAGCCTCTGGAAAGAAGGAAGCCCTACTGATACCTTGATTTTAGCTCAGTGAAGATGATTTCAGACTTCTGGCCTCCAGAACTGTAAGAGAATAAATTTGTATTGCTTTAAGCCACTAAATTTTGTGGTAATTTGTTACAGAAATAGGAAATGAATACAAGTGTCCTCTGTTCTGCCTATGTCAGGAAAATTAGCCCATTTGGCTCCCCCCCCCCCCCACCATGCCATGAAAGATGCCCCATAGAAAAGAAAAGGGATCTACCTGAGAATGTAGGAAAAGTGAGGATTTGGCCAGAGGGAAATCAGAGAGCCTCAGGAGGGTAGAAAGAGGTTACTGAAGAGGGAGAAGGGAGTCTATGAAGGAGAAGGTGATGTCTGAAGAGGGGCCACATTTGAAGGAGAGGGCCTATTCTGGGGGAAAGGCTGTGAGGGATTCCCAGGCACATGGATTGAGGAAAGACTTCTCTGCAGCTCTTACTTTCCTTCAAAAACATGAAGAACCGTAAATCAGTGTAACCTAATGAGATTGTGTTTTGGAAACTCAGATAAAGACTAAGTTGAAATCACAGCTGTGCAATGTTAGGCAAGTCACTTTGCCTCTCTGAGTTTCCATTTCCTTCATCCCTACAGTGTGTCAGGATAATGATTCTTGTTTCATAAGGTTGTTTGAGGGAATTAAATAAAATAAGGGACAGGATATCACTATGGCTGGCAGGTAGTAAACCCTTAATTAACTTAAATTAGTGGCTCTGGCCTCCTTGTCCCCAGAGAGCTTCTTTTAAGCACTCTGCTTTTCTGTTACTCTGTTTCCTCTTTTTCGTTTCTCTTACCTTGGATGTACATGAGGGCCTCTGCATCACCTACACACAGATACTCTGGAACTTGGCATATGGTCCTGGGCTTAGATTCGGGAACATTAGAAGAGGTGAACTGAGAACACATGTCCGGGGCCTAAAACTGCCTGAGAGAAGAGGCTATCAGGCATATCCACAGGTTACCGTGGCAACTAATTCTCATCTTCTGAGCCTGAGACACCCGACTCAGGGGAGAAAGGGTGAGAGAAGCGACAGAGAGAGCAATAGGGCTTGTGCTGCAAGCTTCTTGTGTGGGAGTAAGAGACAACCTAGCAAAGATCAGAGCCTTTACACTCAACTTGGTGTCCTCAAAACTTGTCTCGCCCTCCAGAGCTCAGTGCACTTTGGTTAGGATGTCTCAGAATTGCTTCTTTTATAAAAGCAATGTTTTGAGGGCTGGGAGGGGCCTCTCTGTGAAAAAGATATTAGGATGTGGGAAGTTGGAGTTTACACTAGGGGTGTTCTAGTACTCTTGGCATGGGGAAGAACTAGAGTCCGAGATATTTACCATAAACCTCTGAACACCTCCTATGAGAGGATAATTAGAACTGGAACCCAGATGAATGGGGATAGTTTTGATCTGTTTCCCTGAACTGGATAGCTAAAGCCACTAAGTAACCTCGGGCATGAACACTTCTTTGAGTGTTTAACAAGTCCTCTGCAATGAATAGGTAGATTGTTAAGAAAATAGTTTTAGAGGTCTGTGCACACATGTGTGCACGTATATGTACATGTGTATGTGTTAAATATATGAGTTAGAGGGTTGCCTACAAGAGGTAAGAGGATTGAAAACGGGGATGAGTGGTTACTGCTAAAACCATAGTTGTTCGCTTCACCGGTATACCTAGAGCCATTCTTGGCTCCCAGGCTCTTATAATAAAGTAGATCACAGATAGAAAGATGGGGGTGGACTTTACTTGGCTGTGGCTTTGGTTTTTGCCTTTTTGGCAATCAAGACTAGACTGGCCAGGGTTCTTTCATTGCACCCTTCCTATGTTTCCAACTGTGTCAGTCCACCATACTTCCTTATTAAAACTTCTCGAAACTTGAGAAAAGCCTGCACCCCTGGATGGAAGAGAAAGATCACGGATTTTGGAGCCAGGCAATTCCTAGTTCACACTTCTGCTTTTGGGTGGGAAAAATGTATCCACCGTTTACTAGCCGTGTGAATTTGTGCAAGGAGATTCTGGCCCTTGGTTTGTTAATCTGTAAAATGTAGGTAATACTACACATATTGCAACAATACATGTAAAAAATACATGTAAAGTGCTGGACATAATAAATTACGTCCAGTAGCAATGTGGTTTAGAGGCAAATGCATAGGCTTTATAGTGAGAAAGCCCTGAGTTCAAATCCCAGCTCTACAACTTATGATCTAAGCAACCTCAGGCAGGTCATCATAACCCTTATGAGTGTATTAATTTTCTATGTCTTGCTATGGGGATTCTTGCTGATGTTTTTTGGTGAACTAATACACTCATTTGTATTGGGTATATACCTAAAAATGGAATTGCTGATTCATGGGGCATAGTAGACATTGCTTGCCAAAGTTTTTCTAAGTGATTGCACCAGTTCACACTCTCTCCATCAGTGTGTGACCAATTCAGCTGCTCCGTGTTTCTCACTAACTGTGAAATCATTTATTTTTCTCATTTTAGCGATTCTAGTGGGTGTTGTTCCGCAATACTTTTACTCACTTTCTGTGACATCATAGCTCATGTTTCATAGTGGTTGTTCTAAATCTTGTTCATTTATTCACTTATTTATTGAAAAAAATACACTTATTGAGCACTCTGTGTGCCAGGAGCTGTGCCAGTTGCTGGGGACACATTCCAGAAGCTCTCAGTCCCCTGGCCGCTCTCTTTCCCTACCAGCTACACCAAGACCAGTTAGTATACGGCACACAAACTTCCTCGAAAATTCAGATTGTTTCTAGTTTAATGCCATCTCCCCATCTCCAAATATTTCTGTAACTTCAGTTGGCCTCTTTTCTCTTTTCTTCATCTTCCAAAAAAGTAGATATCACCTCCATATTTGCCAAAGCAAACATTCCACCTAGCTTTTGATTCTACCCTTTCTTACATTCATCAGGGTCTTGTTCTAGTCACTATTACCCCTGACCCCAAATCTTTAATCTCTACATCTGCACTAGCAAATGTTAATTAATAAACATTTTCCTTCAGCTAAGACATGTACTAGGATCATGCTTACCCTAAGATGACCTTTGAGTAGTCCTAGTACCCCTTAAATATCTATTTTGCTCCTTTAATTTCACCACAAAGATTCTCCTGAGCATTTTCTACACCTACTCTCTCCATTGCGGGACCCCTACTCTCCCTCTTCTTCATCTCCTTGAAATCTGGCTCCATTATGGGAACGCTGCTTGTCGATCACTAAAGATCTTCTAATCACCTAAATCAATAGTATTTTCTCATCCTCCTTTTTCTCTGACCCCTTTGCCGTATGTACAATGTTGGTAAATCAACCTTCTTGAAATCCCTTTCTCACAATTTCCTGTTTCTTCCCCCTCCCAATGATGTCTCTTGCCTATCTCCCTTATGACTGTCCCTGTTGCTACACCAATTCAATGGAAGCAGCCTCCAAGCTTTTGCCCTCGGCTATTGTCTCTCCCCAAGGTGATCTCATTTATTTCCACAGTTGCAAGAATCACTTTTTAGAGATTTCTCCCAGTTTCAATCTCGAGTCCAAACTTCCCTCCAGGGTAGCAGTTCCACAACTCTGTGCCTGACATCCCCATTCTTCTAATTTGAAAGCCTCCAAACCTCAGTGCCCCTTATTTAATTCCTACCTCTCCCTCTCCCTCAACCCGCACATCCAGTTAGTCAGGGACTTCTTTTACTTTTCCCTTCACAATGTCTCTTCTCCGACCATTCCCGTCTTTGGCTTCCTTAGTTCAGGTGCTTAATACACTACCTTACACCCACACTATTGTATTGCAATAGCCTCTTAAATGCCTCCAATCTCTCCCCTTTCCCATCCATCTTCTCCACTGCTGACAGATTAATCTTCTTACAGCACCACTTTGACTGTCACTCAACTACTTTAAAACTTCCTTTGGTTTCCCATTGTTTACAAGATCTAGCCCCCACTCCTCAGGCTGCCAATAAGATGTTTGACAGTTTGGCTGTAGCTGCTATTCCTCCTTTCCACATGCTCTGTGCTCCAGCCACACTATGCTTTCACTCCTTTCCATGACCTGACTTGCAAATGGTCTATTGGTTAGTTGCAGGCATGGGCTCTGGACTCAGAGAAGCTCAAGTTAGAAACCTGGCTCTGCCACTTCATAGTTGTGTGACATTGGAGAATTTATACAGCCTTTCTGATCTCAGGTTTCCCTCATCTATTCAATAGGGATAATAGTGGAATCCTGCCTCATAGGGTTATTATAAGGATTAAATTAGGTAATGCATCTAGAGTGCTTAGCACAGTACCTGGTACATAAAAAACAGCAAAAAAATATATAGGGCAAGAGTTTACTATAATTTTATCCATATTATACTCTCCTCCTCTGTCTCTTTGCTCAGCCCATTCCTTATACCTTGAATGTCCCCTCCCAATCTCACCTACTAAAGTCCTTCGTACCCTTCAGGGAATACCTCAAATGCTACCTCCTCTAAGAAGTCTTCTCTGCTTTCTCTGGCTAGAGCACTTTGCTTGAATTCTTCTCTCGACATTTTTCATACCACCTTGGAATAAAGTCATCAGCCTTATGTACCAGACTGAAAGCTCTTTTCCACTCTACCATGTTCTAATCACATCTGTATCGCCCACAGCACCTACCACAGTTGGTGGGACAAAAAAGGCACCTAGTAAGTATCTGTTGCCTGGCTGTGGCTGGAGAACACATGGTCAAATGGTAAAGAGAAACTGGAGAGGGTTCAGAGATTGGTAAATTCATGACTATGGAGTGATTAAAGTTTCTTATTGGTGGCGCTGGCACCCCCTTCTTTTCTTTCTTTCTTCCTCTGTCTCCTACTCCCACTTATTTTCTTTTCCATTTTGTTCTTCTTCTAACTGTATGGTCCTTAGTCTTGCCAGTGTGCACCATGGCCATTATTTAATCCTGCTGATGGCCCTTGAGGGAAAAGAGGTTCCTATGACAACCTCAGATCTTGTCCCTTTGTCCTTACCACTTAAGCTTTGATGAAAACCACCCTCCTGTCTACTACAAATTCTTACAAGAGGGGTTCATTAAATTCATGATCCAATTCTCCATTTGGAACCTATGATAAAAATACAGAACAGGAAATTAGACTCCTTTATGTAATGGCACTTACCAGCCTGCCCGGATACCAATCACCACTCTATATCAATAACGTTCTTCAGCTCTTGAAGATTGCCTGGCTCAAACTTTGCTTTTAGTCTACAACTAAACTTTGAGAACTAGTCATCCAATTTTCGAACTTTCCTTTCTTGGCATCTCCTAAGTAAGTCCTGCTAAGTACAAAGTTGTGCCCATATGAAATCACCTGTAAGCTTGATTGGTGTCCTCGGAACTTTCAACTGTTCACCAAGTCACATGATTACAGAGACAGATAAGATACAGTCAGGCTTTGCCCCGAAGGAATGTATAGTCTTGTAAATAAAGCTTTTGTGAACTTTGAATTTTTATGTACCACTTGCTGAGAAATACTGGTTGTCTCAGTTCCTGACTCCTAATCACAGCATCACTCTGGCATTCCAGCTGCCTTTCTTTGCAGTGAATGAAGTCGATCAACTTTTTAAAAATTTTTTCATCAAAGAAACAAAAAATGAGAGGAGAAAAGGAACTAATATTTGTTGAACATTTATTTTAGTAGGTGCTTTGCACACAAGGCACTTGTATTTAAACCATACAACAACCTAACGCAGTAGGTATTGTCCCTATTTTATAGATGAGGTAGTTGACGTGCACTGAACTTAAATAATTTGTCCAAGGTCATCCAACTAGCAAGAGACCAATTGGGATTTGATAGGTTCTTTCTGGTTTCAAAGCCTGTGTTCTCTCCATTCCATTCACTACTGCCCCTGTACTCCGAAGTAAATCCTTTTCTCTTGGCACTCGCACAGTTGATGTGGGCACTTTCCTATAGATTCTGGTACCAGCTTTTCACACTGACTCCCCCATCCTGTGATCCGCTACCACCGATAGAATCAGAATGCTTTCTCCTACAGCCCCATTTACTCAGAAGTGAGTGCCCTGTGTGGGCATCATTTCTGGGAATCTGACAATCTGTCTTCTCTACCATGTGTTCACCCCCGAAATGAGGCTCCTCATTTTTATCGTAAGAAACAAAGATGGAAAAGCCTCTAAAATACATCTAGTGAATTCTCCAAGGATGCATTCTAGAAAGAATGAAGCCAGCTTTTGCTCCCAGTGGCTTCCTTAGAAAAATAGGTAACACTGTCTGGAAAAAAAGAAAGCATACCCCTTGTATTTGTCTTACCAAAGAGATTTTAGGGGTGTAGAGGTAGATGTTACCATGATGCTATCTGAAACCCACAGAAATCTAGGGTCTTATGTTAACAGATTATAATATTTGTGAATTAAGTCCAGTTTAAATTACGGAGGTAACTCTCTTTAAGAAAATCTGCTATCTAAAAATCTAAATTTATAAAGCAGAGACATAGCTACCAGACAAGTAGTCATATTACAAAATATTCCTCACTCTTCAAAATTTGCTACAGGATTTCTTTTATTAGAAAGCTCCCTTAATGCATTTGAAATTGGAGTAGTTTTACAAAAGTTAAAAGATATACACTTTTTTAAGGAGCACACTTACTATATAATTCAAGATATACCCATCATGGAACTATGCATGTAGCAGACATTCAGTAAATATTTTCTGACTGAATAATAGAATGGAAATCCAAAATGCAGCTATTTTCATCTTGAGCATATTCAATAACTTGAATTAACAGCTTTAAAAGGTTGTCAAATATCTGAGGTATCTGCTTTAATGAATAGACATAAATTATTTGTAATCAGTAATATTGATTTTTACTAGGTGTGCTCACTTCTCTTGAGGAAGTTAAGCACAACCCCTGCAACCTTGTTTACAATATTAATTTTCTCAGTAAACTCTTCCTACATAGCTAGTTCAGTAGTGAGCCTCTGTAGCTCATCATTCAAAGGATCCCCAAATCATACTGAGTTCAAGAAATTTAACTACAAATCAAAGCCTGAAAAAAAGAACTTATATTTTGAAGGGGTCCCCCAGTAGTATTGAACCAAAGGTGGAAGGGAGGGGTGTAAGTTTGAAAACCCTTTTTGTTAGCTATTGATTTGTTAGTGTCCATACTCAAAAGGAAATAATTCTATTTCTAAATCTTTTCTATTTATTCAGCAAATATTAGTATGTGCAAAGAGTTCCACCACAGGTCTATATTCAGTTTTATATTAAGTGAGCCCCTCAAAAATCGGTGTAATTTAACTACAAATTAAAGAGAGATTAACATTTTGAAAGGAACTCCTAGAAGCACTGAACTCGGGGTTTAGACAGAGGAAAAGTGTTCAGAGATGATATCAAACTGGGATCAACCAAGGCAGAATGTGCTAGAGAAAGAAAGAGGAAATGTAGCTGCAGATCAACCTTTCCCAACATCCCACTGTTGCTGAGGGTTGGCCCTGTTCATCACAGCACACAAGTTTGGCTTTCAGAACAGAAATTGGCTTCTCTGAACCCACAAACTTCAGAGCTCAGGGTTTGGTGAGAAATTTGTTGCCACGAGACATTCTGGATGCTCTTTGTATACTCTACCATTTTATTTAACTGTCCCAGTGTAGGGAGAAAACATTACTCTTGGGAAACAGGCTTAAGGGAAATTGATTTTCACGAGAACAACATATTGAGCAAACAGGCAGGACCTGACTCCCTAATGGGAAGACGTGAAGGCAGGATATTAAGTTGGGCAGTTAGAGCAGCAGCTAGACTGAGAACGCTCTTGGTGGAGCCTGATTTTCCATCAGGATGAACGAAGCATCCAGACTGAGGGGTCGTGGTGGCCAGCCCTTCTGTGGAGGAAAATGAGAATGAGAGGTAAGAAAAATCCATCTGAATTTCTGTTAGCAGTGACCAAAATAGAGCTTGCAGATTTTGGCTGGGGTGGTTAAAAAGTTATACCGATAAATGTTTACTGAGAACCTACTGAACACTCATTTCTTATGCTAGATACATAAAGGACATCAGAGGAGAGCAATAGAAAAACTACAGGATTGCACAGACTTTTGAGGCACTTACAACTTTGAGAGGGAGACAACATGTGAAACGAGTAATCATACACACATGCACACGTTGTAAAATGAGAATGAGATTGAGCACTTATAAAGTGTTGGGTATCTGACCAACACTTCATTTGGATTATCTTATTCAACACTAATGGAAACACTATGAAGTAGTTTTATTATTATAATTATTCTCTATTTTACATATGAGAAAATTGAAGCATTGAGAGGTTAAGTTACTTTCCCAGAGTTACACAGAGTATGTGGTCGAGCCAGAACTCAAATTCAGGTCTGTCTGACCTAAAAGACCATGTTCTTAACTACTACAATATACTACTTCCCTGTGACATGATAAATCCTCTCGTATAGACCAAAGATGCTGTGTTACTGTAACTATTGCAGCTTCCTAACTGCTGTAAATTTGTCACGATCAGCAAAGAAGAGGAGTCTGGGAGCAGAAAAAGCTTCAAAAAGAAAATGCAAGTGGTGACAGGTAGAGCTCTTGAATGCTATGGGGTAGAGATTAGAGAGTAGCAAGTAAGAGGGGTACTGAGGTTTTCTCCATTGTCAGAGTCAAACACCAGGACAAAGAGTGAAGGATGCGAGAAAATAAATGTCACCACTATTCAGATGCCTAGCACTATGAGCGTATGAGCAGATAAGTATTACAATGATGGATCAGGATGTTGCACTTCTCCTGGCTATAATGGAATGGAGCAGGCATGGAAAGTGTAGCAGACACTATTTCTTGATTCAGAGGACCAGATAAACATAAGAAGCCAATTAGAAAAATATAACTGGTTGAAAAGCAAACTCCTCATTCAAACTGGATATTTGGCATTGTGGAGACCTTCCCCCACCTCAGAATGGTTTATTGACAATATGTATTCTGAATTGCATCAATTTCAGATTTTTGCTATAAATAAATAGCCATAATTAGAGGCTATATTGGCAGGATAAATAAGAAATTTAGGTATTTACACATATTATTTAGACCCCAAAATTTTTATATGAAATATCTTGACAGTTGAGACCAAAAGTATGAGCTCGTTATTCTTTGCACAACTTACCAGGATAATTGTTGCCATTCTTCACATTTAGGCTAGATATGTCACATAATGACACATCACATATCATTTGGCTCAAGATATTTCCGGGCCTGTCTCATCGTCTGTCGTGTTGACAAATGGAAGAGAACAGGAAAAAAAGTATTTGGCACCAAAGAATATAGTTGAATTCGAAATTATCTGTCACCAGGTCTCAGTAATGCCTATCTCCCAGTCTGTTTCTGGGTCTCGATACTGCTTGTTTCAGGCATCTCAGCAATGCCTGTTTCCAGGTTTCAATAATGCCTGTCTCCGTGTCTCAAGGTCCAAAAACACAAATAACAAAATCATTCCCCTGGACACCAAGGGAGTTCTCACATTAATGCGCAATTCCTTCAGAAAGTGAGCTATCTACAATGTTCCACAAGTTCTGTTCAAAGGAAAAAGAAACTTTTAACCAAATTTTCCTACTGCATGATACAAACTTGAATTATTCAAGAAAGACACTATTACAAAATAATTCTAAATTCTTCTATTGGTAGAAGAGCTAGTACAGTACCAGTTAAGGATTCTTCTTTTCTCTGCCCTTTCAGATTCTGTCTCTAGGTAGTTTTCCTGCTCACCAGCCTAGTCTCTCTCAGAATCACTTTCGAGAGCAGGTTTATATGTATTTGGACCAAAGGATAACCTAAATAATGAGGCCTGGGCTATCAAGATGATTTTCTGTGCCTACTAATTACCCCTGATATCTAGCATTAAACAATTGTCCCTGTTATCAGCCTGGTATAACTTTGGGGATAATAAAGATCTAAGAGCACATTTGAATGTTATGTATTTGTTGCTTAATAATTTTTTTTAGTGGATAGAGTTATGGGTTTGGAGGAAAGGAGAGCACTGGGTATCTGATTTTTGTTTTACAATGTACAACGTGATGATTTAGTATATGTGTACATTATGATTACCACAGTCAAGTTAATTAATGTCCATTATCTCACATAGTTACCTTCTTTTTTGTGGCAAAAACACTTAAAATCTACTCTCTTGGCAAATTTCAAGTATACAAGGCAGTATTATTAACAATAGTCACTATGGTGTACATTAGATTCTCAGAATTTATTCAGCTTATAACTGAAATTTTGAACCCTTTGGCCAACATCTTTCCCTTTCCCCCACCATACCCCCAACCCCTGGTAACCACAGTTCTACCTTCTGGTTCTATGAGCTCATCTTTTTTTAGATTCCACATATAAATGAGATGATATAGCATTTATCTTTCTTTGTCTGACTTATTTGACTTAACATAATGCTCTTTAGGTTCATCCATGTTGTCGTAAATAGCAAGATTTCCTTCTTTTCAAGGCTGAATAATATTCCACTGTATGTATATACCACATTTTTGTTATCCATTCATCCATCAGTGGACATTTAGGTTGTTTCTATATCTTGGCTATTATGAATGATGCTGCAATGAACACGGCAGTGCAGATATCTCTTTGAGATAGTGATTTCATTTCCTTTGGATATATACTCACAAGTGGGATTGCTGAATCATACAGTATCTGATCAGTATAGCTAGATCATTGCTCTCCTTGTCAAGCTGTCTGCTTCTCCCTTCCAGCAGTTAATCTTCAGCCATTCTTCAGATTCCTCCCAAATTCACCACTCCCTTTTCCAGGAGATTTTCCTGGATTGACTCTAGAAGAGGTCATGAGTTTGGGCTTCTACAGTTAGTCTCTCACTCTCTAGTTATGCTGCTACACTTTCATTTTCAAGATTGTACTTTAGCAACTATTAGTATCTCAGAGGTGGTGGAGGAAGGTAAATTTTAGGGGGTTTATTTCATATTGGGCACCAAACAATTTTTTGTGTAATGAATACCTTTTGGTGATTATAAGAATGTAGGAGAGTTAATACCAAGGCAAATCCTGATTAAGAGAATACCAGGGGAAAGAAGGAAAGGGTATATGTTTAATTAGATTTTCTAGATAACTGAAAGTTAAGAACAAAGCTGTTTTCCATTTTCCACACTAGAAAACAGCTTTGTTCTTAACTTTGTTGCTAAAAAAAATTCCTCTAAAATACCTGAGTCCACTGTCTCGACTTAGTAAATCAAGTATAATGATAAACTTGAATCACTCTCTACTGATCAAGGATCTTTCAGAGCCTCTGGCCACTATTTTGAGCACTAATTCTAATTGACTAAAACTACAAATGAAGATAGAGAAGAGAGAAAAAGTAGAACTGAATGTATTTCGACCCCAGGACATCTCCTGAAAATTGTTTTCTTGACTGAGCTCTTTTCATTATCTGTCTCTTTCATGCAAAAGTAAAATGAGACAAAATAGAATTTTTTTTTAAATCTCAGATAATTGAAAGCTCCGAGTAGCTGAATTGCCATTAATGAAGGTTTTTCAGAGAATCACGCTGGAGGGAGTCTAACAGTCCCCATGGAATTGTGCTTTCCTGTGCTTCATATGCAGAAGATGCTCCTGACTTGCGGTTGCTAACCCTGGGCCTTGAGCAACGTTTAGAGGGTGAGTAAAGGTTACACTGACCCATTCACTCTCCTCCCTGGTGTCTTTTGAGACCAAGGACAAGAATTTGTCAGACTTCTTCTTAAGAGCTTGTTGTGTGGCCACAGTGAGAAGTCCATCTCTCAGGGCTGAGGCTCTATCTGTTACCAGATTACTGACCCATGTGAGGATTGAAGCTGTTATCCCAGCAATGGATCATAACCCACCAGATCTAACAAAAAGGATGGAAGAAAGGAAGGAAGGAAAGAAGCAAGGAAGGAAGGAAAGAAGGCAGAAGAAAATTCACCCCAAACTAAATTACCTGCTTGGTTTTTCCATCTCAGGAAAAGACATGATCATCCAGGCAGTTGTTTAAGCTAGAAACCTGGGATTCATCCTTAATTCCTTCCTGTCCTTCATACCCTCTTCTAGGGTAATTCATCTGCAACTTAATGTCATTTCATCAAAGTAAACTTTTTATTAAAGTATAATATGCATACGAAAAAGTGCAAAAAAGATATATCAATTCTACTATGCAAAAAGCCCTAAAATTAACCCACATTACTCCATCCCAGCTTAGCCCTAGCCACTATCTCTTACCTGGATTACTGTATTAGCTTCCTCACCAGTTTTCTCACTTTCTTTGTTTAGCCCCTTACAGTCCATTCTCCACATAGAAAAGCCTGAGGAGTCTTTTCAAAATGTAAACCAGAACATGCCTTCCACAAACTCACCTCTTATCACTCTTTCCCTCGTCTGCCTCACCTCTTACGCTCCAGCTACAGTTATTGTTTTTGCTGTTTTCCTGTTTGTTTTAATTCTTCCAGTATTCAAGTGCTCGTCTCACTCAGGGCCTTTGCACATGCTGCCTCTCTATCTGTAATACTTCCCCTCTGTTCTCATAGCTGGCTACTCTGTATCCATTAGGTCTCAGCTTAAATATCACTTCCTCCTCAGAGAGAGCTTCCCTGACCATCTCACCAAAACTAGGTCACCTCTCCAGGCACATTATTCTTTGTGTCAGGACCCTATATTTCTCCCTCGTGGCATTTATCACAATAGTAATTTTACAATTATTTTTAAGATCACCTCCACTACTAGGATGTAAGCTCTGGAGACATTGAAACCATGACTTTCTTGCTCATGATTTTATCCCCAATGCTTACCTAGCCCAGTATATGATACATAGCAGGTGTCCAAAAATATGTGGTGAGTGAATAAATGACTGAATGAAAGAATGAATAGAATTCTGAGCTGAAGCCTCTCTTGTGTCGACATTAATCTGTCTTCTCTTCAAGAAAAGAGAGGATGGGAGAAGATTTAGGGAGGCGGATGTGTCTTTGAATTTGGAGGCACCAAGGAGAATGCCTGTAAGCCAAAAGGGGAAATCAAGTTTATTCCATTTTTAATTAGTGAGACTTGGGATTGAATGATAAAAATCTAATGATGTTAATGTCTGTTCTGAAAGCTGGCTGGTAGTCTCTGAAGATGAGGTAAAATGGTAATAGGACACTGCAGGTTAATCCTCCAGTTAGGAAGCAGCTATCACCCCCAGGGACAACTCTAGTTACTAATTGATTTTCCTTATACACTGTAATTATATTCAGTGCCATCTTAGGCACCCTAAATGTTCTGGTAACTCCCATTATAGGTAGATCTTCCTTTACACAAGCCCAGTGTTTTAACAATCCAGATTGGTACAAAGGATAAATTATGAAGAAATTCTTTCATGTCACAGAAGCAATCTTAATAAGATTCCTTTGAATAGCCAGTTCCCTTAGTGGACTTAAAATAGGATTTCATTTACAAAAATATGACTTAACTGTAACCTTTTAGGGACACATTATCATTACCCAAAGCAAAACAGCAAAGATGGCTTTGCTTTATTCTCTGGCCACAGACTGAGCCTTCAGCCTAGAACACCAACTGAACCTAGCCCCTAACTCTTGCTTCATATTTACCCCTAATTTAGGCCACAATGGAGACTGATTTTTTAATCCTATCACATCCCAGGCACTAAGATCAGACAGCCATTTCACAAATATGGGTCTTTGAGCTCGGGGGGGGGGGGGTGGTGGGGTTGTGGGGAAGGGGGAGCCGCATCCATGACTCACCGCTCACCCATCCTCGCTGTTGGAAAAAAAAAATAACTCTAAATGCACATCCTACTGCTTGTGAGTCAGGAATGTCATTTTCATTTATGAAGGATGGAACATTATTTTTCTCTAACATTTCAAGTGAATAACTTTACATACATTTCCCCCCCGATTTCCATAGGAATTTGATGCCATGGCGGCAATCAGCTACATGTCCCCAGAGCCTGGCAGAAACTCTTATTTTTCTTATAGATACTTTAAGATTAAGAGTTCAGAATTCCCCTCCCCCCTCCAATTATGTTCCTGGTGAAACCCACCCTGATTTAAGGGTTCAGTGGGAGATAGGGTGGTCTGAATTCTGATGTTATTTTAGGATTTTGGATTCATATTTCTATGGAGTCTTAAAAACCGAATCTCAGAAGTTCAGGGACGCTTCTGCGCCATGTCCCCATTAAGAGGTGTTTGCCTCCCACTGTGAGACTCCCAAAGGAGATTCATCACCAGTTATGTCAAGAGAAAGAGTGGAAAAGAGCAGAGGAGACGCCCTCTCTGTTCGCTCTCTAGGGCATAGTTTCTGATTCTGCTATAACTATTCTAATACGCCTAGTAGAACAAAACAGAAAATTTGTTCCAGAGGAGAAAAGACACGGCCTTTGAGTTTTATACTATGTGGCATTTCTGGTGCTATTGCTCCCCTCCAGTAGCAGGGCTCTTTTTCCAATTGGCTATATTTCTCTCTTTTTCTCAGGTCTAATGCATGAATCTCACAGATATGGGTAATCTGACTACTGTCGAAGAATTTCTTCTTCTGGGATTTGGGAGTCTCCATGGGTTACAGTTTTTTTTTCTTTTTAGGGTATGTCTGGGAATCTATGTAGTGACCTTGCTGAGGAAAGTTGTCATTCTTTCCATCATTTCCCTTGATCACAGCCTCCAAACCCCCATGTACTTCTTTCTGTCCAATTTCTCCTTCCTTGAGATCTGGTATACTACTTCTATTGCCACTAAGATGCTGAAGACCCTTCTCTCAGGTCCTGAGGCGATTTCTTTTGCAGGCAGTATGGCCCACTTTTACTTCTTTGGTTCCATGGCAGCAATTGAGTGCTTACTGCTGACAGCTGTGTCATATGACCATTACCTTGCTATCTGCAGCCTCCTCCGATACCCATCCCTCATGAACTCCCACACTCGTATCCTGCTTGCAGGTGGGTCTTGGCTGAGTGGGTTCCTAACCCCTGGGGTCACTGTCACCATGACTTTCCATCTGCCGTTCTGTGTAGCCTGAAGATTGACCACTTCTTCTGTGACCTGGCCCCTGTGCTGAAGCTGACCTGTTCTGATCCTGAGATGGTGGAGGAAACCATTTTCCTCCTGGCCTCCTTCAACACCAGGGTGTCCTTCCAGCTCACCATAGTCTCCTATGTCCACATTGTTGCTGCTGTGCTCAGGATTCTGTCAGCTACAGGAAGACAACGGGCCTTCTCTACCTGCTCCTCCCACCTCATAGTGGTCACTCTGTATTATGGAATACTGGGAACAGTGTATGCCATTACCACAGCAACCCAGGCTGCTTCCCTGAGCAAGGTCTTCTCCCTGCTCTACAGTGTGGTCACCCCCATGGTCAATCCCATCATGTACAGTCTGAGAAGCAAGCATGTTAAAAAGGCAGTGAGGAGGCTCATGAGTCAGTGGGCATATGCTAAGGGGACCCTAATGGCCTTTACCATTCCCAGGGGGTCTCTTTTCTCAGAGCAGCCTGGGCTTTGGTCAAGGAGGCCAGAAACTAGGCCAAGTACTTGGGAGTTCATACCACTCCTGCTCCCTCCTTCGAAGGAAATGACTAGAGCAGGGACCCTCCCTCAGGTCCTACAGTTTAATACCCTTGGGACCTCCAGGTTAATACTTGCATAGTAAAATTGAGTTTGCAAGCCTGGCTCTTTCAGGCTATACCACCATATATAGATGCCTTTTAGGGGAAAATTCAAGACTCAAGTTCACATGCCACGTAAGTTTCTCTCTCTCTCTCTGTCCCCGTGTGTGTGTGTGTGTGTGTGTGTGTGTGTGTTATAGAAAATCATGGTGACAGTGACCACAGTGGTTAGGAACCCACTCAGCCAAGACCCATCTGTGTGTTTTCGAAATATCTGTTGGCATTAAGGTTTTTGGTTGCATTATATATGTATGCCAATGTGTACACAAACACACACACAAACAAACGCACCCACATACACACATAGTCAAGATTCCTTTCTCATCCAAACTTATCTTCTAGTACTTCCTATTACACCCTCTTAATTTCTGCCTACTCATGCCCTTCACTGTGCCTCTCCTCAGGTTTCCTGTACCTTCACCTCACCTTCTGTTGTTGCTTAGAGTGTCTGCCTCTCCACTGATCAGAACCATCTCTAAAATCCTGGAGCAGCTATTGACTGTTTCACTCACTTGAACAGTTGGTTAATCAAGCCCCTTGAAGACTGGAATAACATCATCCTTATTCCTCTTCATGTCCCCTAGCACAGTTCTCTGCATAGAGCAGATGCAAAATAATTATTTGTTGATTGAGTGAATCAATGACTAATCAAAGCAATGGATGTTCGGTAGATGAATAGAGTGAAGTAAGTCATTTTTGTTCTGCCTACACTCGCCTCTCCTCCCCAGCTTCCTCCTTATGGTCATAGACAACCCCAGTTCCTTCTACAGGCAGTTCTGACTGAGCCTCCCCAACCTTGCTCCTTGTCATGTCCCCTCATTCACCCTCCCTACAGTGGTCAGATATATCTTTCTAAAAATCCCAAACTGACCCTATCTTTTCCCTGTTTATCACTCTCAGCAGTTCCCCAGCGCCCCTGGGATGGAGTCAGAGCTCCTCAGTCTGGCTTCTTGCTGCCTCTTGAGCTCACCCCTTACCAGTCCCCTTCTCCTTCTTTGTGTCCCAGCTATACCAAACTTCTCAAATAGACTTGGAAACTCCTTAAAGGCAAGATCATATGCCCACCATGTCTCTCCCACAGTATCTAGATCCAGAGTGGGACAAAAAAAGTAGTTGCTAAAATAAGATGTCTTCAATTAAATTTCAATGCGACCCTCACCTCTGTTTCCTCTTTGTTTCTATTTATTGGCTTCTGGACTATGAAGCACTTTGACTTGAGGAAAAGGTAATCTTGATGGGTTGTCAGTAATGTCGGGGTTTTTTACTTTATTTCACCTGCTCACCCTCCGGGTGGGCACCACTAGGAGCACAGATAGGCCCCCCAAAAATCTTCACCTGCAATACAAGTCAAAGAATGCCAAGCAGCTTGGGAAACACTTTCCCAGCTGGTTCTCCCTACTCCCTTCCCGACCACCCACAGAGCTCCCTCTTGTATAGGGTCTAATTGTCTCTAATCTAGTTTTAACTTCTTGTAATTACCCTCAATTAGGAAATAGAGCCTGCAGAACACACTCGTTGTGGTTAAGACATGGATCCAGAGTAGAAGTGTAATTACTCTGCAGTCTCTCAGGGGTTTCTGCCTAGCCTTCTGTGCAGATGCAGAGCGGAAATGCTTCATCTGCTCCACCCATACGTGTCTTTTTTTTTCCTGAGTCCAGGTTTCTGAGATAGGTTGGGGGGTTTGTTTAGTATGTTGGCCATTGGGAAATCTTTAAAACATCTGCTAGTCTAAGATGAACTAAACTTAGAAACCTTGAACAACTTCCATTGCCCTTAGGATGAAGTCCAACTGCCTCGTGGAAGTGACCAACATTAGCCTGCCACAACATCCAAGGATATGTAGCACATCTAGAGCCTATTTATGGTCCGCAAAGATATAACGCTTTCCTCAATCTCCAGTCTCATCCTTTGCTGCTTTCTTACTCTCTGAACTCCTTTCTTCCCTGGATTTTCTTTAAGTTCCTCAAACCTGCTTGCATCCTTAGAACTTTCACACATGCTGTTCTTTCTCCCCTCCCTCACTCCACTTTTCGCCTGGCTCATTCTTTGGATATGCTCTCTTTATGATATGCTTTTAGAGTACCCTGACTTTTTTACTTTTTCATTATAAATTTCTCACCACTGCAATCGAATAATCTGAGTGATATATGTAGATATCGATAGATATAGATATATAGATATATATCCTCTACCTGGGCTATAAACTTCACAAAGGCTGGATATGTGTCTGCTTAGTTTGAACACTACATCCCCAGTACTCAGCACAGCACTTAACACAGAATAACTGTTCAACAAATATTCATTAATAAAAGAATGAAAAAGAGCCATCTAAAGTCACTTCATTTATTTGATAAAGCATTATGTTACTCTCCCTCAAGATGTAGTTATTTAATCTTCTTGTGGGCCAATTAGTTTCACTCTGCTCCCCAAACCATAGTGTACCTCCATAATCACTGCCAGTCATCTCACAAATGTGTGTAATCCCCCTGGGGGAACTTGAGGCAGGTGTATGGCTCAAGACAGCCAATCCCTACTGGCGAGAAGCATGTCACAGTGCATGCCCTGGTCACAGTGGCAGTACAGTTTCACTGCTGAACACAAAAGGCAACACATTTTCATTATTTTACCTTGGTTGATACATTGCCACGGCAATGTGAATAGATTTTCTCTATTTAGTGAAACATTATGTTAATGATTGGAAAGAGTAATTAATAGCAAATCAGATTAAATTTTCATGTCTCTGTACAAGCCAAAGAGAAATTATCCCCATTAACCTGATCAGTACAAACTGTCATGCTAGATTAGAAGAGCTCCAGCTTGAATTTATACCTTACCCCGCACTGTTTTGGCCAGATGGCTTGTTGGTACCTCAGTGGCCACTCAGGAAAGAGGGACAGGAAACCTGGAATGGGCAAGTCAGGGGCCAAAAGAGGCAAAATGAGCTTCAAGAATGGCCTAAAGGAAGGCTGCCAACAGTACCTGTCTCAACATGAGGAACCTGTCCATATTAGCATTTCTATACAAAGGAGCCAGGCGAGGAAGTGGGAAGGCTGCGTGGCTCTCAGGGCAGTGGCACTAATTGTGAAAGGTTATAAATGTGTTCCAGAGCAGCATATCCGAGAGTAGAACTCCAGAGAGAGGACCTAGAGACAGATTTCAGGACTTTAGGATAAGAGGACCGCCAAGAGTTAGACAGGTATCAGGAACTCAGCCAAGCGAATTGGGATTCAGAGTGGAATTCAAAGGTTAATTGCAGTACAAACCAAGAATTAGAGGCAAACTACAATCAGGGCATTCTGGCAGGGGGCTCCAAGATTTCTAAACTCTAACCTTTTCTCTTTTTTTCTTTCTCTTCTCAAGCTCTACAGGCTCCTCAAGTTTACCTTCTATGCTCGACTTCATCTGTAGTGTAATATCATTGCTGGCATAAATATGAGTGAAGACATAAAGTGTGGTCATGTGGTATCTGGTCTCACTACTCTTCTAGCTTGTCAAGATTGGCGTTTAACAAAGCTGATATCAAACTGTGTTTCATAGTGCTACTAAAGCAATAGGAGGGATTATGTGAAAAACCCCGTCAGAATTTATATATCCAAATGAAAGTTATTCCCTTCACAAGAGCCCACTGGGAAACTATACTTATTCCATTGATACTAAAAACAAAATCAATGGAACTCCTTTTTTCTTTTCTTTTTTTTTTTTTTTTTGGAGGAAGATTAGCCCTGAGCTAACTACTGCCAATCCTCCACTTTTTGCTGAGGAAGAGTGGCCCTGAGCTAACATCCATGCCCATCTTCCTCTACTTTATACGTAGGATGCCTACTACAGCATGGCTTGCCAAGCGGTGCCATGTCCACACCTGGGATCTGAACAGGTGAACCCTGGGCCACTGAGAAGTAGAACGTGCGAACTTAACCACCGTGCCACCAGGCTGGCCCCGGAACTTCTTTTTGAGTATTTTCTTTAGATCCTTAGACATTCTTTTGGATTTCCCCATCTTTTGAAGATGGATTTGCATTCTACAAATAGTCAAAAGTCTTTTAGAACTTGGTCTGATTAATAACTTTGGAGATTAAGTTGAGTGATACCATTCAAGTAACTTGGATTCTTTAACTATTATACTTACAGTTAGAAATCATTAAATGTTGTCCAGGCCTTTTGGCCAAATCAGAGATGGCCAGGATCTAAAGATAAGACAGACCAATAGGGCTTACGTGAGCTCTAAAAAGGGCTTAAATATTATGGAGCCAGCTCAAGCAGGTGGCCAAAGTGTCAGGGAGACTTGGCAGTGGCAATAGAAGAGGTCAAGGCAAGAAATAGGCAGAAGGAATCCAGGAGTCCCAAGAGTAAATAAAAGCACAGTATTAAAGTAAGGATTAGAAAGGCCTGAAGACAGGCAAGTCAGAACTCTACTCTCTGGGGAAATGGATTATCAGTTGGAGAACCAAATAAGAGGTTTGGATTCTAGAAAAGAGTTATAGGAAATTAAGCAGGACACTGAGTAAACTTATGGGATGACAAGATCAGATTAAGCCTGAATTTCTAATATTTCCTCTGCACAAGACAAGGATTGCTCCAAGAGCCAAGGACAAAGCTGAACCCACAGGAAATTTTGAATACCCTCAGGCACAACTAAAATTGCAAAAGTGATTCGTCAACCATAGCACTGGTGTGGTGAAGAGGCCAATCAAATAATTTCTCCAGCGCTTTAGAATGTTCAGCCTTTTAGCCTGACTGACTGCCTTTAAGATGTGAATTCTACATGGACAATATCATCATTATTAGCAGAATAGCACAAGTTCATTATCCTCATCTGTAGTCTAATTCTGCACCCATTTTGGGGTCTCTGGCATACTAGTTTGCCTCTGAAGATTCTAGCACTTTTGTTTCTTGGTCATACTAGAAAAACTGTTTTCCACTCTGGTTACTATTCTGCTTCATAATGCCTTGTTTTGTCGAGCTTCCCTTCTCAAAACAAGTGCCAAGTCTTTCTTATTTTCATTCATCATTCAAAATGCTTTGACGTCTTTTCAGAAACTTTGCTTGTGTTTAGGGTTTCTTCCAGAGCAAGTTAGCTTCTTCATCCAAACTGGATTCTTCAGCCATAATTTTTACAGTTACAAGGCACTAAGACATTTAATGAAGCAAATTTCTGACCTGTCCAATATTTCTATCAGTCCTGTGGATGACTAGATGACCGATTCGTGCATCATCATGGACACCTTTTCTAAACTTTTTGTGGTAGTCCCAATTTTTTCTCTTGATATTATTCATCCCCTCATAAGTATCTCTTACCACATAAAGTATCTCATTTGCAAATTCATTTCACACAATATTTGATATTGATCCTTTGCTCTAAATAATAGCCACTCATTTTTTCAGTGATATAAAAATAGCATGCATTTCACCACCGATGCTAGCTAGTGAAAGACTGATTGGCTGATGTTAACAATTTTGTTCCTGAAAGTTAAAACACGTTGCCAGTTTGGCCTTGGTCATGGTTCCAAACATTGAGTAACAACTTCCCTTTGGGTTATGTAGATGTAGCCTCAAGAATGATTATTTTAGAAATTAAGACACTTATGTTGTCCTTTCTCTTTCGTATATTTTGTAACCACTATGCTGGCCAGGACTAGCTGTAGGTCATTGCCCCATGGGCTTGGAGGTAAGTAAGTAGGGTTTGGGAGGGTCCCTCGCCATGAGTCTCAGCTTAGTTACTGACATGTACCTGTTATAACACCTTAAAATATTTGTCTTATCCTATCCCTTGAGGAACTACAGTATATGGTAGTGATTAAGAGAGCAAGCTGTGGTGTTAGAATTGGGTTTGAAGCCCAATTTGATCATTGACTAACAATGGTCAAGTGAATCATTCACAGAACTGCAGTTTCCTTATTTACATGATGGAAATAATATCCACCTGCAAAGTTCACAAGGCTAAATGAAATAATACGTGTAAAACTCTTAGCATAATACCTGGCACATATTGAGTTATCTGCCATTAATTGGTGGGAATACAAGTCTGACTTCGTGAAAAGTTACAATGTCTTTCAAAGCTATAAAGTAACACCTCTACTAATATTGACTCTTCTTGTTCAGAAATGTCCTTCACCGGGTAGCATCCAAAACATATTCCATTCCAGCCGTGCTCCCAGGGGAGGCTGTGATTCTGTCAGGCTTGTAGGATATATTTCTCTTTCCTTGGGACATTACCTTACACCAGTTATTCTTGAGCTAAAGACACTCCAGAACTTCAACTTCCCCACTGAAATGGCGTTGGTTCTCACTTTTCTTCAGCGGCCACTGCCATGAGCTAAGGACCGAGAGCTCTCTTTGTGTCTCTATGGAGCAAGCTGTCTTTAGTCAAACAAACTTTCTTCTCACTGGATTGATTAATTGAGGTATTATTGTTTGTTATTGTTAATTCCAAATATTATAGTGAATTGTATTACCAAGTAGATGGCTTAATGGGATCCATATTAATAAATAGATAAGTATAGTCAAGTTTCACATGCAAATAGAACTTGCATTATCCTTGTGATTCTATTTAAGGTGTTAATTTACCGAACATATCCTTTATTTTTGTAGCTGGTGAAATAGTAAACTCCCAAGCCTAGTTTATAAACAAGGTTGTCCCATATTATAAACTAGCAAAATTCAAAATAATGAGGTTTACTTTACATATATTAACCCTAACTACAATAATGATATATCACTTATCTGAAGTTCCCTTCCAGGAAACCATAATTGTTTGGCACTCTCAGAGCTAAAAACTAAGAATTAACCTTTTAAAACTTAGAGCAGCCAAAAGAGATGATGCAAAATGTATACACCGAAACTCATGCAGAGTACTTATAAAAAAAAACTGCTAACACTCTCAATCTTACTTTACCCACAATTGTAACTCAGCTTGGTTTCTGAGCCTACGGTAGAATAGAAAATGTCAAAGGGCTACTGGAGGCAAAAACAATGTTATCAGCAAGCAAATACTTTAGAAAGAAGACAGAATACTTCTAAAAAAATAGACAGCCTGGAGCCATTTATTGGACAAGTAAACAGTCTGATACACCTCAAGATAACTCCTAAGGACACTCCTTACATCCCAGCCTGACTCAATGATTAGTGTTCATGAAGACAGCCTGGAATCAACCTGAAATGGGCAAATTGTGTCAGGTTCCCTTGGCATGAAAAGATAGAGACCTATCCGTTTGAAACAATTACAATATAAAGGACTTGGCCTCTGCAAGGACATTTCTATTATTTAGGACACAGACTTGCAATCATTTCCTTCCTAGTCAATACCAAACAGATCAGGTGTTAAGGTATCTGCCAACCAAGGCATGTCACTGTATGTTCTACTAGCCTGGCTTCAATAAGCAGATAAGCGTTTGTGATGAGCACATTGTTTATTTGTAAATAAAACAGATGCTAGTGAAACCTTCATGAAACGTTTTCTCTCCCCTCCTTGAGGCGGCACACATGTGAATATCACCAGTCTAAGAGTTGTCCAAGTTATTTACAACTTTGAGTTAATGAGGTGGCTGTTTTGCTGCATGTGTATGTGTGTGAGGAGGGGCGGGTAGGGGGAGATGTTCTCCAGGGATGAGCCCTGAAGCCCCAGGGAGCTTAGTAGAGCTTCCCTTTAGACAAAAAGGATGCTTAGGGCAGGCCATTTTGTCATACCACCTTCCAGTAGAAATGCGTTCCAGAAAGAAAGGAAGGTATTGGCAAGGAAAAGTTGTTTTCCCGGATTTCTAATGAAGTCAGGGAATTTCCTCTCACCTTGTTACCAATAATAAACATGCCCTCTAGGGGGGAGGGGAGAAGCGCAAAATAATGGCCTCCCAAGGAGCTGTTATGCACTTACTTTTAATAACTCCCACTGAGCCCATCTCCCAGTGAAGTTCTTTGTAGTTAAAATGCCTTCTTTAACTAAGTCAGGTGCGACCAATTAAAACCACCAACTCTGCAATGAATGAGGTGCTAACTCCTTAATCCCAACAATTAGTGTGCAAAGGAAGGGGAAAAAAATGACGAAAGAAGCAGGCTATTGGCTATAGGAAAGGGAGCCACTTACAAAACTAGCTGCAAAGAGTGCACAGATTTCTTATAAGTAACTGAACTGTGCATGTACCTACACAGTATGATTTATGTGTGCATCTTGTAGAGACATTTATATGAAAGATGGTGTGTATATATTCATACCCATATATATTTGTGCACATATATGGGAAATATGAGTGTCTGTATAAATAAGATATTTACACTGGGGCCATTTGGTGGAGGGATAAAGAGTCCAATATATCTCAAGATAGCTCCTAACAACACCCTATGTCTCGGCCAAGCCCCCAATAATGAGTGCCCATAAAAAGTGGCTTAGAATCATCCAGAAAAAGTTAAATTGTGTTAGGCTTACTTGGTATAAGAAGATAGAAAGCTACCTGTTTGAAACAATTACAGTGAAAAAGATTTTGTTACTTCAAGGTATGCTTCTATTATTTGGAACATGCGCTTGTAAAGGGTACTTCCTCTCCTGCCAATTGCAAACAGATCAGGTGTTGCAGTATCTGCCAACCAAAGCATGTCACACTAGCTTCTGCCAGTGTGAGTATGGATCTGCGTGTCAGCATTTTGTGTCTGTGGTGTGTGCATGTGTGTGCATGTGTGTGTGTATGTTTGTGTGCACTCGCTCAAGTTGGGGGGGTGTTTATGCCTGTAGAAACGGGTGAGTGTGAAGGGATGTACTTTTTTTAATGAATTCAATCTAATGCAAACACATGGTTTCTTCTCAGCATGTTTCCTTGACTGTCATTCTTCCCAGTTCCCTGTTCCGGTGCCCTATTTTGCCTTTTTCAATGAGGATCCCATGGGTCAAATTTGGCTCAGTTGGAGGTTGCTCGGATTATCCGACCCTGCCCACCTGCTGAGCCCAGCAGTCCCATTGCTCTAGCCTGTAGTCTCAACTGCATTCTCTTGCCAAAGCTGCCACCTGTTCTTTGGTCCATTCTGGCCAGAGCTACTTACTTGAAACTGACCTAATGACCCGCTTAGGCTAAGTTAAGCACTAGTCCTGGCAGAACCAGGGGCAGAAGCAAAGTGACAAGGTTGGACTGCAGGGCTTTGCACTGTGTGAACCAGGCTCCCTTGGGGACAATAGGAACCTGCTTGAATGGGAGGCTGCCTCATGTGGGAACTGCTGATTTTGTGTGGGAGAAAGCACACTGAATGCTCCAAGGGTCATTTGTCCAAAGAGGAAATCAAGTGGAGAAGTGAAATGAGAGCCAAGTGTGGAGGGTTCTGGGTCATCAGTGAGAGGAAGGAAGAGGAAAGAAGAACAAAAGCAAAATACGGATCGTCCTGGAGTATCACTCCAGAGAGAGCCAAGAAGTCCCAATGCTGTCCTTAGGAACACACCAGACAGCCATTTATTGAGAGACTGCTATACGTCAAGCACTTGCCAGGCACTGGGCATATCTCAATAAACAGGACATAGCCCCTTCCCTCAAGGAATTTGCTGCATATTTGAGGAGATCAAGAAGCAAGTTTTTTTCCACATTTCTGCAAAGGAGTTCCACAATAGATGTAAGAGACAGCTTCCTGGAAAAATGGAGTTAGGCAAGTGAATAGTGGGGAGGAGAATGAACATTGAAAGGCCACCCACTTGGCTTTAGGATAAAGTCCAAATTCCTTGGCGTGGAATAGAAGGCCCTTCATGAACTGGCTCTAGCTTCTCAGGTCTCAGTTGTCACCACCATCACCCACACACTTTACATCCAGCCACACTGGATTACTTGCAGTAGTTTGGATACTCACACTCTTTCACTTCCAAGCCATAGCAGATGATGATCACTTTACATGGAATGGCCTCCCCAGGCCCCACCTATGCAATGCTATTTATTTATCTTGATTCAGCTCAGATAACACCTCTGCTGTGAAGTCTTCCCTTAACCTGATCAACCTCCCTCCCTCAGACTGGTTTGGGTGCCACAACAAAGTACCACAAACTGAGTGGCCTAAACAGACATTTATTTTCTCATGGTTCTGGAGGCAAGTAGTCCAAACTCAAGGCAGCATTGATTCCTTTTGAGGGCAATGAGGAATAATCTGTACATGCCTCTCTCCTAGCTTCTGGTCGTTTGCTGGCAACCTTTGGTGTTTCTTGGTTTACAGACACATCATTGCAATCTCTGCCTTCATCTTCACATGGCGTTCTCCCTGTGTGTGTGTCTTGGTGTCTGAATTTCCTTTTTTTATAAAGACACAAATGATATTGAATTAGGGATCACCTTAATGACCTCATTCCAACTTAATTACCTTTGTAAAGACCCTATCTCCAAATAAGGTCATATTCTGAAGTGCTGGGTATTAGAACTCCAACTTATCTTCCTTCAGGGGACAAAATTTGACCCATAATAATGACTTTCCCAAACATTGACGTAAGGCCCTGTACTAATCATAGCATTAATCAGCCTGATTATAATTGTTTACATGTCTGCTTCTCTCATCAAATTGTGAACTCCATGAGGACAGGAACCATTCTGTATTCATTGTTGTACTCCTAGTACTTGAAATAAAACCAAGCCCATAGTAGGTATTCAGTACATATTTGTCACAGTACGAGCATCACTCCTTAGATCAGAGACCAGTCTCCTCACATGTGCTCTGGACCTTATAGCTTCCAGCTTTTGCAGGGACCATAAAACACTACATCTCTCTGGTCTCCTGCATCTTCAACATCTCCCTTTCTAATGAATTCTTCTTCCTAATAGTATTCATTTTTTATTATTTCACATTGTTAAAACAAACATCTTCCCTTAAGCTTCCTGTTACAGCTCTCACCAAATCTATTTCCTTGCAGAACCAGGCTTCTCCAAAGAATTATCTACATTTGGTGTCCTTTCTCCTTCACCTTTTACTCATTTCTTTATCTCACTCCACTATGGCTCCTGCATCCATCACTCTACCAAAAGTTCTTTTAGTGAAGTCATCAATGTCCTCCATGTTATCAAATACAACGGACTCTTCTCTGTCCTCAACTTACTCCTCCTCTCAGCAGCCTTCAGTATGGTTTAATAGACTTGAAACACTCTCTTCTCTCTACTTGCATGAGCTTCCACCTTAGGGTTTTCCTCACACCTCTCTATCTCCTCCTCAGGCTTACTTACTAGCTATTCTTCCTCTACATGACCTCCAAATGGTGAAATTTCAGGGCTCCATCTGGGCTCTCTTGTCCCTCTAAACTGTTTCTCTACATGATTTCACTGATTTCCATGTTTCAAATGCCATCTACATGCTGATGGCTTCTAAATGCATATGTCTAGACCAGATATCTCTTATGAGTTTCAGACCAGTATAAATACCTGCTTAACATCTATTGCTATATCAGAATACTCTCATACAAAATTGATCTCATCAGTTCTCTTCTCTCCCAAACCTGGCCCTATTGCAGGGTTCTCCCATCCCAGTGAGTGGCACAAACACATTCAATTCACAAACCAGTAACCTGAAAGTTATTATTGATGCCTCCCTCTATAATCTATCACTAAACCCTATCACTTCTACCTCTGAATATGTTGAGTTAAATTCATTTCTCCCCATCTTTGCCACTATTCTCCTAGTCCACACTACCATCATCTCTCACAAGTAGCATTGTAGTAGTGTCCTAACTTATTTCTCAATGTTTGTCAGCCCTCTAGTCCCATTAAAAGTCATTCTCCACATAACAGCCAGGGAGATCTTAAAACAGAAAATGAATCATGTCGCTCTACCAAAAACCATTCAAAGAGCTCTAATCCCACTTGCAATGAGATCCACTGAGGTCTTGCGTTATTTGGTTCCTGCTTACCTTCCCAGCCTCATCTATGATGCTCTCTCCCTTGGTCACTACATTGTAACCACACTAGCCTTTTCTCTGTTCCCAAAATACTCTAAGGTCTTTACCACTGCAGGACCCTGCTGCTAGGTAGTCCCTCTGTGGAAATGCTCCCATCTCCTACCCTACTTTACAACCTATCTTTGCCTGGATTATTCCTATTTATCTTTCAGGTATCTGATCAAATGTCATATCTTCAGAGAAATCTTCTCTGATATTTCCAACCCAATCCAAATTAGGTATCCTTGTTATATGCCTTCCTAGCAGCCTGTGCTTTTCCTTCACTGCACTTACCACAGTATTAAATTATGGAGGGATAATCAATATATAGGTGGTACTTGAAGCCAAGGAAATAATAATAATCTAGTAAGGGAGGAAGGTATAAACCATTCAGCTATGCACTCATCAAGTATTCTTTGAGTGTCTCCTATGCCAAGCATTCTTCTAGGAACTGAAGATGCAGTGGCAAACCACCAGATAATGCAATTACTGCTTAAGCCTAGGTCCACAAGACTCCCATGGAGAGACAGGAGAGTATCATTTCACTCAATGTTTTGGGTGGTAGAAAACAGTCAGGTAAGGCTTCTTGGTGAGGATGGTGATGGATCCAAGTATTAAAGGATGAAGGGGCATTATCAGGTGAAAAACAAATGTGGGCAGGATTTTCCAGGCAAAGGGCATGAGTAAGGATGCACAGGTGTGATATGATAAATTGTGAGATGGAGCCTGGTAGGAGATGAGAATGGGGAAGGAGACATGAGCAGGGCCATGGAAGACCTTGAATCCACGCTGAGGAACTTGGATTTTATCCTGTGAAGATGGGTATCAAATGTCTGCTGCGTGCAGTGCACTTTGCTGGATACTTGAGGGTACAGCTAGAAATGACTTTATGTCTCTGTTCTTGAAGGATTTATAATCTCACTGGAAAACTAGGGCATATACCTAAAATGTGAAGAGAAGTGAGTGCTACTTGTCAAATGAAGAGAATAAACTACTTCTCAGGGGAAGAAATGACACAAGCAAGACAGTCAGGGAGAGTTCCAAGAGAAGGTAGGACTTGAATTGGGTCTTAAAGAAAAAAATTGGGTGGACTTAGCTAAGCAAGAGACATTATGAGCATTTGTGTTTGTTCATATGTCCTACTAAAAGCTCCATTAGGCCTTTACATCAGGTGGTTTCATATTAATTATATAATTACTCTCAAAATTAAAGTAAATAAGAATATTGGGATTTTATGTGCAGAGATGCTCTTTATAGGCAGCACTTCCAAGAACTACATAGTCTATAAACAATGTAAAAATATAAATTCTGAGCAATTGATCACCAAGGCCCCAGACTGTAATGTTTTTGAGGTCAAAAGCGGTTAAACGTTATTCACTATTCTATTCCTAGCGCCTAGCACAATGCCTGGATAATATTAGGCTCTCAATAAGTATTTTTGATTGAATAAATGAATATATGTATTTTCTCCCTTATCAAATTAGAATCTTTTTGCTTCTTCTTTCTCTTGAAATGTAGCTTGAATATACTGGTTGATAATGTTAGGTAGCTGGTAAGAGATACAAAAATAAGAAACAAAATCACAAGTGAGGCCAGCAAGGTGAACTCAGGTATACAGCAGAAGGAGGATCTGGGAAGAGAACAGAAAGAAAGAAATGAAAACACAGTGGGTAGCTCTAAACACTAGAGAAAACTCAACATAGAAAAGAGTGCCTTGAAGCAATCCACACGTCTAAGAAATTGCTGTAAGTGCTCAATGCACATTTCTCCAAAATCAGTCTTTTGGTGGGTTTGCATATATTTTACTAGATTCCACCTTTTTCTTTTTAAATCCCTGGCCAAGTAGAGGTAGAGTATTGTTATTAGTTATTTAACACAGTCGGTCTCACAGCTAGAACTCTAGCCTGAGTGCTGGAGCAGACAAACATGGCTTCTTCATTTAGGGAGTTCCTCCATTCTTAAGGGTATAGCACAGAGCTTTTTGAGAGATTATATGCAGCAATTATTTGTTATCTATCCCAGAATAGTTCTCCTTCCATCAACTAGGAAGTGCTCCTCCTCTCTCACAGTGTAAATATGCTCAAGGAAAACTAAAGCATTTCAAGGAGACCAAGACAAATCTACTAACTCTTCCCCCAAATCAGCTAGCTGATTTGGAAATTAACCAATATTTCAGGTTATAATGATTATAATCTATCCTACATTTTCCCAATCAGGCTGAGAATTCCCTGTGGATGAGGACAGTGCCTTGACCTTCAGACTGCCATCAGTTTTGTTGATCGAATGGAGATCATTGTACGATCAAATCCTCAGCTTCTTCAGGGCCTCCTTGACGTCTTTGTTTTTGAGGCTGTAGATAAGGGGGTTACACATGGGAGTGACAATAGTATAGAGCAAGGAGAAGGTTTTGTTGAGAACTGATACCTCACCAGCCAAGGGCACAGCATAGACCAGGATCAAGGTCCCATAAAACAAGGTCACAACCACTAGATGAGAGGAACAAGTGGAGAATACCTTCTGCCTACCAGTCACGGAAGGTATATGCAAGACTGTGGAAAGAATCCTCCAGTAGGAGGCTAGGGTTAATCCAAACGGAACTAGAGTCACCAGCACTGTTAAACTCATGCAGACCAGGTTGACCAGGTGGGGATCTGAGCAGGAGAGCTTCTGCAGAGGTTTCAAGTCACAGAAGAAGTGGTCAATCTCATTGCCACCACAGAAGGTAAAACTGGATACCATAGCAACCTGGAATGCAGCTGCCACTGTGAAGCCACCAACCCATGAGCCAATTGCTAGCCCCACACATATGGTCCCATACATTAGTGTTGGATAGTGCAAGGGCCGGCAGACAGCCAGGTACCGGTCACATGACATCACTGCCAGAAGATAACATTCAGTGCTGCCCAGGGCTCCGAAGAAGTAGAGCTGAATAATACAGCCTACTGTGGAGATCACTCTGTTCGTTCTCAACAAGTCTACTAACATCCTGGGCACAATGTTGGATGTATAACAGACCTCCAGGCATGAGAGGTTTGCCAGAAAGAAGTACATTGGTGTCTGGAGTCCCCGCTGAGTGCTCACCAGGACCACAAGGAGGAGATTTCCAGAAATGGTGGCTAAGTAGACAATGCCAAACACCAGGAAGAGCAAGGGACCCAATTCCTTGAGGTCTCCAAATCCCAATATGATAAACTCAGTCACCATCATAGTGGTATTTCTTGGCCCCACAGAAGTCAGAAGTTCCTGGGAACGTGTCAGTTTCTCCATACTGTTATGTCAGATTATGCTACCACTTAGATTTCCTGCATAGTCCAATTCTACCAGTGGTTAGAGCTCTGCACTGATGCAGACATTTCTTGGAGATTGGTCCTCATTGTAGCCAGTTAAGTTTTCCCTCAGAAAAACTCTTTTATAGAAATCAGCTGAACCTGTCCTCTGGTCAGGATGCGGAATAGGGATGAGAAGACTAAATGGGAGATGAATGGCTCAGTGAAAATCTATGCCCATCCCTGAAGGAACATTCCAGAGTACAACTGTACTGGTAGTAAGTCAAGACCACCAAATTCACATTCAAAGCAGACATGTAGAGCCCATGCTTGACATCCTTTTCACCATTTTGGACAGAAGAAATCCCCAAGGAAAATCCTTACGAAATGTTGACAATTCAAAGAAATGGCAGGCAAGATAATAAATCATATTTATGATCTTCTTTATCAGAGCATGAAATGGGAGCTAAAATGCCAGGACTGAAGCAGAGAATCATTCCATTGATGTTACTGGGCCATCCATACTTGTTTGATAGTGACATCCATGACATAGCAGAACAGTAGTTGCCGGAGAGAGAGTAGATTCCGGAAAATCAGGGTACATCCTAGAACAGAATAATGATTTCTTATTTTTAAATCTTGCCCTATAAAAGGCTGGATTTTAGGTTTCTGGGGAGAAAGCCCAGCAGCTGACATCTGAAACTGCTGGTTAGACTCAAGACACACATCTGAGCACACACACACACACACACACATCCATCTGGATCTGCACAGTAAGATATAGATAGCTACACATGCTATCATCTTTGCCATTATTTTTTAAATTTGGTTTCCCCAGAGTAGTCTTCTCAAAGTGAAATATTTTCTCCATAAGACTTTGCCTGTAATTCAGATATGCTGACATTAAGGAGGTAGTGGCCATGGGTTAGATCACAAAATCCAAATAACCAGGCTTTCCATATATATCATGGGCAGTGGAAGAGAAACTAGCCTGTTTTTTCATTCAATTTTTTTGTTGGTCTATTTTGTGAGGTAGTGTAGTATAATGATTAAACACATGCACTCCAGTGCGAGACTGCCCACAATCAACTCCCAGCCTCTCCAGTTAGTGGCTGTGTGACCTTAGGCAAGTTACTTAATCTTTCTGGGCCTCAGTTTTCTCATCTGGAAAGTGAGGATAATAGTAGCACTTCAGTGTTGTTTTGAAGAGTAAATGCATGTAAAGTAATTAAAACAGTGTCTGACAGATAGTAAGCACTAAATAAACATTAAAGATTTTTCTTTACAAAATAAAATTATTTGTAAAAAGAGCCACACAGAAGCATTAACCAACATTAGTAATCACTATACTTAAATAAGATAAAGCAATATAAATGCATGGGAGGAAAACTGTACATCTCTCATTACTTCCTAACCACTGCCTAGCACCACTTAATTTAACTTAAAGATAATTTAAGATGACACTCGTATCTATCTATAGAGTTATGTAAGGATTAGATGAGATTATGAACACAAAGTGCCTGCCATGTAGAAAATGCTCAATAAATTGTGGTAAATAATACTACTAACGAAAATTTGCCTGAAGTCATCAGATGAACATGAGCTGATTCAAACACAGTTCTGTGTGACTCCAACATTCATGATCTTTCCACCACACACACTGATTCACTGCGTGCTATTATTTACACATATATGTGTATGTGTTCATCTTTGTCCATATGAAAAGTACTTTTAGAATTCTGTCTCAAAGGATTAAAGGCAAACTCTCCACCATGATCTTATATGTAGGAAGAAGCCTGGTTTAAATGCCGATTAAAGCACAAATAACACATTTGAGTGATTTGGACCTTGTTCTCATTTCTAAGAAGCTAGATAAGTAACCTTCAAACTAGAGTATACATAACCCAAGATCAGTTGTGCTCAACTGAGGGTAATTTTGCTCCCCACCCCAGACATTTGGCAATATCTGCAGACGTTTCTTGTTGTCACAACTAGAGAGGGAGGCTACTACTGGTATCTAGTAGGTAGAGTCTAGGAATGCTTCTAAACACCCTACAATGCACAGGACAGACCCCTACAGCAAAGAGTTGTCTGGCCTTAAATGTTAATGGTGCCGCTGCGGAGGAACCCTGTTCTAGAGCTACACGATGACTTCCCAAGGAGGTACGCAGAAAGGGAGAGCTTTAAGAGAATTAATTTCCAATTTATACAGACTGTTTTCTCATACTGATCTGCTGTGAATGTACCTGAGGTTGAAGACTCATTCTGCTTCTCCTTTCTCATCTCTCCTTTCACAATTACCGTTCTCCCACTTTACAAGAGAAAGATCTTCCTATTAGACATCTTGAATCTTACCATGGCTGCAGTCACTTTTTTCTCTGAGATCCCAGAGTACAACCAGACAGAGTGGCTAAGATTTTGAAGTTGGAGCATAGTTCTGAGTCTTAATTAATTCTCTGTCATTTACTAACTGTGTAACGTTTATTTATTTATTTATTTGCTTCTTTATCTTAACACTTGGGAGACTTCTGTCCTCGGGGCTTTTTTCGTAGCTTAAAATTTCATTGTATATACATGTTTTTGGTGAGATGTATGATAGGATGACCAAGAGAAGACTTTCAAGTATAAAAACATATACGACATTAGAATAAAGTTCTGTGGGGAAAATGAATGGAAATGCGAGTTCAAGAAGAAAAGGTAATGGTGTTAAATGTCCGACTGTTAGAGAACTTGTTCATTTATATTTTAATGGGTGACAGTGGATATCAAAATACTACAGTATTTAGAATCCTTTGAAGACGTTAAAAGAGTGATGCAAGAGTTTAATTTTAAACTGTCAATATTTACAAGGTGACAAAAAGTATACTGTGCATCTATTTGAACTTACAATGAAAAATTTCTAGATGTCAGTTTGAAAATGTGCAAGAGGACAAAGTATAGTACAAAGTTTAAAGAGCTACGTTACTGCTAAATCCCCTCTGTGTCCTTTCTTGCTTGATGAAAAAACAAAAAGAGGAAAAAAACCAGTCACATCGAGATGTGATTAAAATGCAGGAGCAAGTCCTACTGCACAAGACCGGTTTTCTCCGGTCCCCACTCACCCTGCCAGCTAGCTTTCAAGTGTTTTTTTCCCCTGTTCAAGAAGTTCTTCATGCTCCCCCAGCCTTCCTTTCAAACCAATACCTATTTTTTCCCTTTTTATCAAATAATGACTCTCTTAGTCATCGCTGCAGGTCTCCTGGACTCTTACAACCTGCCTATGACTCAACGTGCTTTTAGCAAGTGGGCCTCCAGATACAATCCGCGATTATCAGGCAGAACTTTGAAAAACATATTATAAGAAAGGGGAAAGTTTTAAAACAGTGCTATAGGGTGGTCCTCACACACTCACCCACACACACAGGCTGTGCTCACAGAAGAGTTTTCTTCCCCGTGCCAGAAACACTGCTGGGAAAATGAACAAGTCAATCAAATGAATTAACTCAGTTGTTTGTTTTTATGCAGGAAACGGCAAAACCTGCCTCTTTTTTGGATCGTAACCTTCATTGTTTCAGGCCAATTGTGAAACCTGTGTGTGTTCACAGGCTCAGGAGAGTAATTTCCTATGCACACACAAACATACATCTGTGCACACAGGAGATGGTAGGATTGTGGC
This sequence comes from Equus przewalskii, assembly GCF_037783145.1. Lineage (NCBI taxonomy): Eukaryota > Metazoa > Chordata > Mammalia > Perissodactyla > Equidae > Equus > Equus przewalskii. Next base: position 105,489,371 of record NC_091863.1, on the reverse strand, counting down.
TGTAGTGAGCAAGGAAGGTGTATTTGATGCCATCCACAAGCCCAAACCTATATTTTCACATTGAAATCAGAGAACATAATCTTAAAATAGAAATGACAATAAACAAAATAGTTCACTCTCATCCAGTTTGGTTTGCAGAGCATAGTTCTACACTGGACTCTGGCCTGGTAAATGTCCCTTGCCTCACTGGAAGTTTAAGCTGCCCTTTAATTCTTCCCTGTTTGAAGATGGCTTCTTTACAACTCAGAAAGAAGCCAAGGAAGAGAATCCTTCTTTAAGCACTCCCTCAAGACCAATCAATAGGTATTGATTTGATGTCCAGCTTGTCCTGCATTAGCTGTGTGACCCTGAGTAATAGTGTAAACTTCTCTGAGCCTCAGTTTCTTCATCTGTAAAATAGAGATAATGCTATATTCCCTGACTGATACACACAGTGAGTACTGAGGATTAAACGACACATACTGTTTAGAAAAGTTTTTAAGGTACTATATACAAAATACATTAAACATAGTAATTACTAAATTATAATTATTGTTATTATTAGCTCCTAAGACCACATATTCCATAGTTGATAGGTTCCAACTATTAGAAATAAAGCAAAATCAGAATCCCTTTAAATTCTGTCCCATCATCCCTGGTCTGCTCACTGATTCTATACAACATAGATCTATCCAACTCTTTTTCTATATGTAATAGATATCATCTTGATCTATATTATCTTCAGATAATTGAAGAGAGATATTGCGGTCCCATTTTACCCCCACACCTGGATTTTCTCTTCTTTGGGTAAAAGAAAACTTATCAATTGAGAAACTCATGAAGAACAGGAACAGTATAACATCAGTGGACTCACAATTCTGTTCTCAGCATTATTGTTTACTTGAGTGATGGCTACTGTGCCCTTTGGAGGTCATTAACACATGGAAATGATGTTTGTTGAGTCTGGAAAGGTAAAAGATGACGTTTTAGTTTTCTCTTTTATTCCCAGTACTAGACAGCACTTAATACCCGTTTGATGTACTCATGAATAAGTGGATGAAAATCTGTCATCGATTTTGTTTTTCGTAAGCACAATGGCCTGGAGCTCCCAAGTCCTGCCCGACGGCTCCCGCATGATGATCCCCAGGATTCTGAGCCTTGGTTCCAACCCACATTCATAGAACACCTGGCTGTGCCCCTCTATTCTTCCAGGAGGGTATTTTACAAACATTGGGGGGACTGATGGCACCCTGGGACCTTCTGGGTCAGTGTTAGTGACTGATGCTAAGTCATTTTTTCTTTTGAAAAGGAAGTGGGTTGGTGGGGATCCAGCAGCGTGGTCCTAAGTTCTGTTTTAGACATGCAAGTGGATTGACTATCATATTTGCTTACTAGATGTTAATACTGCAGCCTCAACACCAGATCAGATGACTAAAAGAAAAATCGACTAAGCCTTTCAAAGTCAAAAAAAGAAACCTTCTGTGGGGTAAACTAGAAAGAAGAGTTTCATGTGTTTTTATTTCCTGTTTTGCTTTCTTTGTGATTCTGTTTGTTTGCTTGCTTAGTTTGTTTTAATTATACACACCTTGCCTCCTCTCTATAATTTGGATGAGCATAACAAGCAGGAGATTCCTTGAGCTGCGTAAGTTATGAGGCTGTGTCAGAGGCAGGAAGTCAACACCTCCAGTCCCTAGTCCTAGTCCTCTGACACCTCAACTCCATCAGCTCCAGTCTAAAAATTCTCCTTTTGTCTAAGATCTTAAATCCTACAAATTAAAGAAAAGGGAGAAAACTCACATATAAGGAATTGTATATAACACAAGGCTCAAACATGACCAAGGAGCTATCTTTCTCCAACCATCAGGTGGAGTACATCCCAGAAAATTATAAATTGTCACCTCCATGAGAGTAGGAGCAATGTCTGCCTTGATTGTGCTGTACCCTAATGCCTGGCACAGTGCCTAGGCATTTAGTATGCACTCCGTAAATATTTCAGGAAGGAAGAATATAAGAAATATAAGGGAAAGAAGGAAGGAATGAAATTTCTAAGACAAATGCCTAAAGAAGTAATAGTGCTAAAAAGATGCTCTAGAACTCTAAGGCCCTGGAGGTAGAAGGGACCATAAGAGACTACTGGTGTCCAGCCCTCTGCATTCACACAGAAGATTATCTGAACCACTCATCATTCCATTTTTGAGAATTCATTGGAAAAACATCTCCATGGCTCTCTTTGCCTTCCATTTTTATTGCCAATAAAGTCATGCTCACACATTGGTCTGTAACTTATTGAAAATTTCCAGACTACACATCCAGGTTCACTATTCCCCCCTGAGCTATCAATCTGCTACTTAGGAAATTTACTTGTATTAATTTAGTCTCCAGAACAGCCAAACAACTGGTCAGTTTTCAAAAGGAAAAGAATTCAATCAACCTAGTTGTATTCCCTTCTCCCTACTTCCTTGAATATGCATGGCACCTAGGTAAATCTCTCTATATAACAGGCTCTCTGGTTTATTTAGAGACGAGGAAAAGGTTCTTGTAAAATTCTCATTAATTGAGACTCAACAAACTAAGAAAGAGTAATATGCTCTGCTTTTCGGGGAGAAAGAAAAATTAAAATAGAAGCCATCATAATTAAAATCACAAACATTTTCAAGGGCTCTCTTGCATTCAAATTACATTCAATCCAATTTCCTAAACTTTCCATAGCTGAAGCTTTGGACAATGGTAACACAAGATATGAATGATCTTCCTATGGCTCTGAAAGAGTCTCAGTGCATCAGGATGCAATGGTGATCCCAGATTTTTCATAGTAATTCAAGCAACGTGGATGAAGGCCCCTTGAAATTAAGAAAGTTTTCAGCCCACCATTCAGAGATCTGGAATACTTTATGAGACAGAACACCCGATTCTTTAACCATTCTGCAATGATTTTGTCACATCATTATCATTGTGGTGGCAGATGTTGTGGTGGTAGTGGTCACAGCAGTGGCAGCCGTTAACATTTATTGAGGCCTCACCACATGGTGAACTCTATGCTAACGCCTTTAGACAGATTAACTGATTTATTCATAAATTATCATACTTAATTATCAAAACAACCATATCAGGTAAGTATTAATTTACTTTGCAGATGATGAAGCTAAGGAAAAAAAGATGTTAAGTAACTTGTCTGTGGTTACTAACAGGGCAATTCAGAGTAAATTAACCTGGTTTATGACCATGGATCAGATTTTATTTTGGCATGAAGCTCTCTGCTCCAACCACAAATATAATCTACTCTTTGGTTTTCTCTAAATAATATTCTAAGACACAAATTAGTAGAGATTAGATTGTAGGTTGGGAAACCAGGTAAGAGACCAGGTTGAAGTCAGAGGGACTCAACCCCAACCAATCCCCAGTTCTACAAACATAGATCAAAAACTTTCTCTTCATGGTGAGTAAAGAATAGCATTTTTAGATGCTAATGAAAGCATGACATTAATATGTAAAACTATAATTTATATGAAAATGTTTTCCTAATGATTGTTACATTTTGAAATATCAAATTAATCTATTCATAATTCACTATAATGAGGAAGAATTAGGGAAGCACTTTATATCTATCAACTCTGTGATCTTTTGTCATCTTATTAAAATCAACATAATTCTAATTATAGGCCAGGTGTCCAGACTGCCTTCTAAATTGATAACAATATGGGATTAGTACCTCATTCTTTAAAATATTCACATAGTTCATGCAAAAGCACGACTGTTGGCAGGAAAATAATTGGCTTAATTAAGGAAAAGGAGGGGAAAGAAACAAACATTTATTGACAACCTGCATTATATTGTACTAGGTGCCTCCACATACATCATCTCATTATCATGGTAATACATATCTCACAAGGTTGTTCTGGGGGTTAAACAAGTCCACATATGTGAAGGTGCCCAGGGGAGGGAGAGAAAGGGACTTAGCATTATAGAACACGTTCCATGTTCCAAGTCCTGTACTGTGTGCTATCACTTACATTATTTCCTACATTAATCTTCACAACAGACCTGCACACTTGGTCTTGCTGTCCAGATTTTATGCATAAGTATGCTAAGGCTGAGACAAAGTTTTAGCTACTAAGGTGACATAGTTAGTAGATGGTTGAGTTAAGAGTGCAGATGCTGAGTTGACTGAATTACACATCCATGCTCTTACCACTTAATTAAAGGAAAGCAAAAGCCTTTTTACTAGCATTTCATCACAGGGAGGTAGGGAAGCAAAGACACCAATATCCATTCATTCATTCATTCATTCAACAAATATGCCTTCAGCACATATTCTGTGCCAGGAACTGAGCTAAGTTCTTTCCATAAATTATCTCAGTAAATCTTCACAACACACCTAGGAGACAGGTACCAGGATTATCCTAACTTTACAGATGAGGAAAATGAGACTCAAGAAAGTTAAACTGATTTTCTCAGCATCGTAGACCTAGGACATGGCAGAATCTGGATCTAAAATTAAGTTGCTTGTCTTCAAAGCCTGTACTCTTTCCTGAGTATTATGCTACTTCTAGAAGGCAAATTATTCCTCTCTTTATGCAAAGCAAAGTACTTTAAATCATCTTGGACACCATTAGGAATCCTAGGTTGCTGGTTCCCAGAACTAGAGCTCTATTATGTGGAATGACTTCTGTAGCCTACGAGAGAGAGAGCCAGAAACAGAGAAAAAGACAGAGAAGGAGAGAGAGAGAGAGAGAGAGAGAGAGAGACAAAGAAAAAAACAGAGAGAGAGAGACATAGAGAAGTGCCCAATAATACTGGAGGAGGAAGGGACCACAAGAAATCATCAAGTCTAGCCATCTGCTTTGTGCAACAGCATTTCTGAACTACCTGTTTATTCTCATACTAAAGATATATTGATGTTGTCCTAAACCCAGAATTGCTCTAAGTACACCAGGAGTACAAGACCAGAGTGTGATGTGCTCCACACAAAACCATCTCTACCACTAGAGGTCAAACTCCATGGTCCTTCTACTAAATAACGAACAACACAGGAACGGCTGCTATAAATTGAATAGACTTGATGGATCTTATAAGAAGACTCTTTTCAAGTCATGAAGTTGCCTCCAAGATCAGTCTACTGTCATTCATTTCAGGAAGATCCCATTTAACCCTATTAATATGTGGGCCAATGACCATACCTCTGGGTAGGCAAGCCCCAGCCTACCTTCTTCCTTCCCTAGTGTCAGTGGTTCTTCTCATCTCTGGTTGCAGCTACTCCCATATTCTCCACTCTTGTAACAGTTCTCAATATTCTGCCAGCCAAGGATATGATTTTCTGAATTAAAAATACCTTTCTTTTTATTTAAAAGTGGTCCCCTGGCTCTTCCCCACAAGGCCACCTTGCCATACCTGCATCAGGGAAATGGAACTGGAAGGCATAGTTTCCAGGGAATTCTTGTCTAGGTGACCCAGGGACTGCCCTGGAGGTTGGTTGGCTCAGAATGAGAGTCCGATGATAATGAGGCATAGATGGAAGGTTCAGGCTCTGTGGGAACAGTTATAATCCTGCAGAGGGAAATCTGTGCTGCACCTGAAACCTCTGGGCAGCCTCCTCCCAAACACAGGCCCTGGATCACAATAAGGAACTGGGCCAGAGAGTAGGAAGCCTCCAAGCAAACTCTTCAAACTGTACATGTTAATGGAGCAGGTCCACAGAGGAAATAACTGCAAACTTCACACTCCAGAAGCATTGTAATATAACAGGATACATATGGCCTTTGGAGATGGAAACCTGGGTGACTTGGAGCAGTTACTTAATCCTTCTGAGCTCTATTTCTTTACCTTTTTAAACAGCGGTGAGCTGGGTGGAGAAGAGCGGAAGCGTGAGTCAGGGCATTACATTTACGGAGTGCATACTTTATGCTAGGCATTGTACTCAGTACTTCACATATACATTCATTTCATCTGCCCAAAATTTCTTCAAGTTATGAATTATTATTGAAATAATAATGTACAATATAAGAGAGTGCCTGGCTCATAGCACACTTAATAAATGTCAGCTCCCATCCTTTTCAAGTCTATACGGAAATGACAAGGATTCCAGTTCTCAGAAAAAGATCTATTCAGCGTTCTCCCTAGTGCTTTTGAAATTTGCAGTCTGAAGAGGCTTTGAAGCAATCAGTTTTAGAAGTAATCATAGAATGTCAGAGTAGAAGGGACCTTAGAGATTGTTGATGTTCAGCTTCTCAATAGATAGAACAGCGAGATACTTAATTGTTACTGGTTTTGCAGCAAGGACTACACCAGAACCAAGGTGTCCCCGTCGCAAGTGTGTTTTCTCCTTGCCTCTTAAGGGGCTGGCTCAGAAAAAGCTGCTCCTAACCCTACATTAGCAGAAGCGAAAGGCAGTGATCAGACTCAGGGTAGCTGCAGGTCATAGAAGTTCCTTGGGGTTCAATCAATACTACTCCATAGAGGCTTCAGGAAATGACTTTGGGGTAGGGGAGGGAGGGAGGGAGAGAAGAGAAGCTAGAGTCCACAGGATTCACCATGATGGGGTAGCCAATTTGAAAACAAAGGCAGATATGAAAGAAACAAAGAACCATGACCTCCGGACAGTCCCATCTTTGGAGATTAGGAAACAGCACAGAGTTTCACTTTCCCTGTGGGGTCTTGAAATCCACTTTTCTCTCCCATGGGCTGGTTTACAATGCCCACTGCAAGTCACTTTCAGCCATCATCCCCCAAAGACTTCTGTCAAAAGGAATATGCTGGTAAGGAATATTCTGCTCCTGGAGCTGGAGCTATGCATAACAACTACCCCAGAAATAGCTGCTGAATGAATGAATCAGTGAATCAAGGCCCGCTTATAGAGAGCCTTCTGCTCACTCACTGGAACACAGGAGTAAGGCTGAGTTTCTAAAGTCGCCCATAGGCGTTGTTGGTTAATTCTGTTTCTCACCTCCTGGACTACAGCTGGAGAACGGGCCTTCCCTGGAGCGGTCAAAGCCTTTCTCCAAAAGTGAAAAAGTCCAGTCCCTTGTCTCACTCTGAAATTTTCCTAAGAGAGTGGTAAGCAGACCTCCAGGCAGGCAAACATAAAAGAACTGAGGCCAGAACTACAATTCCTCAATAATCTAAAAGAAGTAGACATGGGGAACAAATCCCACTGCTCATCTGCCACTCGCTCAAAGGAAATGTATGGAATGGTTCCAATCATCCTTCATCAAAACTCTATCCCTTGTAGAGAAATGCCCTGAGTTAAGTTTGCATGCTCAGCTTTGGCGACCTGGGATTCACAGGTTCAGGTCCCTGGCACAGACCTACACACCGCTCATCAAGTCATGCTGTGGCAGCATCCCACATGCAAAAATAGAGGAGGATTGGCACAGATGTTAGCTCAGGGCCAATCTTCCTTACCAGAAAAATAATTAATTAGTTAATTTAAAAAAGTAGAAATGACATGAGTGAGGGTGGGAGCAATCAGAGGGTCACACGTGTTGTGGGGGTGGGGATGGGGAGGAGGCATTGATCAAGGGAATTGTCTTGACATATTAGAGCAAATTTCAGTCTAGTCTGTAACTTTCTCAGCATAAACAAACACCACTTATTTCTCACAAGCTTACCCTATAAGAAAGAGCCCCAAACCTTGAGGGTATTATGTAAAGTGAAATAAGCCAGATAGAGAAAGACAATCTCTGTATGACTCCATTCATATGTGGAAGTTAAACATGTGGACAAGGAGAACAGATTAGTGGTTACCAGGGGAAAGGGAGTGGGGGTGGGCACAAAGGGTGAAGTGGTGCACCTGTAATATGACTAACAAATAATAATGTACAACTGAAATTTCACAAGGTTGTAAACTATCATAATCTCAATAAAAAGTAAAAAGAAAAAGAAAGAAAAAAGAAAGAGCCCATAGATTATCAAAGCCTTAAAAGAATCTCAGAACCTCGATATGTACATACACGTACACATAAACTCAAATTTTCACAGGATACACACACAGATTTAAAGATATAAAACATGTAACAAAAACAACCAGGCTGACACGTACTATCACATAGATACAAACCCATAAACATGCACATATTAAATCATACAAATGATACTACACACACACATACACTTTCAGACATGGCCACAGACTAGTCACAGTTCCTTGGCTACTTGTACAAACTGAATGCTCCCCAAAATGGTAGCTTACGATTACTCCCAACCCTTTCTCTACCTGCTCCAGCATTTAAGGTTTTCCCTAACTTGCTCAATTTTTAGAAAGTTGTAATGACTCCCAACACAATTTATCACTTATCCTTGGCAGCTGGTGTTTGAGGACTTCTAGAGTGTTTACTTGAAGAACACCCTTCTCCAGAATATAGTAAAACTCAGAGCTGAAAATAGAAAAATACCTCCACAACTAGATTTTTCTCCTCCATTGTATTATTAAATGGCAATTCATCCTACACCATAGTTCGTTGTTCACAGGATATGTTTGCCAGATCCAAATTTTTATGAGCCATGTTTCACTTTCAAATAAACATTTTCCAAATCCTTGCCCCAGTCCTGCTCCTATGGAGGCAACTTTACATCCAGCTTCCCTGAAGCAGCACTAGATCTGAGACAGATGTTAAGGAAAGAACAGGCAATTGAGATCCTAAATCATATACCTATGATCACTGTCCCAAGTCCCTCGCTGGGCAGGAATTGAGTTGGTAGTAACTTGACTTATTATGATTTTGCCAAGATTTGGGGGGCAGGGAACTTGTTTGCTTCACTCTCTGGATCACTATAATTACAAACCCCACACCTTTTTGTGGAGCTCTTTACAGTTTACAGTATGCTGTTGTTGCTTTGTTCCATTACTCCTGCTGTTCCTTTATTGGTCCTTGAGATGGCTTTCTGAAATTATTCATGCAAATTTAATGACTGTCACCATTTTACTGATGAAGAAACTGCAGTCCAAGAGGGTGTGGTGACATGCCTAAGATCCACAAAACTAAGTAGTGTCAGAGCTGTGTCTTGAACCCAGGTTTTTATGACTTTGCTGCCAATGTTTTAAAAACTATATCACTGCATTCCTTGCCGCATACCCCATGCAACTCCCCCCAACACACACACGTAGTAAGACCCTATTCTAATTTCAACCTTTCCAGGCAACACTCCGGGCTTTTGTCCTCTCTTACTCCGCTCAAACTTAACCTATTTTATATCCCTTCACCCTGGACCATCTTCTCTATGCCCAAGTATAACAGATTATCTCATTTAATCTCTAGGAGGGGTTAAGTAACTTGCCAAAAGTCACACAGCCAATAAATTGTGGAACCAAGATTGCAATCCAAAGCCATTGGGCTTCAATACCTATGCTCTTTCTGCAACATTACACTGTCTTTCAGAACTAATTTAGTAAAGTAATCTGCTAATGGGTTAATATCATGCAAACAGTAACCAAAAGGAAGTTGGAACAGCTGTATTTGTTTTTTTATTGCAGTCAGTGTGACACAAAAGCAGTTTAATACATTTTTTCTAACTAAATTCTATTGTTAGGACATTGGACACCTACTGTATACCTGACTAGACTCTGGCACAATTAAAGAACAATATAACACAGTGTAATAAGGCACTAAATGGTACATGTTTAAACGGCCACTTGTAAATTGGAGGCAATAACAGATTTAAAAATAAGTATAAGGGAGAGCAACAAGGAAGAAATTAAAGTTAGCTGGAATTATCAAGAAGGAAATAAAAGTTGAGCTTGGCTAGGAATGATTTGGGAATTTTAGGAGAAGAAAAGAGGGCTTTCCATACAAGAGAAGCAGCATAAGCAAAGACATAAAGGCAGCTTTGAGTATTTCACGTATGGGGACAATGAAAAGACTGGTTTCATTTCAACATAAGATACAGATTGAGGAGGAGTTCAACATACTGTGTTGGTTTGGAATAGATGATTGTCCCCAACACAAGGGAAGTTTGCATTCACACACATGTTATTTTCCATATACCTACATCGGGTGTTAGTGAAAAGGATGGGGAGAAGGGCTGCCCTGCAAGCTTCCTCAGACGCTTCTCTCACAGGAAGCAAAAGCCTTAAGACAACAGGGGTAGGACAGAAAATCCTCTCACTTCCATGGCACAGGCAAAGATTTATTGCTTCTGGGGGGAGGAGTAGAAGCAAAACTTGTCTGCCTCTGAGGAAAGGATTGGGAATCTTTTACCCAGAACACAAGAAAAATCTTTTGCTCCTGGGGGAAGAATATATACAAAAGCCTTTACTTCTGGATCAGGGTCAGGGAATTTCCTTGAGCCTAGGGTCCTACAAACATACCAAGCATAAGTCTGCTACTACTGGGAGAGAGACAGGAAACTCCTTTCCAAGGCCAAAGACAGATACAAGGAAAAGTTTCATGCCACTGTGAGTGTGGCCAGGAATACTAGGAAGCTCCATTCCTGAAGCCCAGGTACACAGGGCCTGCCTGAGACTGATACTGGACCAAGACAACAGAGAACATGCTATGCCCCCATGAAAAGCCTAGCATCAAATAACAAGCAACAGCATTTTTCTGCTGGAGGAGGGGAAGCAGCATAGAAAGAACTCCCCTCTGTGACCCAGGCTTGCAAGGGCAACTGAAAGCTGAGGGGGAAGCAAGAACACTGAGAAGAATCCTCTGGCCACACAACTCACAATGTAAGGACATGATAACAGCAGCTTACAAGTTCAGGAATTCAAAGCCAGTGGCGCACTGATGTTAATGAAAACCCACATTACGAAGACTGCTCAGCTGTTGAGTGGATTGACTCAATTTCACAATTAAGTGGCCATATAGAAGAAGAGGCAGGACATTTCCAGGCGTAACCATTTACCTTAGTGTCTACAATTCTTCTAAACACATCATCTGGCATTAAATAAAAAATTAAGAGACAAACACAAAAGCAAGAAAAAATAATCCATTGTCAAGAAATAAAGCAATCAACCAAACTTCATTCAGAAATGTTGCAAATATTGGAATGATTAGACAGAGACATTAAAATAACTATCATTAATATAATAAATGACCTATTGAAAAAGATGGACATGTATTCATGAACAGATGAGGAATTTCAGCACAGCAACGGAAACTATATGAAAGAGCAGAATGAAAATGCTATAAATTTTAAAAAACACACAATAACACAGTAATATAGTAATGAGTTTGTACAGACAAAGAAAGCCTTTGATGAGCTCATTAATAGATGGATACAGCCAAAGAAAGAATTAGTGAACTTGAGGACAGTTCATTATAAATTATCCAAAATATGATGCAAAGAGAGAAAAATGTAAAAAAAAAAAGAGAACAAACATCCAAAAGTTGTGGGACAATATATAGTTGACTAACATACAAGTGATTTGAGTCTCAGAAAAGAAGGCAGAAAAAAGGGGCAGAAGAATCATTTGAAAACATAATGACTAAGAATTTTCCAAAAATAATGAAATACTGTAAACCATGTATCCAAGAAACTCAGAGAAACAGAATGTGGGTAAATATAAATACACACACTTCAAGACAGATCATAGTCAAACTTCTGAAAACCAACTGCAAAACAAAAATATTGATGGTAAAAAGATGCAGTACATACAGAACAAAAATCAGAATCATAGTAGACTTCTCATCAGAAACTATGCAAGCCAGAAGATAATTGAGTGACATCTTTAAAGTAATGAAAGAAAAATCTGTCAACTCACAAATCTACACCTATTGAAAACACTTTTCGATAATGAAGAGAAAATAAAGACTTTCTCAGACAAATAAAAGATGAGAGAATTTACTTCTACTAAACGTGTTACAAGAAATCTTAAGGGAAGTTATTTAGCCAGAAAGAATATGATGCAAGATCGAAACTTGGATCTATAGGAAAAAATGAAGAGTGCCAAGAATGATAAAAATAAAAGTAAATATAAAAGACATTTCTTTGAATATTTTAGTCTCTCTAAAAGAAAATAGGCAGTTTCAAGAAAAAATGGTAACAATATATTTTGGAGTTTATAGCATAAGCATAAGCAAAATGTATGGCAACAGTAGCACAACAGATATGAGAGAGCAATGGGAAACATATTGGTGTCAGGTTCTCATACTTTATGTGAGTTATATAATATTATTTGAAATTGACTCTGATTAATTAATAATTGTAAACTATAGTAAAACCAATAAACACAAATTTTAAAAGAGGCATACATAAGTCAATAGAAGAGATAAACTGACTTCACGAAGACTACTCAACTTATTCAAAGCAAACACAAAAAGAGGAAAAGTGAATAAAGAACAGAAGAGATGAACAAGAAACAGCTAGCAAGATATACATGTAAATGTAACCATATTAATAATTCCACTAAGTATAAATGGTCTAAAGACACACAGAAAAGATAGATATTATCAGATTGGCTATAAAAGCAAGACCCAATTATAGGCTTTTTACAAGAATCTCACTATAAATACAAAAACATTGATAGATAAAAAGTAAAATGAAAGAAAATATATACCATGAAACCTTTAATGAAAAGAAAGCTGGAATGGCTATAGAAATTAATATCAGGCTACGAATACTTCAGAACAAGTAATATTACAACCAGAGACAAAAAAGGACATTACATAATGATAAGGAATTCAGTTCCTTAAGGATACATCATAATCCTAAATGTGTGTGTACTTATCAGGAGAATTTCAAAATACATGAAGCAAAAACTGTCAGAACTGAAAAGAGAAAAAGATAAATACACTATTATAGTTGAATACTTCAACAATTCTGTCTCGTTTAACAATAGAATGAGTAGGCAGAAAATGAATAAGGATATAAAAGGTCTGTATAATAAGATCAACAAACTTGACCTAACTGACATTTATAGAATACTCTGCCCAACAACAGAAGAATATGTGTTGGTTTCAGGTACACATGGTACATTCACTAAAAAGGCTTATTTTCTGGTGCACAAAGGAACTATAATAATTTAAAAAAATTGAAGTCATAGAAAGTATTTTCTGACCACAACAGAATTAAACTAGAAATCAATATTCTGGAAAACATCCAATTATTTGGAAATTAAACAATTACCATTATAAAAAATCCACAGGTCAAAGAAGAAGTCACAAAGGAAAGTATAAAATATTTCAAATTTAATTAAAATGAAAATACATCATATCCAAATATGCGGGACAGACATAAAACATGCTTAGAGGGAAATTTATAGCAGTAAAATCTTATATCAGAAGAGATAAAAGCTTTGAAATCAATAATCTAAACTTCCAGCAAAGAAACTAGAAAAAAGAGCAAATTAAATGCCAAAGATAAAAGAAGGTAAGACAATATAAAGAGCACAAATCGATGGCAGAGAAAACAGAAAAACAATTAAAAAAATCAATGAAACCAAATCCTGACTCTGAGACAAGAACAATAGAATTTATAAGCCTCAAGACAGATGGATTAAGAGGAAAGCAAAAACGACGTAAATTACCAATGTTACAAAGGAAGGAGAGACATTACTACAGTTCTCACAGAAATTAAAAAGTATAACAAAGGACTATTTTGAACAGTTTTGCCGATAAATTTCATCAGTTAGATGAAATGGACAAATTCTTTGAAAGATACTACCATTACTCACTCAAGAAAAAATAAACAATCTAAATGGTCTTATATCTACTACAGAAATCAAATTCATAGTTAGAAACTTCCAAATGAACAGAAATGATAACTTCAATTATAAACAAACTCTTCCAGAAAATATAAGAAATATTGTTCAACACATATTATTATACCACCATTAGTCTGATTCAAAAGTGGACAAAGGCATCAAAATTTTAAAAAAGTACAGACAAATCTCCCTCAGGGACATAGAAGTACAAAGCCTTAACAAAATATCACTAAACTAAATCTAGCAATATTTACAAATAAAAATATATCATGATTGTAGTAGGCAGAATAAGTGCCCTGCAAAGAAGTTCGTGTCCTAAGCCCCAGAACCTGTGAATATATTATGTTATACGGTAGAAGAGAATTAAGGTTTCAGATGGAATTTAGGTTCCTAATTCAGGTAACCTTAAAATAAGGAGATTATTCCAGATTATCTAGTGGGCCCAAGTGGAAACACAAGGATCCTTAAAAGTACAAGAGGGAGGCAGAAGAAGACAGTGTTAGAGTAATGTGACATGAGAAAGACTCGACTGGCCATTGTTAGCTTTGAAGATGGAAAGGGCTCACTATCCAAGTAATGTAGGCAACCTCTAGAAGCCGGAAAAGGCAAGAAAACAAATTCCATCCCCTTGAGCCTTCAGAAAAGAACACAGGCCTGCCAATACCTTCATTTTAGCTCAGAGAGACCTGAGTCAAACTTCTGATCTACAGAGCTATGACATAACAAAGTTGAGTTGTTTTAAGCCACTGAGTTTGCGGTAATTTTTTATAGCAGCAATACAAAATTAATACAGGGGCCTTAATGGGTGGGATCAGGAATTAAGATTGAGGTTATCTATCATGAGGTGCCATTTACTCTTTCCAAATTAAGAACGGGCTAAATTGGGCTGCTAAATGAAGAAGCAGTGGGGATAATCACCCCTTCTCTAAATAGGTCTTGTATAATGAGTTTCAGTCCTTATGGACCCTATTTCATGTTGGGCCAAATTGACTAGAATAGCCAAAAGGATTTTGAAAATGAACAGCATTGGAAGACTTAACCCTACCTGCTTTCAAGACTTCCTATAAAGCTATAGTAATCAAGACAGTGTGGTATTGGCAAAAGGGTAAACATATAGATCAGTAAAATAAAACAGAAGACAGTCTAGAAAGAGACCCAAAATACATATGCTCAATCGATTTTCAGCAAAGGTGAGAAAGTATTTAATGGGAAAATGGATAGTATTTTCAATAAATAATGTTGAAATAATTAGACCACCATATGCATAAAAATGAACTTTAACCCATTTTATGCACCATATTAAAAAATTAACTCCAAGTGTATCACAGTTACAAGTGTAAAACCAAAACCTATGACACTTCTAGAGAATATGACCTGGGTTAGGAGAGGTTTCTTAGAAAGGACACAAAAAGCACAAACAACAAAAGAAAAGTTTGATAAATTTGACTATCATAATTCAAAACTTCTGCTATTCAAATGACACTGTTAAGGAAACACAAAGGCAAGCCACAGGCAAGGAGAAAATATTTCAGAACATATGTCTGATATAGAACTTGCATTGATAATATATAAAAAACTTTCACAACTCAATAATAATAAAACAAACAAATGAAAATTTGAGCAGTTTTAAACAGACAGTCCAAGAAAGATATCCAGTATAATTTTTCTTTAGGAAAATCCGAATTGAAACCACAATAAAATAGCAATACGCATCTCCTAAATGGCAAAAACAAAACAAGACAAAAATACCCTAACAATATCTGGTGAGGATGCAAAGCGACCAGAACTTATATACACTGTTGTTGGGAAAGCAAAATAGTACAGTATAGCCTCTTTGGAAAACAGCTTGTCAGTTTTTTATAAATTTAAATATGTAATTTAACTTATGACCTAGCCACCTCACTTCTATGCACTTATTCAAAAGAAATGAAAACATATGTCCACAAAGACCTACAAGAAAATGCTTATAGCAGTTTTACTCAAAAGAGCTAAGAAAACAGGATAAACCCAAATTTCCATCAACTAACGAATGATCAAATTGTGGTACATTTATCCAACGGAACACTATCTAGCAGCAAAAGGAACAAACTACTGATATATGCCACAACATGGATGAATCTCAAAAGCATTGTGCTATGTGAAAGAGGGCAGACACAACAGGATGTGTATTCTATGATTCCACTTATGCAACATTCTGGAAAAGGCATGCCTAAAAGGGCGAGATCCCCATTATGCTTCAGTTTCTCCTTTGGAAGCCAGACCCCCAGATAACATAGACTCAAATAGTCCAGAGACTTCAAAGAGATTAGTCTCTGTTCAGCAATCTTTAATCTTCGGAGCTTGAGATAAACTC
This sequence comes from Equus przewalskii, assembly GCF_037783145.1. Taxonomy (NCBI): domain Eukaryota; kingdom Metazoa; phylum Chordata; class Mammalia; order Perissodactyla; family Equidae; genus Equus; species Equus przewalskii. Next base: position 105,473,403 of record NC_091863.1, on the reverse strand, counting down.
AGGGAACATTATTTCCCTCCATCAAAGATGTAGGTATCTGGTAGACAACAGCTCAAGATGGGATCTGCAGTTAATTTAACCTCCTTCAAATGGTAGAGACTGTAGTAGGTATGATTTAGAGTCCTGGAGCATAATCAAGATGTGGTTGGAAGCAGGGGTAGCTTTTCTTCTAAATTTTCCATGCTGCATTCAGATTACACTGTAACTCCTCAAGTCTAGCTTAAGCTAGTGCAAAATTTTCAGGGGAAAACCTGGGGAAGTACTTCCCTTCTTCAAATAGTGCCCAGTTTTCTAAAGCAATAATTTTCTCTTTCCCTGAAGGCTTCAGAGGATAGTTTCCCATCTCCCACACTTGCATTTTTAAAACAATCTGATAAGAGGTTATTCCACCAGTGTTCGGAAGTGAGGATGCCCTATCCTCTACCTACCCAAATTTTCCAAAGAGATCAGGATATGTGTCCTGCCTCATGCTAGCCCTGTTGGAGAATTTCAGGTGACATTTTTTATTTAGCATCAGGACAGTTATGACATGATGAAGGCATTAAATCTTCCCCCACTTAAACATCCCTTCTCCCTCTGGAATTATTATAGGCCTTTCCAAAAATACTGACAACACAGGATTTCAATTAAAAATACATCATGCTTTTGAGTAATTCGCCTTCCTTCCCCAGATCCTTTCACAATCTATTAAGTAAGGTTGGGGCTGCCCTAAAGTTGCACTTTAGGTTTGGGGTCTTTAGGAAATGCTACTGGGTCCTGCAATAACAAGCGAGTGTGGGTCATTGGCAATATACCCTAAGTAATGGTAACCCCTTACTTCATGCAACAGGCATGGCTTCCCCCTCCCTGAAAAGTGGTATGTAAGTTGTTTGATTTTTACAAACCATATTCTTTGAAAATGCACCAAGATAATAAATCCTAATAATAGAAAGACTTGGTGTGCATTTGTTTTATAAATCTAGTTTTTCACTTATCAGGCTGCCTTCAGGAAGAGTACAATTCAGTTGTAATTATGCCATGATACCATTCAAGGACAAACAGAAAGCCAAGGTCTTTACCCCATAACCCACCCCTCAACTGGCTCGATGGCATTTTTATCACTGAATCAACTAGTTACTTGAGTGACTACAAATCTGGCCTTAGGTATGACTTAGTTTCAAGCTTTTGCTTTTGATTCCTTGGCTATGTCTTACACATCAACACTGAATACCTGAAAAATAAAATGTTCTTGGGGCCGGCCCGGTTGCAAAGTGGTTAAGTTCACACGTTGCACTTCAGCGGCCTGGGGTTTGCCGGTTCGGATCCGAGGTGCGGACATGGCACTGCTTGGCAAGCCATGCTGTGGCAGGCATCCCACATATAAAGTAGAGGAAGATGGGCACGGATGTGAGCTTAAGGCCAGTCTTCCTCAGCAAAAAGAGGAGGATTGGCAGCAGATGTTAGCTCAGGGCTAATCTTCCTCAAAAAAATAAAAATAATAAAATAAAATGTTCTGTCTCCATGACCCTACAACCTAAATAATAAAATATAACTTCCTATCACTTTACACAACTATTTGAACCAAATTGATTGACTTGGTCAGTTGATCTTTTTATTCTCCTTATTCCATTTTCCTCACCCCCACTGTGGCCTCCTTAGAAATCTTGAGTTTCCTAAATACAAGGTAGAAATTACCAATCAAACAAAAAATAGAAACATGAGGATTGGTGGGCTTTGGAAGGTGGATAGAGGTTGCTAAATAATGGGCTGTAGTCAGAATTTATCTGGCCCCAGACAAAGGCTGAAAAACTTCAGAGGCCTCTGCATTCATTCATTTATTCATGCATTTATTTCATCAAGTCACTGCTCCCTTTTCATGCACTTTGATGGCCTGGGAGAAAGAAATTGTAGGAGGAAACACACCTCCTGTGAGTTCCTGAGATAGTATCCAGATCTGTACAGAGGAAGACAAGGTTAGAGAAGAAGCCTTGGCAATATGTGAGCAAAGACATTTCAAATTTTGATTGGGTGCAGCTCCCTCAGTTAGGGACTTAACCTGTGTTTAGGATACTCAATCTGTAGCTATTTTCATGGGCTCAGAATATGGTCAGGATCTCGGGGATCATTGGTCCAGACAGCCCCCAAATAATCATATAATTATTTCTCCCAGAAAGCCAACCCTGAGGAAGGCAATGGACAGAGAATTCCACGCTCATGACTGCACCTGTTTATCCAATTATTCACAAGTACAAGTACTCTTCTTCAGCATCATACTGCTAGTCTATCTTATCTTTCTTGTTGGCAATATTCTCCTCATCCTGCTCATCTGGCTTAACCAATTGCACAATCTTATGTTTCTTTTCCTCAGCAATCTCTCCTTTCTGGACATCTGCTACTGCAATAGTAGCAACTCACACATACTGCCAATGGCCTGACTTCTACCCTGACTCTCTTCCTGGTCCACTACTTTTCCCAGATGACAAACTCCCCCTCCCCCGGCATCACAGAGTACTTCCACCTGGCTGTCATGGCCTAAATCTGGGCTATAGCCATCTGTAACACTCTGTTACCCACTCATTTAGAGAGGTTCTGCATGAGTCTGGTGGCCAGCTGCTGGAAGACAGCAAACACTCTCAGTGAAATGCTCATATCCACCATGTCATCACTCTACTGTGCCTCCAATGTCTTCAATCATTTCACCTGTAAGATCCAAGACTATGCTAAATCAGACATCCTCTTACACAAGCCTCAGTGAACTGCTGCTGATTGGCAGCAGTACCATAAGCTTACTTTGGCTCTTTAGCTTCATTCTCACATCCTATGGACACTCCTGACTGCTTTCTTGCCCTCCACTATGCACCTTGCCGTCTCAAAGTCTTTTTCATCCATGGTTCCCATTTGTCTCTGGTGGCCATCCTCTATTCACAGTCATCTCTATGTATCTAAAACCTCATTCACAGGCCTTCCAACATGAAAACAAATTCATTGCTATCTTCTATGGCACCATCACACACATGCGCCACACTATCATCTATAGCCTACGGCAAGGATGTGACGAATTCCTTTAGAAAGTAGGGAGCGGGGAAGTAACTTAGACTGATGGACCAAGATTTACTGCATGAGGCTCATATATGTCTAGAGAACCAAGCATTAGATAATTTACTTCTATAAAAACAGATGCCTACCACCACGAAGCACTGTGCCAAACACTTTGAGGGCTACAGACACGGTCCTGGCCCTTAAGGGAGTTGCAATCTAGTTGGAGGGGGAAGATAAGTGTACCAGTAACAAGAATATAAGAACAAAAATATAAGCAGAGCATAGTAAGTGCTACAAAAGATCTAAGTCAAGACCACGGCATCCTGAAGAGGATGAGGAAGAGCTCACTTCACATTGCTTAGGTGGATTCATGTTAAGTTCATGATAGAGTTGGAAACATCAGAATTGCCCTTTTAAGTATGAGGAGAGTTTGGATGGGGGAAGATAAAGCAATGAGGAGAGCATCCCAGGCAAAGGTGACAGAAGAAACAAAAGCACAGGAATGGTAATGAGAATGATACAGGAAGGGGAAAGAGATCCTCTTTGACTAGGAGGGAAGGAAGGTGAAGATGACTGAGAGAAGAGGATGGAGAATTTAGCACTTACCTCAGTGAGGAATTGCCATTTTGGGGACTCTGGAGTCAAACTTCTTGGATTTAAATCCTAGTTCTGCCTCACAGCTGTGTGACCTTAAGCAAGATGTATGGTCTTTCTGGCCTTCATTCATTAAATCATAAAATGGGAAAAATAATAGTACCTATACCTCATAAGGGTATTTTGAGGATAAAAGAAATTAAACCACGGGAAGTAGTAGTTGGAACAATGTAAGTACTCAGTAAATATTAGCTATTATCATTGTTATCTTTGGTTTCCTCATCACCCAGTAGAGTGAGAGGTTCTCCAGGTACTCATCGTTTCTGACTTGCTTCTATTTACACTCACAACTGTTTTGGACATAAAGTATGAGATGAACCCATGTTTGAAGCACAGTTGAATATATGAGTGGTTTAATGAGTGAGTGAGTAATGAGTAAGTGAATGAATTGCACTGGGAGCCTTCTTATATTAGAGTCCGTGATGTAAGATCTGTTGTAAAGTCAAGTTTCCTCCGTGCAGCACATGCCTCTGTTCAACATATGCTGCCTTTGATGTCAGCATTTTAATTTATCCAGTCTTTGGAAAGTGATGGTGGCTAGGTATGCACAGAACTTATGAAGGCAGCCCAGGGTGAGAGGACAGAGCACTGACCAGCAAACAGGAAAACTAGATTTGAGCCCTGGTTTTACTATCACGTGATTTTGAGCAAGCCATTCAACTTGTGAGCCTCAGTTTTCATATCTAAAATGAGAATGATGGTACTTATGTTTCAGAGTTCTAATGAGAATCAAAAAAGATTAATTAGGTGAGAGTGTCTGGCGTTCAACTGAAGTTTCTTCTAAGTTGTATGTGGTAAGAATTGATATTGAAACATGCTTGTCGGTTTTTCTAAAGTTTGACCTATAGTAAGGACAAGGATGCTAAGAACACCAGAAGTAGGCAGAGTAAGGACATTCTGGGGAATATCCACACACTGTCGACAACTGATAACAGTGAACACTTTCCAGTGCTGCTCTCCAACACGGCTGCCAGCCTGCTAGAGCTTGGAACTATTTGTGACTCAGCGCTATGCCTCCAGCCTCTAATTTTCTCAGTACTTGGCAGGCAATAGAGAATCAATAAATGTTTGTCGAATTGATTTCAGTTACAGATTCACTCTTCCACCACTCATACCATTCTCTGTCTCTGTCTCTCTCTCCTGCCAGCCGGCCCCCTGCCCCATTCATACATTCATTCATTCAGCAAATACTCACTGCCTACTTACTGAGTGTCAGACCTTTTACCGGGTTTTCACAGACACTAGTGTAGTGGAAATTACCTTCTCATTCTATTTCCAGTCTCCATCAGTTAGTCTGGCTGTCTGTCTTTTTCTCTCTTTCTTTTGATTCCTTGTATTATTACTGTGATTTTATATCCCCTTTTATCCTCTCCCTGTTTCTCTATCTCTATCTGCCCCAGCCCAGTCACGGACTAACCCACTTCTGTGGTGCTTTGCCCCCAAGCCCTGAGTTCCTGGCTCCTTATTCCTCCTCTGAGCCTCACCTAGTCCCCAGAGACAGCTCCATTCCTGGGGAAATTGGCAAAGACATTCCAAGAGCAGGCCTGTTGGATGGGAGTTATTCTCTCTACCACCAGAGAGGGATCCCAGCTGGTTCCATGCTCTGTATGTGCAATGCAGACTAGACATGCAGGTGAGATGAGACCTCCCTGCAGCCCTTCCTGAAGGTCACCACCTAAATTTCTAGGCTTTCTTGGGAGCCACCAGGAGATTATAGAAAGTTCTTTTCTACTCCCATTCCTCATTCATGCCGCAAGCATGCCCTGCCTGGATTGTAGCTCCCCATCTGAGCACCTGGTTCTCCTGAAAGGTGCTCAAAATAATCCATTCATAGTCTCATTCAACCAAAATTTCGTAAGCACTTACTTCTTTCAAGATTTTTTTCCATGCAGTAACTCATTTAATCCTCAGAACGACCCCAGGAGATATTAATATTGTCTCCATTTACCAATGAGGAAACCTAGGCTGGGAGTGATGATGTAACTAGCCCAAGTTCCCACAGTTAATAAGTGGCAGAGTGGATTCAGAAATTTGAATCTCTTCCTTACTATCTCTCCCCTCCAACCCTCACCCATCAGTGAACATTGCATTATAAGATTGAGTGATAGACACACAGTGATTAGTGTGATTAGTGGCTAAAGAAACAGTGTCGGATTTTATATTGTTCTAGGTCTTGGCATTTATAACTACCAATCCGACATCTCCTCTTTAATACCTTACAAGAATCTTGAACTCAAATGTCCCAAACTGAACTCATCTTTTCACTGACTACTCCATCTACTTCCCTCTGCTCAAACCAGTTTTCCCCTCCCCTGCTAATGTCCCTTGTATTAGTCTATGGCACCATCATCTACCAAGTTGTCTGAGTGAAAATCATCCCCAAGAGGACTTCCTGTGCCCTTCTCTCTCCCTGTCCACCCCTACCCCAGTTCCCAATCCTGATAATTTTACTCCCATGATGCCTTGCTAAACTCTGACCCTGTTTCTACATCCCCACTTCCAGGACTGTAATTCAAAGCCTCACTACTTCTTGTCTTCACTTTTGCAAAACCACCACTCACCATTTCTTTCACCTCTCTTGCTAGTTGCTCCTCATTAATCCAAATGCTTAACACTGGAGCACTTCAGAGCTCAGCCCATAGACCATATCCCTATATACAGTTGTGCTCTTGTGAACTCACCCAGTCTTCTCACGTTAAATATCATCTGTGTGCCATCAACTCCCCAATTTTTAGTTCCAGAATTCACATTGCCCCTAAACTACAGATTCCTATATCCAACTGCCCATTGGACACCTACACTTGGATGGCTAGTAAACGTCTTAAACTTAACATGCCCTAAACCAAATTCCAGATCTTCCATAAATCCCAAGCCTCTTCCTATCTTAGGCTTCCTCACCTTGGTAAATGCTGACTCCATTCCTCCTGTTGCTCAGGCCTTGCTGATCCTAGGATATAGCAAGCATACTCTTGCCTCAGTGCTTTGATGTTTTCTCCATCTGAAATGCTCTTCCACTGGATATATATTTGACTCACTCCCTCATTTCATTGGGTATCTATTTAAATGACGTCTTAGCAGCGATGACTTCCCTGACCACCCTATATAAAATAACAGAACCTTTTCCCCATCACTCTCTACCCACTTATTCTGCTTTTTTTCTTCAAAACACTTATTATGGCCTAACAAATTGCATTCTTATTTGTTCATGATCTACCTCAGCCTTCTGGAATGCAACCTCCATGAGGACAAGGAATTCATTTTGTTCACTCCTGTATCCAAAGCACCTAGGAGGGTGCCTGGAACATAATAGGTGCTTAATAAATATTTGCTAAATTAAAAGATAAATATAATAAGTAAACAAACAGATTAATAGTTAGATTAGTAACTATATATACTCTGCTTTTTTTGGCCTCCAATCACTTTCTTATGCTATCCCATCTACCTGGAATGCCCGTGGAAATTTTACTCATTCTCCTAAGTTCCAGCCCAAATGTTGCTTCTTCTATAAAGCTCCATCCAACCCCTCCCTCCCCCAGCAGAATTAATCTTCCCCTTAAGTACCCTTGTACTGCGCTAACATTGCCATATAACTCTCTACAGCACTCATCACTTTCCACCTTAAGTTGTGGCTATCCATGTACCAGGCTGATCCCATGACTAAACACTAAGCTCCTTAAAGGATGGTATTCCCTGAAGTGTCTAGGATAGTGCCTGGAACGTTGTTAAATTGAATGGAAGGGAACCGAATGCTTATTATCAAAGTAGACAACTCTGATTAAGGATAATCAGCCTTGAGAATTGCCGTGTTACCAGCAACTCAATTAATGAACTCTAATTGCTCTTCCCAGACATGGACATTAACTGGTATTCAGCTTTGGGCCATAACATGTATGGATTTCTTCATTGTTAACTTTAGGTCTGTGCATTGATGCTGCTGCCTTGGAAATGCTAGTGCTTCCCTTGCCCCCTCCTCAGGGCTGCAGACATAAGCAGACGTAAGCACTAGGGAACCCAGAGTCGGGGCCATGATTTCCCCATTAGACTATGGGAGGTTCCCTAGCATGAAATAATGCCTTTCTCTTCAGGTGGGGACTGCTTAGAGTGTGTGGACAATGTCTCCCTAGTCTGGTTGGGAGATCTTTAAAGTAAGGAGACCATTGCTTCTCCATCACATCAGGGGTACATCAGGGTAGCAACAGTTTCTTCCAACTAATGAGCCTCTCCAGAGTGAAGATCATCTCCTCTTAAAAGGTGAAGCCCTCTCCAACTAAAGAAACTGTTTCCTCTATCGGAACTGAAGTTCCACCTTCAACTGAGGGACTGAATAGTCTGTAAGAGATGGGGGAACCATCGCTTGGTGATCTCAACCAGTCTCATGGCTTTAAGTATCATCTATATGCTGAAGACTCCCAAATTAGTATCTCCTTCCCAAGACCTCTCCCTTAAGCTCTAGACTCCTATATCCACTCATCTAATCTTCTCTCAACTGGATTATTAAAAGAACCTCTAATTCATCTCCATGTTTCTATTGTTGCCACCTATCTACCCACTCTTTCTCAACATAGCAGCCAGAATGATCTCTTTAAAATATGAGTTACATCATGACACTTCTTTGTGCAAAACATTTCTTTGGATCTAAATATTTTTTATTGTGGTAAAATACACATAACGTAAAATTCACCTTTAGTGATTTTTAGTGAATTCACAGTGTTATGCAATCATCATCACTATCTGGTTCTAGAACATTTTATCACCCCAAAAAGAAACCTTATACCCAGTAAGCAGTCACTCCCCAGTCTGTGCTCTAACCAGCCCCTGGCAACCGCTAATCCACTTTCTGTCTCTATGAATTTGCCTACTCTAAACATTTCATATAAATGGAACCATACAATACGTGGCCTTTTGTGTCTGGCTTCTGTCACTTAGCATGATATTTTCAGGGTTCGCTCATCTTCTACCATGTATCAGTACATTATTCCTTTCTATGACTGAATAATATTCCATTGTATGGATATACCATATTTTGTTTATCCGGTCATCTGTTGTTGGACATTTAGGTTGTTTCTACCTTTTGGCTATTGTGAATAATGTTACTATGAATACTCATATACAAGCATCTGTTTGAGTCTTTGTTTTCAATTATTTTGGGTATATACTTAAGGGTAGAATTTCTGGGTCACATGGTAATTATATCTTTAACTTGTTGACAAACCTACAAACTATTTTCCACAGCTGCTGGATCTAAATTTCACTCAGAATAAAATTCCATACAATAACCTAAAAGGGTCTACATGATCTGGTTCACTATGTATTAAGTCTCTGACTTGACTTTGCCTTAGCCATCCTGAGTGCCTTTGCTGCTCCTCAAACTCAGCAGGCACGTCCCCACCTCAGGACCTTTGCACTTACTGTCTCTTCTTCCTGGAACACCCTTCCCCAGATATCTCTCTGTGATGCTCCTTCATTTCCTCCAGATTTTTTGCTTAAATGTCACCTTACTTCTCTTGGTAAAATTGCAACCCTAGTCGCACTCTAGCACTCCTTGTCCCTTTTCCCTGCTGTCTGCTCGGGCTGCCATAACAAAGTACCACAGACTGGGCGGATTAAACAACAAAAATTTATTTTCTCACACTTCTGGAGGCTAGAAGTCTGAGATCAAGCAGGGCTTATTTCTTCTGAAGCCTCTCTTCTTGGCTTGTAGATGGCCACCTTCTCCCTGTGTTGTCACACGGCCTTCCCTTTTTACATGTCTGTGTCCAAATTTCCTCTTCTTATAAGGACACCAGTCATATTGGATGAGGGCCCACCCTAATAACCCCAGTTTAATTTAATTACCTCTTTGAAGCCCCTGTCTCCAAATACACTCATGGCACGAGGTACTGGGGGGTGGAACTTCAACATATGAATTCTGGGGGGGGGGAGGGGGGAGGAGGGAGCAGGTACAATTCTGTTCATAAAATCTGCTTTATATCTTTCCTTAGTACTTATTTCTATCAAACATACTATATATTTTCCTTATGTATTAAATTTATTGTTTATTGTCTTTAGTCCTCACTAAAACGTAAGCTCAATTAAGTCAGTCACATCTATTTTGCTCACTAAGATATCCCCAGTGCCTACAAGAGTTCCTGGAACACAGTAGGTCCCCAATAGATATATATTGGATGAATGAATATTTCCTTCACCAGATTGGAGATTCCTGAAGACTGGGACTTCTTAGAGAAGGAAAACTCTCTCTCCCTCATCAGCCAGGCCTGTTTTCATATTCAGGAGCCACATCTCCTCCAGACTAGGCTGTGATTCTTCTCTCATGAAATACCGAAGGAAGTGTGTTTTGCTTTATAAAAAATCATTCATTGCAAGTCCAATGCTAAAAGAAAAAAATCAATGCCTAGTGAATAAATTCTCTTTAATGTGAGTCATGTTAACAAAACTGTAGATTTATGACCTAACCATCTACCCTCCCCTGCTTTGGTATCGGGCTTTTGATGTTAATTTGATTCATTTATCTCTTACCGATGTACAAAGACTGCTGAGCAGAGGAACTATTTGGTGCAGTGGAAAAAGTATTGAACAAAAACTAAATAAAAAATGAGTCTTGGTTCCCCATTTGTTCCTAAGTTTTTGTGCAATCTTAGGCACACCATTCCCCCTCTATGGGACTCCATTTTCTCATGTGCAAAATGAGAGGATAGGAAAAAATTTATTCCATGTTCCCAATCTTACTTAATGCCACCACATTTACCCAATTGCTTAGGCCAAAGTCCTTATTGTAACCCTGGATTTTCCTCCTTTCCTCATTCCTTATATCCAGTACATCAATAAGTCCTGTCCCATCCATTCTATCTCCTAAATATATCACTTACCAGATATATATTCTCTGTTTCACTACTACTACCCTGGTGTAAGCCAATATCATCTCCAATCTGAACTACTGCAATAATCTCTTACCTGGTGTATCTACTTGAGTCCTTTTAAACATCATATCTAAGTATGTCATTCTCCTATTTAAAGTCAGTCAATTCCCCCCATTACTATCAGGAAAAGTTTCATAATTTGGTGTCTAGGAACTCTCATGACCTGGTCCCTGCTCTCTAACTTCATCCCCTGCCTCATTCTTAATGCTTCAGTCCTTAGGTACTCTTCACACTAGGATCTCTCTTGCTCCAGCATCTTAGCCTAGACATGGACCTTGTCCACAACCTCCACCAGCTACACACTCATACCTCTCCCCTTCATAAGACCACTGTCACTCATCTGACAAGACTCACCTCAAGTGACATCTCATGTAGGAATTCTTTCCTTCATCCTCACTTTGAACCAATTCCTTCTCATTTGTGCTTCCACAAAGTTTTGCATCCACCAACAACAACATTATCTCCTAGCATTGTAATTGTCTCTTTAGCCACTTTTCTCACCCATGACACAGTGAACTCCTCAATGGCAGGAATAATGTCTTGTTCACCTTGGTATCTCCAATGCTGAGCCCCAGTGCCTTACGTATAGTAAATCCTCAGAAGGTAAGTTGAAAATGAACCCGAAGTTCCCTTCTAGGAATGATGGAAAGTAGAAGGATCCACGAACTAATAAATTGGACCAAGTCATAAAACATTGGTTTAAGTCCCTACTTAATCTCTTACCAACTGTGTGATTGAAGTGCTTCTGTGTGAAATAGTTGTTAATCAATAACATTTAGTGAGTTTGTACTATGTGCCAGGCACTCTGTTGGGTGCTTTACTCAGAAAAATCTCACTTAATTCTCACAGACAACTACCTGAGATAGATGTTATTATTACTACATTATTACTGTTTTAGAGATAGGAAACAGACTTTATGTTGACAAGTGAACTAATCAAGGTCACAGAAGTTAGGATATGGAGTACTGTGGACTCACTACAAAGAAGTAAGGAAGCACGCAGTCACCAGTCACCTTGCCTCCAAGTCGAGGGCACTGGTGGTGAGAGACAAATAACAAGTTGTGACCTCTGGGGCAGAGAGGGGCAGTCACTGCAGTGGACACAACAGACTGGCATCCAGCCCCAGTACTATAACGCAAATCTGGTAACAGCCTAAGGAAAGTGGTAGGGTTGGGAAAGCAGGAAGAGGTTTTATGTTCCCATTGGAGCTTATTTTCTAACTGACAGCTGTAGATATTGAGAGAAGGTCATCAGCTTCTAGTTTTGCCTCATTTTCCTTTTCTCCCCTGAAAGGATGTGTGTGTGTGTGCACATACACTTGGGGTTGGGAGGAAACAGGTATTGCTGGTTCAGTCTAATTGAGTATGAAATGCATTTATGGACCATGCATGGCATTATTTTTCTTCGCATTAGCTACTGACTGCCTCTCTATCCTCCCCTTCCTTGGCTCCCTTGAGTCATTCTGCATTTATTAGGCACCCTGCTCTCCAAAGCCACAAGTGGCCTCCCAAAGAAGACATCTCCAATTTGTTCCCTCCTCCTTAGAATGTCTCAGGGTTTCTAGAAGAAATGCAAGGGTCATCAACCCTAGGTCTTGGCAGGGATTCACAGGAAAAGTCTGCCTCTTACATCTGATTTGGGTCTGAGGCGTCTGAGGACGACATGGCTCCTTACCAGAATGTCTGGGTTGACAAGCAGAATGTAAGTTGGGGATCGGCACTTATGTGACCTCCTCTTGGCCAGGCACCCTTATGCAGAGAACAGCCTGCACAATTCTTTGTCAGGAATCAGATTCCCACAAAGGCTCACTTACCATTCCACGAAAATATAGCCATATTTCTTATTTTTGTGCCTTTGCACACTCTGTTCTCCCAGCTCAGAATGACCTTCCCCCTCTTCTCAACCTAGCAAGTTCCTACTTATTAATCAACCCTCTGCTCAAGTGTCCTGTCCTTTGTAAAGCCTTCCCTGACCCTTAGGCAGCTGAACAGCTTCTTCTTCCCTTGGAATCCTATAGCGCTGTTTAGATTTCTGCTTTAGCACTCTTACAGGTTTTGATCTAAGGTCTGTCTGCTCTGCTGGATCTCAAGCTCCTCAAGGTAAGGTGCCCTGGCTAACTCAACCTTGTATCTTGCCCCAGCCCCTAATCTCACTCCCCCAATCCCACCACTACTTGAATTTGGCACAGAAACTGGCACCTTGAAGGCACTCAGCAAATAAGGAACTTTGAACAAATGTGGAACAATGTGATCGATACTAGTTGTCAATGGTAGGACACAGAAACAGGAAAATACCAAAAGAAGATTCCAGTTTCCCAATGGAAACTTGAAAAGGCCTTATGATATAGCAAGCTGATCTCTCCCCATGCTGATGAAGTCAAATTCTCACAAGCCCCAGAATTGGCCATTTCATCCAGCACTTAAAAATTCCTTCAATTTAGGGGCTGGCCCCGTGGCCAAGTGGTTAAGTTCGCACGCTCTGCTGCAGGCGGCCCAGTGTTTCGTTGGTTCGAATCCTGGGCGCGGACATGGCACTGCTCATCAAGCCACGCTGAGGCAGCGTCCCACATGCCACAACTAGAAGGACCCACAGCCAAGAATATGCAACTATGTACTGGGGGGCTTTGGGGAGAAAAAGGAAAAAATGAAATCTTAAAAAAAAAAAATTCCTCCAATTTAGCTTTTGGATAAGCTCTTCACTTCCACCTATGGTGCTGTTTCCTGACATTCAGAGCCCAATTGCCGTATTCCTACTTGGCTCATAGTTAGTGAATACAATTCCTTACCTGAAAGTGGAGCCAACCTTCAGGCCTTGTCATAGTTGGGAATGCTTCACACTGGTGCCTTCTGAAGATGGTGTATGAGCCTGGGTCACCTTGAGGATATCCTCCCTTCCTACCACATTCTAAGCTCACTGCTGTGGAGGTAGAATCAGTCCTGAGGAGCTCAAGAGCTCTGGGAGGCTGGAAAAGGCAGAAAGATGACTAACCTCCCTGTTCTCCAGACTCTTCCTTCCGGGTCCCTTACTCTTCACAGTTAATAATGAGTATAGGAGCAACAACTCTACCTACTCATGATGATCAAGATCAATTAACCTTACCAGTATGTTAATCCCCTCTTTACCTGCTGCTCTAGTGGCAGAAAAGACCCAAAATTACCAGGTGACAGTCATGGCTTTATCTTTATTGAGAATCTTACAGTGTACCCTGGTGGAAGCATCCACCCTCTGGAAATCACAACATCTAGAACCACAGAACTTAAAGTTTTCAAGTGGGTCACTGGGAATGATGATGAGTGGGGCCACTCCTACTTCCAATCATTTTCCCCTGCATCTATGCATTCTACCTATTGGAGATAGAGTACCATAGAATGACTGTTGGTTCAAGATATAGACTGCTTCTTAAAGGACAGAGCCCCAAAATCATTAACATCGTATCCAAGATGTTGCCTTATCTGTGCCTTCAAGAGACCACTCCAGTACTCTACTAGGCTGGTAACTTTTGGGTAATGTGGCATATGGTAGAACCAGTGGATCTCATGGTCATGCACCCATTGTCATGCCTCCTTTGTCATGAAGTGGATCCATTAATGCAAAGTAATATTATGCAAGACGTCATGTGGGTTTTCTATGAGAACTCAGATAACAGAGGTGTTGAAGCACTGCAGGCAGGAAAGGCAAATCTTTACTCAGAATACAAGTAAATCCTAGTTATGATAAATCATTGCTCCTTACAAAGCAGGAAGTAGTCAACTTGCCACCAACTGGTTGGTTTGTCACTTTGAGGGACAGTACCATATTGAGAGTTTAGCATTGGCCTCAGACACTGAAAGATCAGAAAGATATTTATTCATGATATCAAGTGGTAATAGTCTTGGTAAGAGGAAGCCCATGTTGTTGGTCCAATTCATACCCTCTATCTCTGATATCATGATTACTCCATTCATAGGTGCATCGTGCAAGTGCTGGTATGTCAAACACAGAGGCTAGCTGACATCTGCTGAACAAGTCATCCTATTGACTTACTATTTAGTGCTTCTTCTTCAGTGAATGCTCTTTCATGGGCATTACTGTGAGACATAAAGATCCTCACACCATCTTCACGCCTGCAGGTCCACCCACATGCCTCTTCTTTGGCCATGTTCTTCCAATCTTGCTTCTCCCAACACCTTGACCAACCAGTCAAACTATTCACCACTGCCCAGAAGTCCATATATGCTTATTTATGTCTTCCCCCAAAGTGAATGATTAATCAGTTCGGCACACTTGAAATATTTTCCCTTACTCTTATGTTTCAGAGTTGCCTCTGAGTGGGGCTATAGTGCAGCTGCCATTCATTTTTGGCTCACATTAACACAGGAACAGACTCAACATTTTTCCTCCCCTTTCAGCAGGTCATAGAGAACGCCTCATGAGGCCATGAATGTGAGCTGAAAGAGAGACCTTATTGCAAATATTAAGGACTGGGCCACAGTCTTATGTAACTTATTCATGCCCTCTGGACATACTCAGATATAATTCCAAATATATTACATCTATCATATTATGGATTGCTGCTGTTATGGCCCAATCTTATGACCTGGTAGGTCTGATAGAATCCAGTGCATGAAGGAAGTTCTGGTTGCATAGTCGATTGATGTCCCATGGACAGAGACTCACTCATTCTCTACTAGGACCCAATAAAATATCTGTAGCTTCTTTCTGAATGGTATATATTTCTCTGCTGCAGACAGTGTAGACTTGCTTCAGAACCCTACAGGTTTGTGCTTCAGCTCTGCTGTTGGAGTTCACCAGAGATTCTACATGGGATCTTCATCTTCCACAAATATCTCTAGCTCCATGGAATCTGCCAGGTAATTTACCCCAAGGGACAGTGCCACTTATACCATAGCCAGACCCTCCTCAATGGTTTTTCTTGCTTTTAGCCCTACTCACAACTGGAAGATTTCAAAGTCAACTCATAAATATGTCAGACCAGTATTCCAAATTACAGTATACATAATCTCCAAAATCCAAAAGACCTACCAGGCAATGTGCTACTTTCTCAGTAGTAGGAGATGCAAAGTGCAATAGCACATCATTTTCATGGAGAAGACATGCTGGTATGGTCCAGATAATCTTATCCTTTAAAAATTCATGAATGTGATAAGTCCCTTTGTCCTTATAAGGTTTATCTACAACCCACTGCAGCTCATGAATCCAGAATATTTGCCACTTCCTCTTTATCAGAGCCAAATAAATTGATGTTATCGACATAGTAGACCAACATGAGGTCCTATAGAATTCCTAGACTATCAAATTATCTTTGGACTACATTCTGACCAAGAGAAGGAAAGCTAAATAGACATGGATTAAGACCATAAACATATACTGCTGTCTATCCAGGTAAAGCAAATAACTTTTCATCCTTCTTCCTAATAGATATTGAAACAAATCCTTTAGCTATATCAAAACCACATACCAAATACTGGAGGATGTATTGATAATGATCCATTATAGTAAGAATACCGTATCTGGCATAGAAGCTTTAATAAGCTCTATTTCTTGTTAAATTTGCGTTAGTCCATCATCTACCAAGGTCCATCTGTTTTTTTCAGGATGAATTAAATGGGGACATAATGTGGATTATCACCCTTGGATGTTTTTGTATGCACATAACTTTTCAAATCACTTGAGTAAATACCTGGGAGCATGATTGCTGGATCATATAGTGAGCTTTTGTTTAGCTTTGTAAGAAGCTCTCAAACTGTCTATCAAAGAGGCTATATCATTTTTCATTCTCACCTGCAATGAATGAGAGTTTGTTATGTGTGGAATCTAAAAAGGACAAACTCAGAGAAACAGAGTAGAGTGGTGGTTGCCGGGGGTTGGGAGTTGGGGAAAGGAAGAGATGTTGGTCAAAGGGTACAAACTCCCACTATAAGATTGATAAGTTTTGACATCTAATATACAACATGATGATTATAGCTAATAATACCGTGTCATATACTTGAATGCTGCTAAGAGAGTAGATCTTAAATGTTCTCACCACAAAAAGGAAGTGGTAACTATGCGATGGGATGGAGGTATAAGCTTGTAACCCAAAACCATGAAATAAATATCCATGAGTTCATGCTGATATAAATAAATCACTGAATAAATAAATACATGAGGAGACTAGGCAAATCTCTGATTCAGAAGAATTTCAAATAACTTATACAGATGCTCCATCCTTAAGGTGGTGAAACGTGATACTCCATTCTCTAAGTGTGGGCTGTGTGTAGTGACTTTCTTCCAAAGAGGACATTATGGAAAGAGAGAAAAAAAAGAATAATTTTACACTGTAGAACCTGATGAACGTTACTTCAAGCCAGACAATGAAGATTAACATGTATTGATAGTATATCTTTGATATGATGTGACGAGAATGGCCATTTACCTCTGAGGTCTTCCTCCCCAAAACACATTAAGCCAGTCTAATCATGAAAAAAATTGGAAAAAAAATAAAATCCATTGTACAAAATGCCTGACCACTAATCCTTAAACCTATTAATGTCAGCAAAAACAAGGGAAGTCTGAAAAACTGTTACAACACAGAGGAACCTAAGTAGATGTGGCATCTGAATGTAATGTAGTATCCTGGATGGAGTATCATGGAACAGAGAAGAGACATTATGGAAAAACTGAGGAAATCTGAACAAAGTAGCTACTTTAATAATAATGTGTCGATATTGGTTCATTAATTGTGAAAAATGTACCACATTAATGTAAGATCTTAATAATAATGGAAACTGGGTGTGCAGTGTATGAGAACTCTCTGAACTATCTTTGCATTAATTCTGTATATCTAAAACTTTTCTAACATAAAAACATTTATTAAAAACATATATATATACACAAATATATACACACACACACACATATATATATATAGTCAAAGGGAGATACTTAGTGTAAATATCTTACAGTGTGATAAAACTATAATTGAATTGTATCCTTGGAGCCTTTTGTGAACACAAAAGCTGGAGCAATTGAATTTGCAGGGGGACAGAAGAGTTAGGGAGGGTTCCATGGAGGAAGTGGCTTTTGAGCTGGATTCATTTCATCCTTCTTTGTCCTAATTGCTGGGGATACAGCAGTGAGCAACACAGACATGAGGCCTGCACTCTTGGGGCTTATATTCTAGTTAGGCGTGACTCAAACATAAGTAAAACATTAAAAATTATCTTTCACTATGAGAGAGGAGACGATAGTGAAAACAAGGGAAACACTGCAAAGGCACAGAGATGTAAAGGCACATCATGTGTTTTGGGAGACAGAGTACATCATGAGTGGCTCCCATATAAGCAGGGTTGGAACTTAGGGTAAATGAGTGAAGCACATAGGGCACAAAAATTTTAAGGAGACACTCACTTTTAGGTTCATGTCCTGGGGAACCTCACTCTAATCCTAGCTTCGAGCACAGAGTTTATAACTGGGAGTTAGGAGAAATTAGATCAAGAGACCAGAGGCCATATTGTGATGGGTCTTGTATGCCTTACTAAGAAATTGTGGCTTGAGTTTGTAGGTAGTGGGGAATCATAGGAGGTTTTTAAGAAAGGGTGAGAACTAGTCAAATCTGTGCCTTAGAAAGTTCATTTTAGAAACTATGGAAAAAGGAGTGGGGCAGTATGAGAGAGGAGACAAGATGGCCATTGAGAGGACAACTGGTTTTCTCTATATGGGATACACATATCTGTTCTTGAGGGCTGAGGGGGAGGAGACAGTGCAGAGAAAGACATTTAAGAATTGAACTGGGTGAGCTCCATGAAGGCATGGACAGTTACTGTTTGATACTCGATTGCAAACCCCAGTACCTTGGACAGTGCCTGGACCATTGGAATTGTTTAATAACTATTTGTGAATGGATACATAACTAGGTGGAAAATATAGAAACAAGATTCCTCAAGATCTGAAACAAGAGATTATCAGGGCAGGAATTCTTCTTATAAAGGAGAGGGATATCCCTTTCTTGGGAGGAGAGGCTAACACAAAGGTGATAACTCTCTGCCAGGAGAGTTCCACTGTGAAGACAGATATGAAGGAAGTGATCTTCTTAGACAGTGCAGAGGACAGTGATAAGATTAATGACGGGAAGACAGTGAGGCAAAATATGCATGGCTTTGGGTCAGTGGTAGGGTGACTTGTAAGGAATGACCACAAAAAGACATACATGGCTTCTAAGGGTTTTCTATAGGTCAGGGAATCTCCCAAGATGTTGAACTGTTGTGATTTTCACAGAAGTTAAAGAAGCTATACCTATAAATCAATATTTTCAAGTCTTTCTCTTTCACACACACACACACACACACACACACAAGGGAACCAGAGCCCTCGTGATGGTAAAGAATGCTTTTCCCTGGGGGCCCCCTGGCCGAGTGGTTAAGTTCGTGCGCTCCACTGCAGGCGGCCCAGTGTTTTGTTGGTTTGAACCTGGGTGCGGACATGGCATTGCTCATCAAACCATGTTGAGGCAGCATCCCACATGCCACAACTAGAAGGACCCACAACGAAGAATGTACAACTACGTACTTGGGGGCTTTGGGGAGAAAAAGGAAAAAAAATAAAATCTTTAAAAAAGAATGCTTTTCCCTGAGATTATTAATGCCAAATTTGAAGAAAAATAATTGATTAGTGCAACTCAAAAAGTTTCTCATTCTATCCAGGGAAAAATAATCAAGCAAACTAATGAGCTACAGTGGGACTGACAATTTAAAAAGAACTTCATTTTTATGGGCAAAAGAAACAGAATGGATCACCTGATATTCCCAAAGGAGACATTGTTATGTAAAGTCACCAAGGGTACCCAGATTCTCTGGGATGAAACAACATTGGACAGACCAAAAGTTAAACTAAGGAGTTGGCCTTTGGATGGCATAGTCATACAAAACTACTAAGAGGTTGTTGAGGTCCTTTGAAAGACATCCTAAGCCTTTCAGGATAACGTCAGGGGTAACCCAAGCCCCCTCCTGCCCTTTATAACTGTCCTACACTTGGCAGTTAGTGTCTGAAGTTGGTCATTTATGAATCATTTTATAGACTGTCTCCAAAATATTCCATTCAGTAGGATGTTAATAGATATCCCATGAAAAAGACTGGTCAGATAAGTGTGGAAAATTCTGGGCTATAAACAGTTAAACTGTATGTTTTATTGTAGTATGTTTTAAAAGCTTTAATACAGTAAATGGGTATTATAATTATCCAAGAAGGAGATAAAGTTTGCAGTTTCTGAAGTTAGTTAACCTGGAATATCTGACTAGTGCTCCACAGACTGCCATTTTGGATATGCTATTCTAAAGCATTATCTCTGGAGGGCCATTGTTAAAATGTAAATAGAATAGTTAGGGAAAAGTAATATGTTAACTATTAGCACCCAGTTTCGTATTTGATGGCAACATGTTCCTGGAGGGATAGAGTATCAGAAATATACATTGCCCTCAGGGAGCTCACAGTCTATTGATGAGAGACAAGAAAGAATGAAATATACAATAAATATTATGGTAGGGAATTACATATGCTATAAGATGGTGGTGTCTTGGACGAGGGCGGTGGCAATGAAAATGGAAAGACATGGACAGATATAGGATATATTTTAGAGATAAGATCAATAGGACTTAGTAATGGATTGGAAGATGTATGGTGAAGGAAAAGGGGAAGTTAAAAAATGACCCTAAGGTGTTTGATTTTGCAGCTACATGGATGGCAATGCCACTACTGTGACAGAGAATGGAAAAGGGGAGTGGATTGTGGGAAGACAATGAGTTTAACCTGTGGGATTTCTAAAGAAAGTTATTCTCAAGATCACCCTACATGGCTGTTGTTACTCTCTCTGCTCTGCTACATGGTAAAATGAAGAACCAGTTCTCCTGAGGGATGTCACATTAAAGACTCTGTCTAAATCATTTATCTTTTCACTTATTCCTATGGTAGTTTAACTGATTAACTGAAATGTCAGACATAGCCCACAGCAGTTAGGACTTCACAGACAGGACAGAGCTAGCTATTCACAGAATAAGGTTGTTTCTGATCAAATATAGGAGATAACCAGATCAATAGGTTAAAATTGTTAACATTTATAAGATTTCTTAACATTCAAAGAGTGAAAATATAGCAAATTGTATGTAGTTTTTAAAAAAAATGTCTATTTATCCAATCAACCAGTATTTATTGTGTATCCAGTAACTGCCACGTTAAATACTGAATTATACAAAGATGAACCAGTTAAAGTTCTTTATATGAATTGTTCAGAGTCTTGGGGTAGGTGGGTGTCACAGACGTGTAAAATTCAGTGATATAAAGTTTTAGAGGTTTTGTGATAGAAGGCCATATTGGTCTTAGTAAGAGAACAATGGTGGAAGTATCCCATTCTAGTGTACGGTGGGCAAAGAACTTGACACTTGAACTGATTTTTGCACAATGGAAAAGCTGTTTTCCAAGTGGACAAAAGGGTGAGATGGAATACAAGAGTGACGTTCCAGGAAAAAAAACATTATTGCAAAGAATTGGATGTTTGAAATGCATCTTGTAGCTAATAAGAAGCAATTTAAGGATTTTAAATAGAGAAGTAATAAGTCAATTTTATAATTTACAAGAATAACTCAGGCAATTACACGGAAGGGAAATTAAAGAGAGCAGGACACTTTCCGAAGGCAAGAAAGCCAATTAAAATCTTCTGAAAGAGTTCAAATAGGAGATAATGGAGCAGCATCTATGGGGATGGAGAGGGGATAGATCAGCGAGATGTCAAAAAAGTGGAATCTAAAACTTATGACTTTCTGCATGTGCTATGGACATCACGAATGGAGCCTAAAGATAATGCTCTTATTTTTTTCTACATGAACAACTTAATTGATGGCACCTCTTTCAGTAAAATGGGAAGATTGAGAGGGAAAGTTTGAAGTGGAAAATGATAATTTTAGTTTTAACGTGAATGTGAAGTATCTGAGAGATGTAAAGATGCTCAGTAGACAGTTAGATGTATGAGCCTGGACTCAGGTGAAAGGTCTGGGCTGGAAATATATTTTGGAGTTGACAAAGTGTAGATGGTATTTGAGTACAGGAAATGAAGGGACTTCTGCTTCCTAGTGGGATGGACAAGCACTCCTGCCAAAAACACTGCAGAAAAAAAATGGATAAAACACTAACACACACGCACGCACAAATGAGTAAGGACAAATAAAATATGATCAACATAATGAAGCAACACCATCTCATTGTCATGCATAAAACACTCCAGCTAAAAATGGCAGGATTCATTTTCTTTGAACGTGTAGCAGGAGCATTTAACAAAATTGATCATATGCTTGGCAGCACAGAAAGCCTCAACACATTTATAAAGATTGAAATTATTCAGAGAATCTTCTTGACTTCAGTGGAAGTAACTTGGAAACGAACAACAAAACAATAAGTAGAATATATTATAGGATATGCTATTAGATAGTCAATGGATAAAAAATGAAATCACAAGTAAAAGTAGAAAATATTTCAAAATGAAATATAATAAATGCAACGAATATATAAAAATTTGTGGTATGCAGCTTTAGCAGACATTAGTGGGATATATATATATTCTCATATTAGACTTGAGGAAACATTGAAAATTAATTTTTAAGCTTACATTTCAAGAAGTTTGAAAAATAACCATAAAATTTAACCTTAGAATATTATAAGGAAGGAAATAACAAAGATTAAGTTATAAATCAATTTAATAAAAAATAAATATAAAATAGAGAAAAGCAAAAGGGACCAAAATTTGTTCTTTGAAAAGCTAAATAAAATTGACAATTGCCTAGTAAAATTGATCAAGAAGAAGAGAAAGCAGAAGTTACTAATATTGGAAATAAAAAGGGACATCACAGGAGATTCTAAGGATGCTTAAAAGTAGTGAGGTTATTATGAACAAATAAGTGCAATTCAATTTAAAATTTAGAGAAAAAGGCAAATTGTTTGAAAATTATAATTTACTAAAATTAAAACAATCTGAATACTCCCATTTATAAAGAAATTTACTCCATTATTTAAGGCCTTCCCATAAAGAAAACCCCAGACCCAGCATTTAAGAAAGAAGTAACATTAATCTTACAAAATTTATACACAGACCTAAATAAGAAGACATTCTAACTCTATTTTTTTGAAGAAGATTAGCCCTGAGTTAACATCTGCTGCCAATCCTCCTCTTTTTGCTGAGGGAGGCTGGCTCTGAGCTCACATCCGTGCCCATCTTCCTCTACTTTATATGTGGGACGCCTACAACAGCATGGCTTGCCAAGCGGTGTCCTGTCCTCACCTGGGATCCGAACCGCAGGCCACCAAAGCAGAACATGCACACTTAACTGCTGCGCCACCAGGCCAGCCCCTCTAACTCTTTTTAAGAAGCCAGTAAACCTTTGAAATCAAAATCTGACATGGACATTGAAAGAAAGAATAATTACAGAAAAATCCCTCTCATGAATATAGATGCAAAAAAATCCTTACTAAAAATTTAACCTTTCAAATCTAGAAATAAGTAAAACAAGAGAATATATCATAAACAGGTGATATTCATTCTGGGTATCCAAGGGTGGTTTATCATTCAAAAGTGATTCAATGTAATTCGTCATATTATCAAAGTTAAAAAAAGAAAAACCAGGACCATATTAATAGAAGTATAAATGGTATTTGACAAAATTAAAAACCTGTTCATGATAGACTCTTGTAGCAAAATAATAATAAAAGGAAACTTGCTCATTCTAAGAAAATACATTCCCCAAAACACTTTAACAAGCATCACATTCAAGGGTTAAAACGAAATATTTACTGTGACTAGTAAAAAATCGAGGATGACTATCACTTTTAATCAAATTTGTACTACAGGTCCAAATCAGTGCAATAAAATAAGAAAAAGAAATTAAAAGCATAAGGATTAGAAAGCTTAAAATAAAATTTTCATTATTTGTACACACACAAAATTGGCTACCTAATGATCCCAAGGAACTTATGGCCTAACTATTAGAATTAAGAAGTGAATTTAGCAAGTCAAGATACAAAAATCAATTTTTTTATTTCAGCAACAAACATTTAAGTTGAAAAAGAAATTTAATAACATTGTGAGACAGTTCTTTGTCCACTTAGCTAGACTATAGTCCCCAATTAGATGTTGTTGTGTATGTTTTGTAGATGTGATTATCATCTATAATCAGTTGACTCGAAGTAAAGGAGATTATCCTAAATCTGTTCTCCTGTTGAGTCCCTTGAAAGGCCGTAAGAGCAGAGCTGAGGTTTACCTTAAGAAGATATTCTGCCTGTGTTCTGCAACTTCAGCTATCACTGAAGAGTTCCAGTCTGCCTGTCAGCCTGCCCTGTAGATTTCAGACATGCCTAGCCCCCATATTCACATAAACCATTCTCTCTCTGTGTATCTCTCTGTCTCTTTCTCTCTGCATATATATATACTTATATCCCCCCGGTTCCATTTTTCTGGTGGAATCCTCAAGGATACAGACATTGCTTACAATTGAATCAGAAATCAAATGCCTAGAAATAGATCTGATGACAGATGTGAAAGACCTTTATACTGAATATTAAAATCACATTTTGAGAAAAAAATTAAAGACATAAATAAATGGAGAGACAGACTGTATTATGGATCAGAATACTGAATATTGTTAGGACATAAAATCTCTCCTAATTAATATATAGATTGAACACAACTCCAATGAAAGTTCCATTATGTTTTTGGAAAATTTTCTAGGTAATCCTAAAATTCATAAGGAAATGCAAAGAGCCAAGAATACTGGGGATTATGTAGAAGAGGAGCAAAGGAGAGGAACTCACTATCTGATAAGAATACCTATTGTAATGAGATAGTAATTAAGAGGGTGTAGTATTGACAAAAAGATAAGCAAATTAATTAATGGAACAAAATCTAGAGTCCAGAATCAGACACACACGTATATGATGATCTGATTTATGACAAGAAGACATTGCAGTACTTTAAAGAAAAGATGGTCTGTTTAATAAATTGTTCTAGGCCAAGTGAATATCCACACGTAAAAAATAAACGTAGGATAGAATTCCAGAATGGTAGTTTGAGGAGCACAGTGAACCTTATCCCCAGCAAAACAACCACTTAACCATTGGAAATTACTTTAAAAAAAATATTTAAAGCCCAATATCCTAAGGGCCTAAAGCAGATGGAGAAACATCTAATCAAGAAAATCATCTAAATCTCAGTAAGAACAATGAGAGTTTGTGGAACTTGAGCCTTGTCATGTTTATATCCCCACCACTACCAGCTCAGTGTGATGGAAAGCTTACTTCAGACATCTGCAGTCAAGAAGATGGGCTTCCTCTCCATCTAACTCTCAGTCTAGGACCACAGTTTAATTCTGGGAGAGGCTGACAACCAGCATCACTTATCACTCTAAGCTCCGTATTGCAGAAATTCCATTCTGGGCAGTCATGGTGGACCAGTTCTCCTTCCCCCATTGAGTCCCTATTCATAGGATGGAAGCTCTATTCCAAGCATGGCAGGCAGAATATATTCTACCTGGAACACACCTACTATCCCAACTCTATGGAACAACAGAGGTTACACACTAAAAGTGTCAAACAGAGAAAATCAGGGCTCTCTCTGCTTCATTCCCAGAGCTCTGCTCCTAGAGCATGGGGTATTGCTCTAGGAGAAGCATGGTGTTGTCCCTACTCCTTGCTCCCTTGCATTGGCATTTAAGTTCTTCCCAGGGGAAAGGCAGACATGAAAACAAAAACTCCACAGATCAGACTAAGGGGACTGACTTTATTTTGAAAAGACTATGGGGAAGTTCAAGCCCAAGAGCATTGTTGGAAACAATTCAAATTTTACTGGTGACCAATTAAGAGAATACTGGTAGCTCCATGATACTTATAACAACAAATAAAGGGTAGACCAGCTAGAAGTTTATCAAAGAGAACCAGAGAATGACACACGTAAGAAGAGTCCTTCTTAGGTCCTACAGCAAATGAAGTCAGCTGTGGGTTTTAATAGATGGCCTTTATCAGATTGAGGAACTTTCCTTCTATTCATTGTATGTTGAGCATTTTTTTTTTATGAACAGGTGTTGGATTTTGTCAAATGCTTTTTCAGCAACTGTTGACGTGGTGATGTGGTTTTATCTTTTATTCTATTAATATGCTGTAGCATTAAATTGATTGATTTTCCTATGTTAAACAAACCTAGAATTCCTGAAATAAATCCCACTTGGTCATAATGTATAATCTTTTTTAGATGTTAATGGATTAAGGTTGCTAGTATTTTGTTAAGGATTTTTGGTCTATATTCACCAGGAATACTAGTGTGTAGTTTTATTTTCTTACATTGTCATTCTCTGGTTTTGGTATCAAGGAAATATTGGCTTCAAAGGATTAGTTAGGAGTGTCTTCTCTTATTCTATTTTTTGAAAGAGTTTATAAAGGATATCATTCAAAATGTCCAAGTTTCAACAAAAAATTACAACGCATACGAAGAAGCAGGAAATTATGGCCTAATCACAAGAGAAAAAAAGAAATTAAGGGAAGTTATACTTGAGGAAGCACAGACATGGAACTTTCTAGACAAAAATTTTAAACCAAATGTCTTAAATATGCCACTTTCAACAATGGATAAAACATCTAGACAGAAGATTAATAAAGAAATAGAGGACTTGAACAACATTATAAACCAGCTAAACCTAACAGATATCTATAGAATACTGCACTCATCAAGAACAGAATACACATTCTTCGCTAGTGCACATGGAACATTTTCCAGGATAGACTATATGTTAGGCCACAAAACCAGGCTCAATAAATTTTAAAAGTTTTAAATCTTACAAAGTATCTTCTCTGACAACAATAGAATGAAACTAGAAATCATAATAGCAGGAAAACTCACACATATGTGGAAATTAAATAACACACTGCTAACCAGTGGATCAAAGAAGAAAACAAAAGGGAAATTAGAAAATACTTTGAGATAAATGAATACGAAAACACAACATAGCAAAACTTATGGTAAGCAGTGCTCAGAGGAAAATTTATAGCTGCAAGTGATTCCATTTAAAAAGAAGGAGCTCAAACCAATAGCTTAACTTTTCACTTGAAGGAAGTAGAAAAAGAAGTACAAATTAAGCAAAAGTTGGCAGAAGGATGGAAATTATAAATGTTAAAGCAGAGATAAATGAAATAGAAAATAAAAAAACCAAGAGATAGTCAATAAAACCAACAGTCGGTTCTTTGAAAATATCAACAAAATTGACAAAACTGTAGCCAGGCTGACTAAGAAAAAAGAAAGAAGACACAAATAACCATATT
Source organism: Equus przewalskii (assembly GCF_037783145.1). Classification (NCBI taxonomy): domain Eukaryota; kingdom Metazoa; phylum Chordata; class Mammalia; order Perissodactyla; family Equidae; genus Equus; species Equus przewalskii. The sequence continues at coordinate 105,446,491 of NC_091863.1, read as the reverse complement.
CAGAAATTAAAGTGAGACATTACTAACCAAATTACAGAAATAAAAGATTATAAGAAAGTATTATGAACTGTAAACTAACAAATTAGATAACCTAGACGAAATGGAAAAATTTCTACAAACACACAAAGTACAAAAACTGACTCAAGAAGAAATAGAAAATCTAAACAGATCTATAACAAGTAAAGATATTGAGTCAATGATCAAATCTTTCCCCCCAAAAAAGAAAACCCAGAATTAGATGGCTTCATTGATGAATTCTACCAAACATTTAAAGAAGAATCCACACCAATCCTTCTCAAACTTTTCCAAGAAATAGAAGAATAGGGCACACTTCCTAACTTCTTCTTAGGCCAGCATTAGTCTGATATTAAATCCAAAAGCATCACAAGAAAGTAAAACTACACACCAACACCTCTCATGAATATAGATGCAAAATTCCTCAACAAAATAGTATTAAATTGAATAAGCAACATATTAGAAGGATTATGCACCACGACCAAGTGGAATTTATCTGTAACGCAAGGATGGTTCAACATATGAAAAACAGTCAATGTAATACACTACATTAATAGAATGAAAGAAGAAAAATACATCATCTCAACTGATGTAAAAAAGCTTTTAAGAAAACCCAACACCCTTTCATGATAAAAAACACTCAGCAAATCCTACACTTTAAATTAGGATGTAGAAAATCACAGAAGACCATTGCCCCCACCCCACAAATGAGAACAAACTGGGTAAATATACAAAAGTATGGTATTTTCAAATACAATCAGAGAGTTGGGGTGGCAAAGTAACAAAAATGAACTATTTTCCAGGAAATGATAAGTATTCCTAGGATAGCCATGTCCATTTCATCTCTAGAAGAGTGCCATAGGTGGGGGTAAAGAAGAACCTGTCAAAATTCTTAAAGAATCATTGAATGCCCCATGTTCACTGGTGTGACATTTTAGATTTCCAAGGAGTCTCATTCAATGAGTTAATTTGTATCTACCCAACTACTTCCCAAAGCCTTCATTAAGTGCATGGGACAATATGCTAAAATCTGGTGACAGAGTTAAAGCTGACAGAGATACCCCACCCTAAGTTGTGTTGTGCAGGAGAACTGAGAAACCATTATGAATCACTGCAGATCTTCTATGAGTACAAGTCCGCGGCTGATGAAGGCTAAGAGTGGGTCAGGATAGTTAAAAGACATCTCTCCACAACACTCCATACCTCCAACAAGTAAAAGATAGCAGCTAAAGTAGTCCTCTGAAGACTGGGTCAGGGTATCATTGTAAAGTGATATCTCCTGAAGCACAGAAAACCAAAGGCAGGACTGGGGACCTAGGAGAACTAATTAGAGAACCAAAGAGCTGACATTCAAGCTCTGAAATCTTCCACAGTTCTTGAAGTGGACAGTAGGCTGTAGAGCACAAAGAAATCTTCACAGTCCCATCTGTGCTCAGATCTTAAGCTCTGATATAGGGAAAACCTGAACACAAATGTTTATAGCAGCTTTGTTCATAATTGCCAAAACTTGGAAGTAACCAAGATGCCCTTCAGTAGGCGAATGGGTAAACAAACTGTGTTACATCCATACAATATAAGGTTAAACAGTGTTAAAACGGAATGAGCAACAAGCCATGAAAAATCATGGAGGATCTTTAAATGCACATTGCTAACTGAAAGAAGTCAAATGAAAAGGCTACATGCTATATTATTCCAACTATATGACATTCTGGAAGGCAGAAGTATGGAAACAGTAAAAATATCAGTGGTTGAGAGGAGTTCCAGGGGAGGGAGGAAAGGACGAATAAATCGAGCATTATAACAGGGATTTTTAGAGCAATAAAACTATTCTTCCATATGATACTATAAGGTTGGATACATGTCATTATATACGAGAAAGTGTCAACAATAGGTAAATTTATAGAGACAGAACTTAGATTAGTTATTGCCTAGGGCTTGGGGCTCAGGAGGAATGGGGAGTAAACTGCTAATATGTGTGGCTTTTCTTCCGGGGGGGGGGCGATAAACGTTCTAAATTTAGGTAGTGGTGATAGTTGCACAACTCTATTAAAATGCTAAAACATTGAGTAGTAAACGACTTTAAATGGGTACTTTTTATGGTAGTGAAACATACCTTGATAAAGCTGTTTTAAAAAATTAAAGAAAGGAAAGAAATCTGGAATGGCTATATTAATAGCAGACAATATAAACTTTAAAACAAGCAATATTAATAGGGATAAAAAGGATCATTACATAATTATGAAGGGATCAGTTCACCAAGAAAGCAACAATCATAAATGTGTGTGTGCACCTAACAACAGAACTACAAAATAGATGAAGCAAATATAGAACTTAAAAAGAAAAAAATCCACATTTATAATTGGAGATTTCAACACTCCTTCCACAGTAATTGATAGAACAAGTACAGAAAAATAAATATGTACATAAAAGACTTGAATGAAACTTTTAATCAACTTGTCTTAATTGGTATGTAGAAAACACACTACCAAACAGCAGAATAAACATTGTTTTCAAGTGCACATGCAACATTTGCTAAGATATAACATATTCCTGGGTCACAAAATAGACTTCAAGAAATTTAAGAGATTTGAGTCAGATAAAGCATGTTCTGTGAACACACAGAATTAAATTAGAAATAAGTAACAGAAAGATATTAGAAACTCCCTAAACAGTGTGAAATTAATAGATACCTGGGATGTTCCTTTTGACCAAAAGGTAATAACAGAGACCACATTTACCATTCCACTTGAAACAACTTTAAAAACCATCAAAATATACCATATAATAGTTATCAGGACATTGGCTATCATGCAACAAAGGATAATGATCCCTGAAAGATGGGAAACAAATGAGATGAAACTTGACAATTGCTCCACCTTCATGCCTGGAAAAGGTACCAGGGTGCAGTGCCAAGAGGGGAAATCCAAGCATTATCAGAAGTCTCCATGAGTTGAGGTGACAGAACTGGAAGTCCTAGGAGGCCAAGGTAGCTGAAGTTCACAGAGCAGAGTATGTGAGAGGAGAGAGCTGTACAAATAAAGAACTGGGGATATCTGCAGAAGGTCCTAATCCATTATTTATCTCAGGGATGATGGTTTTGTGAATGTAAAGAGATTATCTAAATCCAGGGAAAGCATTACCTAAAGGGATTAGAGGGAATAGTACCTGGCATTCACAGAGGGCTGAAAATAATGCTTATGCCTATTAGCTAGAGTTGAAAACTTCATAATTCATGGGACATAGAGAAGAATACTCAGAAGGATGTTGCCTCAGTGGTGGAAAAATGAAGCCCAGATAAAATGTTTCTCTGGTCCACCTAACAAAGTATAAAAGCAAGTCCTGTAAATATCAACCTGTTTTCCAGTAATGTAACTGCATCCTAGAACAAAGCTCTGGAATATTTATAGGAATACAAAATATGCAGCATTCTACAAGTTGAAATTCACAATATCTGGCATCCAATCAAAAAATTGCAAAACAAACAATGCCACAAGAAAATATTACCTATAATAAGGAGAAAAATCAGCCAAACAGAACAGATGTAAAACTGACACAGATAATAAAGTTAATAGTCAAGGGCATTAGAACAGTTATTATGCTTGTATTTCATTTATTCAAGAAGATAGAAGAAAGATTGAACAGGTCAGCTAGAGAAATGGAAGATATAGAAAACACACAAATCTAACCTCTAGATATGTAAACTAGATAAATCACATAAACTACAATGTATGTGGTGAAGAATGCAGTGGATGGGATTAACAACAGATTAAACATTTCAAAAGAAAAGATAAATGAACATAAAGACATGCAAATCAAAACTCTTCAAAATGAAATGCAAAGAAAAAATAGATGGAAATAAAATGAGGAGCATCACTGAGTTGTAGGATAATTTAAATATCCTAATATGTGCATAATTGGAGTCCCTGAAGGAGAGAGAGAGAGAGAGAGAAAAAAAAAATATTTGAAGAGGTGGAAGACATTCCGGAATTGATGAAAACTACATGCTCACAGATCCAAGAACTTCAACACACACCTCAAGCACAAGAAACATGTAGGAGACTGAAACCAAGACATATGATAATAAAATCAATCAAAGGAAATGACAAAGAGAAACTCTTAAAATAAGACATAGAAAAAAAGACACATGCTGTACAGAGGAAGACAGATAAGAATTATAGAAAATTTCTTATTGGAAAACATGAAAGCTAATAAACAGTAAAACTACGTCTTTAAAGTACTGAAAGAAAAACACCATCAATCTGGAATTCTATTCTCAGTCAAATATGTTTCAGATAGGTAGGAAAAATAACGACATTTCAGACATAGAAAAGCTGAAAGAATTAATCCCCATCGGACCTGCACTAAAAGCATTTTTAAAGGAAGTCTTTCAACTATATATGCGTGGAGTGTATGAGTGTGTAAATATGGATACATATAAGAAAATCAAAAGCACTGGAAATAGGGACTGCATGGGAAAATATATATGATTTATTTCTTGTTAATTTACTGTTTCTAAAAGTTTACTCTTTAAACAAAATAATGACAATGTATCATGAGGTAAACTACACGACATTTGCACAAAGGTCAGCAGAGGGGAAATAGCAGTATGCTATTTTAAGATTCTTATACTATGTAGTAGGCAAATTTTAGTATGGTTCTCATGATCTTTAGCCTCTGATTTTATGTCCTGTATAATCCCCTCACCCCGAGTATGGGTGGGACATGTGACTTGTTTCTAGTTAATAGAATATGGCAAGGGTAATGGAATAACACTCCTTTGATTAGGTCATGTTATACAGCAAACATGATGGAATGTCACTCCCATCATTATATTGTGTTACAAAAGATTCTGTCTTAGCAGACTGGTCTTCTATGAGCCTTGAAGAAGCAGACATGTTATGAACTGCCTATGGAGACAACCACATGGTAAGAAACTGAAGGTGGCCTCTAGGATTTGAGGGCCACATCCAGCTTACAGCCAGTAAGAAACAATGGCTCTTAGTCACACAATAAACTCAATGATTTTGACAGCAGATTCTTCCCTAGTTGATCCTCCAGATGAGAATATAGTTTAACCAACACCTTGATTGCTGCTTTATGAGACCCAGAGCAGATGATCCAGCTAAGTCATGCCTAGATTCCTGACTCACAGAAATCATGAGATAATAAATGTGTGTTGTTTTATGCTGCTACACTGGACATTGTAGCCAGTACAATAAGACAAGAAAAATAAGAGGCATCCAGACTTTGAAGGAATAAAGGAGATTTTATTCATTGATAAAATAATCATCAATGCAGAAAATCGAGTGGATTCTACAAAACAAAGCTACTATAACTAATAATATACAAATCCAACTGACAAAAATTAGTTTTATTTCTGTATACTAACAAATAAAATATTTTTAAATACCACTTAACAATCACATAAATATTGTGAAATACTTACAGATAAATCTGACAGAAGAACTGCAAGACTACTGAAAACTATAAAAAGTTGTTGATAGAAAATAAAGAAGACCTAAATAAATGGAGATTTACTTTTTAGTGAGTCAAAGGATTCAAAATTGATCTAAAGATTCAATGCAATCTCAATCAAAATACTATGAAGCTCTTTTGCCTAAATTGATAAACTAATTCCAAAACTCATATCGAAATCCACTGGACCTAGAATGTTCCCAAAAAACTTTGAAAAAGAAAATAAATTTGGTGACTCAACAAAATATTAGCAAACCAAACTCAACAGCACATTAAAGGGATCATTACCATGATCAAGTGGGATTTATCCCTGAGATGCAGGATGGCTTAACATACACAAATTGATAAATGTGATCCACCACATTGATAGAATGAAAGATAAAAATCATATGATCATCTCAATAGATGCAGAAAAAGCATTCGACAAAATTCAACATCACTTCATGATAAAAACTCGCAATAAATTGAATATAGAAGGAACATATCTCGACATAATAAAGACCATATATGACAAACCCACAGCTAACATTATACTCAATGGTGAAAGGTTGAAAGCTTTTCCTCTAAGATCAGGAAGAAAACCAGGGTGCCCACTCTTCCTACTCTTAGTTAATATAGTATAGGAAGTCTTAGCAAGAGCAATCAGGCAAAATCAAGACTAAAATGCTTCCAAATTGGAAAATAATAAGTAAAATTGTCTTTATGTGCAAATGGCATGATCTTATTATACAAAAAATCCTGAAGACTCCACCAAAAAAAAATTGGAACTAATCCACAAATTCAGTAAAGTTGCAGGATATAAAATCAATGTGCAGAAATCAGTTGCATTTCTATACATTAGCAATGAAATAACTGAAAAAGAAACTAAGAAAACAATCTCATTCACAATAGCATCAAAAAACAATTAAATATTTAAGAATAAATTTAACCAAGGAAGTGAAAGATCTGTGCACTGGGCACTACAAGACTTTGATGAAAGAAATTGAAGAAGACACAAATCAATGGAAAGATATCCTGTGTTCATGAATTGGAAAAATTAATATTGTTAAAGTGTCCATACTTTCCAAAGCCATCTATAGATTCAGAGCAATCCTTATCAAAATTCTCATGGCATTTTTCACAGAAATATAAAAGAAATCCTAAAATTTGTATAGAACCATAAAAGACCGCAAATAGCCAAAGCAATTCTGAGAAAGAAGAATAAGCTGGATGCATCACACTTCCTGATTTCAAATTATATTACAAAGCTACAATAATCAAAACAGTATGGTACAGAGATAAAAACGAGCACATAGACCAATGGAGCAGAGCAGAAAGCCCGGAAATAAGCCTCCACATATACATATGGTCAACTAATATTTGACAAAAGAGCCAAGAATACTCAATGGGGAAAGGATAGTCTTCAATAAATGGCATTGGAAAAACTGGATAAACACAGGCACAAGAATGAAATTGGACCCCTATCTTATGCCACTCACAAAAATTTTCTCAAAATGGATTAAAGACTTAAATGTAAGACCTGAAACTGTGAAACTACTAGAAGAAAACATATGGGAAAGACTCTTCAACATTGGCCTTGGCAAAGGTTTTTTGGATATGACAGCAAAGGTAAACAAGTGAGACTATATCAAATTTAAAAGCTTCTGCACAGCAATAGAAACAATCAGCAAAACGAAAAGGCAACGTACCAAATAGGAGAAAATATTTGCAAACCATACATCTCATAAGGGGTTAATATCCAATATATAAAGAATTCATACAACTCAATAGCAACAACAATCTCATTAAAAAATGGGAAGAGGACTTGAATAGGCGTTTTTCCCAAGAAGACATAGAAATGGCCAACATGTACATGAAAAGATGCTCAACATCACTAATCATCAAGGAAATGCAAATCAAAACCACAATGAGATATCACCTTATACCTCTTAGAATGGCTTTTATCAAAAAGATAAGAGATAATATAAATGCTGGTGAGGATGTGGAGAAAAGAGAAACCTTGTGCGCTGTTGGTGGAAATGTATATTGATACAGCCACTATAGAAAACAGTGTGTGTGGAGGTTCCTCATAAAATTTAAAAAAGAACTACCATGTGATCCAGCAATTCCACTCCTGGGTATATATCCAAAGGAAAGGATATCACTATCTCAAAGAGATATCTGCACTGCCATGTTCACTGCAGTATCATTCATAATAGCCAAGATATGGAAACAACCTAAGTGTCCATTGATGAATAAAGAAAATGTGGTATATACATACAATGGAATATTATTCAGCCTTATGAAAGAAGGAAATCTTGTCATTTGTGACTACCTGGATGAACCTAGACGGCAGTATGCTAAGTGAAATAAGTCAGAGAGAGAAAGATAAATATCATATGATCTCACTTATGTGTAGAATCTAAAAATTGAACTCATAAAAACAGAGAGTAGAATGGTGTTTGCCAGCGGCTGAGGGATGGGAAATAGGGAGATGTTGGTCAAAGGCTATAAACTTTCAGCTATAAGATGAGTAATTTCCGGGGATGTAATGTACAGCGTGGTAACTATAGTTATCAACGCTGTATTGTATACTTGAAAGTTGCTGTGAGAGTAGAGCTTTAACTTTCTCACCACCATCACATTGTACACCTTAAACTTACCCAATGGTATATGTCAATTACGTCTCAATAAAGCTGGGAAAAAATTGGCAATTGACACTTCTCAATTTAAATATTTATTATAAATCTACAGCACAATCAAGAGAGATTGTACTGACATAAAAATAGATGAATAGATCCATCAAATAGAGAGGAAATGCAGAAACATACACAAAATGAGTGATCAACTGATTTTTGACAAATCTGTAAAGGCAATTAAATGGAGAAATTATAATCTCTTCAATAAATGGTGCTAGAAAATGTGGATATACGTGTGGAAGAAAAAAACTTCATACCTCACACACTATATAAAATCAACTCAAAAATAAATTGTAGAGAGAAATTTAAAAACTAAAAATATAATTTTTTATTTTTAGTGTTCTAATATGGTCTATCACATTGATTAGTGTCACTAGTCTTTAGAGAAATGCAAATCAAAACCACAATGAGAAAACATTCACGTTACTAGGAGGGCTGTAATCAAAAAAATAGGTAATAAAAATTGTTGGCAAGGATATAAAGAAGTTGGAAATCTCATGCATCATTGGTGGGAATGTAAAATGGTGCAGTCCCTTTAAAAAACTATTTGACACTTTCTCAAAAATGTTAAAAATTGAGTTAACATATAATTCCATTCATAGGTATATACCTAAGAGAAATTCCACTCATAGGTATATACCTAAGAGAAATGAAAACATACCTTCACACAAAAATTTGTACATGAATTTCATAGCAGCATTATTTATAATAAGAAAAAGTGGAAACAACCCATTTGACCCTCAACTGATGATTGGATAAATAAAACTTCTTGGAAAAAACATAGCAGAAAACAGGGCCAGAAATAAAGTGAGGCAAGTGAGGAGCCTAGGGTGCACAAAATTTAAGGATGGCCCCCCTCTCAGGCACTTGCACAACCTTGAGAGTGAGATCCTCCTTAAATTTTGTGCCCTAGGCCACTTTTCTCCTCACTCTAGTGCAGAGTTTGGGAGAAATGCTTAGTGATCTTAATGTAGGCAAAGAATTCTTAGAAATGACGCCAAAATCAAGATCCTACAACTTTTTAACATGATAAACTAAACTTCATTAAAATTAAAAACTCCTGCTTTTCAAAAGATTTCATTAAAAGAATGAAAGACAGGTCACAGACTGGAAAAAATTAATCAGAATGTATAAAGAATGTTTAACATTCAATCAAAAATCTCAATTAAAAATAGGCCGAAGATTTGGACAGGTACACAACCAAAGGATGAGGAAACATGAAAAATGTTCAACCTCATTATTTAATAGGAAAATGCAAATTAAATATATTATATCTATACAATGAAATATTATTTGGCATTAAAAACATGCTATAGGGCCAGCCCTGTGATCCAGTGGTTAAGTTTGTGCACTCTGCTTTGGTGGCCCAGGGTTTCACCAGTTAGGATCCTGGGTGCAGACATGGCACCGCCCATCGGGCCATGCTGAGGTGGGGTCCCACATGCGACAACTAGAAGGACCCACAACTTAAAAAAATATGCAACTATGTACTGGGGGGATTTGGGGAGAAAAAGCAGGAAAGAAAAAAAAGAAGATTGGCAACAGTTGTTAGCTCAGGTGCCAATCTTTTAAAAAAAAATGCTATAACATGAATGAATCTTGACTACATTATGCTACATGAAAGAAGCCAGTCGCAAAAGATCACATATTGCATGATTCCATTCATATGAAATTTCCAGAATAAGAAAGTCTGTAGAGATAGAAAGTAATTTGGTGGTTGCCTAGGTTTAGGGGATAGGGAGGATAGAAAGTGACTGCTAATTGTTATGTGATTATGTTTTGGAGTGATGAAAATATTATTAAATTAGATTATGACAATGGTTGAACAACTATGTGAATACACTAAAAATATTGAATTGTGCACTCACGTTATAGACTGTATGATATGGAAATTATATCTAAATATATTTTTTAAAAAATAACCAGGAGACTTCTGCTCAGGACAAGACCACATAGACTTTTTTCCCCAACCAAGTACAACTATAAACCCTGGCAATAATTTCAGAGAAAACCAAAGGAGAATTCTGAAAGATGGAAGAGAAAGGTGTACTGTTTTGAGATCCCAGGGCTAGAGAAACAGCACAGCATCAAGACATGTTATGACCTCTCATCCAACAGAAAAAGATGACCCAGGTCTGTCATTTCCTGAACACCAGTTTAGTTTTAGCAACAGAAGGTAGACCCAGTAGGCTCATTCTTCCTCTGCATCAAATGGAAGTCCTACCTACAACAGGTGAACCAGGCACTACAAATCAATAACAGAAAGATAAAAACAATCTTGAAACACTTGGAAACTACACTAACCTTCTAAATAATCCATGGGTCAATGAGAAAGTCTCAAGGGAAATAAAAAATATATACTGAATTGAATGAAAATACAACATATCAAAACTTGTGGTACACTGTTGAAACATTAAATGCTTAGTTAGAAAAGAGAAAATCAATAATATAAGTTTCTACCTAAAGAAACTACAAGAGAAAAATAAACCTAAATAAAGCCAAAGAGGGGATACATTTGATGTGAGTTAGAGAGAAAGATGTTGTTACTTGAGTGGAATGGTGTAGAATGGAATCTGAATGGGAGGAGAAAATTAGAGAAGATGACCTGGGACTTGTAAAAGGATTGCTGAGTGGTCTGAGGGCCCAGCAGAGGTTGGAAACTATTTAGAAGACCAATATTTGGAGTGCTACTTCTTTCTCTCGTGGTGGTCATTATGAGATTGGAGAAATCAAATGTTTGGAGGGACTCAAAACTGAGACTAAATAGTGCAGACATGGTATTTGGAGGGAAAGGGGATGAAGATGCCATCAGTGCTAAATCAATAAGCCCTGAGGTCCTGGCTGGATAAGGAAAGAAGTGAAGAGAAAAGGAAAGGCTTGAGGCACTGGACACCTCAATGAGGTCAAACAGCAGATAACGTGGGATCCAGTCATTGTTAGGAGATTTGAGTCACAATAGGATATTGAAGTTGAGTCTTTTAGAAGTGAAGTCATGCTCAGTGACATCAAGTGGCTGGCGGCAGTTGAAGTGCTAAGAAGTTAAAAGACAGGGAGATGAGGCCAGGGTATGTGGAATGGGTCTTCCACATGGATATTGTCGAGGTCACCTAAGATGAGGACAGGACTTGGAGTGTCAAGGAAGCCTGTTGAGCTGGTCTTTAGAGTATGGGGAAGAATGAGGATAATACCCACATCTACTCACCACTCTCAGTCTCAGTCCCTTGGTTAGGAGTCAGCACTGGGGAGAAATGTAAGGAAAGCAATAAGACGAGGAGAAAACCTAGTTTCAGGGAATGTTTTGAAACAATCTACTTTCCTTTTTGTTATCTTGTTTATTCGCTGGTTTCTCAGCTGAGTGGGAAAAACAGGGGTAAATTTCTCCAGGGGCACATTTTACTTTTGGTCCCATAAAGCCCAAGAGTGGCAGTCAGAAGATCTGTCTGAATCGTAATGCAAATCTCTGACCTCAGGCAAGTCCTTTCCCAATATAAGCCGTAGTGTGACCATTCACATAACAAGAGAGTTGGAATGGATGGGCTCTACATTTTCCACTGGCTATAATATCTGTGCACCATAGATACAACTGCTAAAGTCTGCCTGAGATATCACAGTTATTGTATAACACCTCGTCCCATCTGGAGAGAAAAGCCCTATAAGAAAGGAATCTGAAGGTTGTTTGTTAAAAGTACAAATCTTACCTAAAAAAATGACCACAGACATCATAATGCATCTTTGTGTCACAGGAAGAATCCTAAATGGATGAGCCAGTATAACCTAGTGGTTAAACACTCTAACTTTGGAGACTGGCTGTTTTCCATCAACAAGATGTATAATTTGGTCAGGTTATTTGACCTCTCTTTATCTTATTTTCCTCAAGAAAAAAAATGAGGATGAAAGGAGTATGTATCTCACAGAGTTATTGTGAATATTAAATAAAATGATGCATGTAAAGCTTTAAACACGGGGCCAGACACTTTGGAAGAACCTAATGTGTTAAGATGTGTTAAGATGTGTTAAGTATCATTATAATTATTGTTACAAAATCATTATTATTATAGGAGGGACCAATGTTACATTTCTGCTGTCCGTAAAGCTCTATGAAAGGAAATATCCTAAAGCAAAGTGTGCAAAAATAAATAATAAACACCATTCCACTTTCTGGGGCCCTGTCCCTGACATGGGAAATTTCCAAGCATGTCATAAAGTCTTAGCTTTCAAGAAAAGCTGAAGGTCCTGTCAATCAAACAGCAGCACGGGGGCCAGCCCAGTGGCGCAGCGGTTAAGTTTGCACGTTCCACTTCTCGGCGGCCCTGGGTTTGCCGGTTCAGATCCTGGGTGCAGACATGGCACCGCTTGGCAAAAGCCATGCTGTGGTAGGCGTCCCACATATAAAGTAGAGGAAGATGGGCATGGATGTTAGCTCAGGGCGAGTCTTCCTCAGCAAAAAGAGGAGGATTGGCAGTAGTTAGCTCAGGGCTAATCTCCCTCAAAAAAAAAAAAAAAAAAAAAAAAAAACAGCAGCAAGTTCTCTTACCCTTGGAAATCATATGCCTCCAGATGTTTCTAGGTTTTCATTTTTCGCCAGTCCAGGGGGGAATATCTCAGTTAAGAACACCTAGTGATCTCTCCTATTATTCCTCTCCTTCGCCCCTTTAAAGGCCCTCCTCTTAAGCCTCATTCCTTTCCCCTACTTCTCCTTCATCCCTCCTTAACCATTTATTCTACTGTAACCCTCCCATTCCCTTCATTCAATTACAGCTCTTCCTCTTTCTTCCATTTTACTCTCCTTTATTCTCCACCACCCCCTCCTCTTTATTCCACTTCACCCCCCTTTATCCCATTTCTCTCCATCCCCTTATTCCACATCACCCCTTCCTCTTTATTCCGCATCATCTCCTCCCCTTTATCCCACTCACTCCATCCCTTTATGCCAAGTCATCCCTCCCCCTTATTCTACATCACCCACTTCTCCTTTATTCCTCTTCCTCACCTGTCCTTTCCCTTCAGCTCTAGTCAGAGCTTCCCAACTCACCAACAAAATTTCAAATGAAAAAAAAAAAAACACAGTAAGCCATGAATATGCTGCTGTCACAATACAGATGTTTATTAATGATTAAATGCCAGAGAAGTTTTAACAATCACAAATCTTCGAGTTCTGCGGTTGTTACCCATTGTGTGATCAATTTCTATCCCTCAATACAATACGTTCTTCATTCTATGGACCTTAGCAGTTGTTACCCATCAATATCAGCTACAGTTTTGGATGTCATACGTAACCCATATCTGTGTTACCAGAGCATGTCCCGCAAATTTGTACCGTCCTGCATAGAGGAACTACAGAGACAATAGATAAGAACATTTGTAATCAGGTGACTTTAACTACTTGGAACTATGTGTCCGTACCTAACTAACTGTTTCACTGACAAGGGGGTGTGAACACCAGCTGTCTGTAAAACAGATCCAGGTAATAAAATCAAATTTTTCCTCTAAATTTTGATCCTAGAAAAGCTAGTTAGGCTTACACTTGAGATGTTTCTGTTGGCATGGCCTGAACAAAACTGCACAGAATTTTGGGAGGGGCTGTTTGACATGCCAGTGGCCTGAATAATTTGGGAAAAAAATATCCTGAGGTGGTGGGGTTGCTGCAGGGACATGGCTATGGGTTGGTTTGACATGGGTTAGCATTAATTGTCAGCTGTCAGTAGGCTGAACTAACGTTCTAGCATGCCTCTTGAGGGCCTTTCCAATTAAGCTCTCGGGAGGAGGGTAGGAAAGTCAGGAAAAACATGCAATCCCCTGTGGGGGAGGGAAAGCACCTCGAGATTTGTGAGCTTCTCTGGGACAGGTGTTTACCACAAATGTCACATCAATTAAAGAAAGAGCAGTAGTGAGGGAAAGCCAGGATCAGGGGTAAAAGAGAAAGGCAAGGTAGCACCAGGGAGCCTGGGCATGACACAGAAACATCTCTGCTTTTACCAACTGAAGGAACCAAGTATCCCCAGTGAAGGGGCTGGCTGTGTGTTTGGAATTCTCAGCCTGACCCGAGCATCAGGTGGAACTCCTTCTCACCCTCAGATCTTTACCTGTAAGACTCTTCTTAATGTTTCCTGTGACATCTCAGGTCTACCCCCACCCTTTTCCCCTGTCCGGCACCTTATAGAAGGAAAAACACCTAAGGAAAGAAGTAGCCGATGCCAGTTTTGGCCTCCTTCTCCCGGGGCACACGGAGCAATGGGCGGTCTTGCTCCAGAATTGGGGGGTTACCCGCTCCTTCCTCATCGTCATGGGAACGGGCAGTGCCGGGAGGCACAGCTGGCTCCTCAGAGGAACCTGGAAAATAGTAACAATGTTAACTCCTTATGCTTCTAGACTCCACACTTTGCACAGCACCCAAAGGACTAAGATCTAATTTTGAGCTTCGAATACACTATGAAGCAAGAAGGTAGGGCAGGAATGATTATCCCCATTTGACATGTAAGAAAACTGCAGCCTATCAGTAGAACATAGACCCACTGTGGAAGCTGGGTATGGATGGCTGAGTTAGAGAACAGAAAGAGTAAGACAGACACCCCATGCTTAGAGCAAATGGACAACACCAACAGGGAGGCGGGGAAGAAGGCAGCCTCCTAACAACAACCACCACCCTACAACAAGCCTGACTAATTTTACTAAGCAAATGAGTAACAAAGCTGGAGCCAGAAGCTTACAGCACTTCATGTAGGAGAGAAAGCAGGTGTCGGTCCTCAATGACTCTGGGGAGGACTTGTAGTCCATGACTCGGCCAGGCTGAGACTTGTTTTTAAGGAGAGTGGTATCTACAAGAAATGTAACATCTGCAACTTCTTTATGGAACTGGATTGCCTTTGGATTCTGAACTTCTTTAGAGTCAAGATCATTAGGCATTGGGACTGCTTCCACATTCATGATTTCTTGAAGATTGACGGCCAGGTCTGGCTGAGGGTCTGGAATTGTATTGAGAATGGAGACCTCTTCAGGCTCTGGAGCCACATCGGTAACTTCATCTTCTTCAAAAGTGTTGGCGCGGTCTTTCTGAGAATCTGGAATTTTGTTGTGAATTTCAGCAGCCTCTGGTTCTGGAACCACATTAAAAACTGAGTTTTTTTCACGATTGGGGTTTTCTTCAGAGTCTTGGATTCCAGTGACATCAGAGGCTTCTTCGTGTCCTGGTATTTCTTCAGCATCTGAGGCTTCTTCATTGTTTGGAACTCCACTCACATCTGAGGATTCTTCCTGGTCTTGAATTTCATCAAAATCAGAGACATCTTCAGGACTCGTTATCACATGGAGAGCTGGGACCTCTTCGGGATTGGAGTCTTCTTCAGAGCCTGCAATTCCATTGACCTCTGGAGTTTCTTCATGATTGGGAATTTCTTCAGTCTCTGAGGTTTCTTCATTATTTGGGACTTCATCAAGAGCTGGGACTTCCTCGAGATTGAGATCTTCAGAGTCTGAGAGTCCATTAACTTCTGGGGATTCTTCATGATTTGGGATTTCATGACCACTTGAGGCTTCTTCAGGGCTTGGGACCACATGAAGAGCTGGGACTTCTTCAAAATCAAGGTCTTCGTCAGAGTCTGAAATCCCATTGACTGCTGGGACTTCTTCGTGGTCTGGAATTTCTGCAGCATTTGAGGTTTCATCATTTGGGATTTCAAGAGCTGGGACCTCTTCAAGATTGGGGTCTTCTTCAGACTCTGGGTTTTCATCACTATCTGAGGCATCTGCATGGTCTGGGATTTCATCAGTGTCTTGGGCTTCTCCATTATCTGGGACTTCATCTGTATCTGAGGCTCCTTCATTGTTCGGAATTACATCAAGATAGGGAACTTCTGCAAGGTCAAGATTTTGGTCGTCTTCAAAATCTGGTCCTTCTTCAAGGTCAGGATTTGGGTTTTCTCCAGGGTTGGGGATTTCTTGCACATGTGGGGCTTCTTCAGGATCTGGGACCATATCAAAGTATGGTATTTCCTCAAAGTCTTGGATTTCAATGAGTTCTGGAATTTCATCATCAGGGTCTAGAATGTCCTCAAGGGGAGGAAGATCATCAAAATTCAAGGTATCATCATCATCGTCATCGTCATCATCATCATCTTCTTCATCAAGCTCTGGTATGCCTTCAAGATGTGGGCCTTGAATCTCAAGGTCATTTGGGATCTCGAGACCTTGGACTTCCCCAAAGACTACTCCTTGATTGAGATATTCAAATACTAGCTCTTCATTGACTGACACATCTTCCTCAGAGGACTCATCTTCCTCAAGGGGCTCATCTTCAGCAAGGACCTGGCCTTCAGGAAGGGCCTGACCTTCACCAAGGGACTGACCTTCAGCAAGGGCCTGACCTCCAGCAGGGAACTGACCTTCATCAAAAGGCTTGCTTTGAGCAAGGACAGCAGCCCGGGCTTCAGCAGAGCTTTCTACTGGATCAGAAAGTAAAGCATCCTCTTCCATCTTTATCCGCGCACTCCTGAATGGGAATGAATTTTGAAAAGCAAGTCAGTTTGTATACTAGGGTTGACTAACATAAAGATGGTCTGGGGTTGGAAACTCCCATAGGAGATTCTCCTCAAGGCTAAGCACAAACAAACGAAGAAAACACTCACTGGATCTTCCTCAAATTCCTACGTCTGATAAAATCAAGGGCTTCAGGACTGGATTTCCACACACGCTTAGCAACCTGCCTCTGAATATGGGGAGGCACCTGAAGGTAAAATTAACAATGTTAGCTTTCTTATACAACATTTTAAAATTTATACTCATCTCTATCAGGTACCTAGGACTGAAGGCACCATGACCAGCTAATTGTGGGAAGAATTTCTAGACTGGGAGATTTTGTGACCGCCTGCTTTGGCTACCCTCAGGGATGCACATACAACTCTTCCTTGCCTTGTGAACAGGAGAGAGAGCTGTGAAATAAGTGTGTCCAAAACTTCCACCTACCTGGAAGAGGATATCCCAATTATCAATCATGGCACGGACCACATTGACAGATGCAACATAGTGGTCAATCCCCAGTCTTGTTTTCCTGGACTCCCTTTTGGCAAATCTCCCCTTCTTCAGAAGGGCAGATCCAAACACCAAGGCTAAATTGGTGGAAGTCATACGGTTGCCTGAAACCTAGGTGAAGGAAAGCAGAAAGTGATCCACTCTGAGGTAGTAATGGGAGTTGTACAAATAGAAGTGTCTCTGTTTGTTCTTGTTTCCTTTTCCTTCTGTCTCTGTCTCATATACTCTCACACATGCCCCTACTATGGCTCTCATTACCCTTCCCAGAGCTTTTTACCAACTGTCCATCAAAGCCAATGGAATCTTCGCAGTTCTCAGTGATTTTATGCAGAGCCTTCAGCAGACGCTCCAGAGTGTCACTGTGGCAAGGTGGCATCAGGTAAACCAGCAATTGCAGGGCAGAAAGCTGATCCTGCGGCTTCAGAGCTGGAAAAGGAAAACAGGGGCTGGCTCAGGCAGGGAACTAGTCTTGGCAGCAGCCTGATACCAAAAGAGAGGTGATTCTGCTTGAAAATTGCCAAAGGCTATGGAGAAAGGACCCAGGCATCTTGTCTCTGTTCATTCTCAAAGCATTTGATCTCAGGAGCCTAAAAGCAAGAACTGTTCCCATCAAAATCAGAACCCCTCTACAGAAACTAGGTTCATCTTTGCCCTAAGAGGTCACACACAGCTTCAAGAAGCTCTAGAGAACTTTCCAAACAACAGACTTATAATGGAATATTAAGAGATACAAGGAAAGTAATTTGGAGAGGTGTTTTCATCTTCTGGTGTTCATTATGTCTTAGTTTCTTGGGGTCCTGCAGCTTGGGCTCTGTCCCTAGACCCTCACATCCCCTGTACTATTTCCTTTCCTTGCCTGACAAGGGAGGGCAGAAGACTCACTTGCTGTCAAGAGGAAGGACATGTACAGATCATCTGGCAGCAGAGAGTCCTTCATGTCACGGAAAAACTCCTTGAGAAGCGCAGCCACATCATGCACATTCTGAGTGTCATCCAGCACTATATCCAAACCTTGATCAAATTCTTCACGGAGCTAGAAAAGGGGAGAGAATACATGGACTGTCTACCCCTGACCACCACCAGTGGCCTCCTGGACATTCTTTCAATAAGTCTCAGGCCTCAGTGGAGGTAGCTGACAATATGGTGTCCCTACGGGGCAAGAAAGAAGACCTTGCTCCCCCCATCAGGTATGACAGTCCCCTCAGGTCTATGGGAGAGCCCTCACCTCTACCTGCTTTTCACTCGAGGAACAAAAGTGTAAACACAGCCAATTTACCTCACGCACTCTCTCCTCAGAATATTCCAGGGTGAAAATCCCCACTGTGCTTAAGCCTGAAAGAAAAGACCAAGGGATGCTATGGATCTCTGGTCCCCTTTCCCATGGCATTTTTCTTCTCTTCCCCCACTGCATCCCACCCCAACTGGTGGCAGGGGAATGTTCCAAGCCCTTCATCCCAAGGCCTCTTTTCTCTCTCCATTTCTAGAACACAGTTTTTTCCCTTTAATTGCCTCTTACCTTGATTTAACCATCATTTTCGGCCCCCTTACCATGTTTCTCAATGAAGTTGCAGCAAACCTCAACAACTTGGGGGATTTGTTTAGCAATTGGGTTGAGGCTCATTTTCCTTTTGGATCCAAGAAGTCGCTGGCCAATTGGAAAGGAAATCTTGGAAAGCTGCAAGGTCTGCAGCAGCAGGGCCCCATCCTCCAGTTCAGCCAAGCTATCCACAGATACTGCACCCTGTGAAGATACCCAGACTATCTTAAAATGTGGGAGTAGGAAGGTCTCTTTGGACTTCCTGAGGACTGCGACACATTCATAACGGAAGACATTCCTTCCATGGCAAGCCAATTACACCCCACCAACATATTCTGTTCACCTCCCCCTCCTTCTGAGGACACAGGCCTTGACCTTCTCTCCCCACATCCATAGACACCTCGGGAATGGCCCCTGCCTGAAACCTGGAGGATTTAACTCACTCGACGCCCACGGCGAGTGAACTCCCGGGGCAAGGAGGGCTCATCCCGTCTGCGACTGAAAAAGCGCCTAATGCGGCCAAACATCCTTTGCACCACGTTTCCCCGACGACGGCCCGAAGCCTGACCAGTGGATTCTTCAATCTGCATCTCGGCTCTTAGTTCAAGATGCTTGCGGCGGGTAAGCTCATTCACCAACACCTCCTCCAGACGAATGCCAAATGTCTTCAGTGATATGACTGGGAAGCCAGGGAGAAAAAGAACCAGAAACGTCAACGCTCCGCAGCGTTTAAATCAGGAGGAACTGCAGGGGCTGTAGCACTCCTCCAAGCAACCGCCGGCAGCCAACCCCACCCCTCCAGACCCGCGGAGGCCTTCCCTGGGGAGTGAGCCAAAAAGACCCTACAGTAGTTTGGCGGAAGGACTCATCTCCACTCAACTATCCCAAAGGAGCTCAAGGTCCCTGCCTTAAGTCCTGCCAGGAGGTGACCACCTTGAAGCAATGAGGGCAATTTCTTTGGGTGATGTGTCCAGGGTGGACCACTGGGAAGGCTTAGGCAGATCTGATGGGACCGCCCCACACGCCTGCAGCTAGTGCGCCATTTCCTGAAATCACCCTCTAAGGGATTTCTGAGAGGGGGAGGGGGCTTACTCCCAGGGGCAGTGGGTACTGCCCAGCCTCCAGTAGCCAGGGGCACAGTGCAGGAAGGATGCCGCATTCTATTTCTTTCCTAAGGAAAGTATGAGAGCCCCTCACCCCTCTGTTGTCCTCTCAGAATCAGAAACCACTTCTCCAAGGTGTTTGGACGGTCAATAGGTAGAGCTATGGGAAGAGAAAAAGAAAAGACAGGCACACTCACACAAATAGGATTTGATAAGAGACTAAAACATCACACTGCATTGGTCCGCAAGAATTGGAGGCGGGGGGGGGGGGGGGGGGGGGGGCGGGGGGAGGCGCAAACAGCTCTGTCCAGCGCGAGAAAAGTGTTTTGCTTTCTCTCAGCCTCAGTTTCTACATTTGATAAAGGGACCAATATTATCTACCACATACGAGACTCCAAGAATTTAACCAAACCAGAGGATCTAAGGCACCACGTGCACACTGCGCATCTTGTTACGCACTGGTAGTAGCTTAACACTCACTTAAAACAAATTCTGGGTTTCTGAGGCGCTCAGTGCAACAGGCAAGGGGAGGGGCTAGGCCTGCGGCGACACAGCGATTAGGGGTGGCCAAGTTACTGCGGGCGCGCTCGCACTCGGCATGCCAGCGGCTCCCCGCGCTGCGGCGGGAGTAAGAGCAACACCCTCGCCCTTTGCTTCACGCATCTCAGGCTGTGCCCGCTATGCGCGCCTAGAGAACCTGCCGCCCCTTGCACTTTTCATTACTGCAGGGGAGCCCCTCGGCCCACGCGACTCCCTCCCTCCTCCCCTCAGCTGCAGAATCTGCGCCTACACTCCTGAGACCCCTGGCACGCTCAAATCCCGTCCAGTGCTTCCTCCCGCTCACTCCCCTGCAGCCAGCTGAGGTGGGCAGCGCTCACAGCGCACCTCCCGCCTCTGCTCCCCTCGCCCGCAGGGCCCTCCCGCTCTTCGCAGGGATTGGCGCGTGTCCCTCTCTCCCACTGTCTCGCTCTCTTTACTTTCAATCTCTCAACCGCGCTGTCTCTGTCTGTCCCAGTCCCCTCTCAGAGTGTCTCTCTGTGCCTCCGTCTCCCTCTGAGTTGTTCTCGCATCGCACCTGGGGCATCTGTCTCTTCACCTGTCCTCTGTCCACCTGTCTGTCCCTGACATCTGCCTGTTTGTCTTACCCGACCCAACTCAACTAATCTTCACTTGTTCAGCAATTCAACAAACACCCTTCAACTCCCACTTCCTCAGTTCTCCAAGCGCCTGGAGAACCGACCAGGTCCGAGACCAGGCACAAGCCGCTCCCACTCTCCTGGACCCCCAACTTGTCGAGTCCCGTCCGGGGGGGTCCACTCGCCCCAAGGCGAGGACGCCACACTCCGGGGTACTGCTCACCTCTATCAGGTTTGAATTCAGAGAGGAAATGTCTGGCCACTAGTTCGTGGTAAGCAGTCTCTTGCAGCTTCAGACGTTCCAGCTCCGAAAGACTGTGTATTGATATCATCTTGGTCCTGCGGTCCGGGTTGTGTCCTGGGGCTCCTCCCAGGACGTTCACTAAAAAAATGAAGGCAGACAACAACAGCAAAGGGGGCATGATTCTGGGGCACAGTGTCCTTGCTGCCTTCAGAAGAGGAATGCAGCCACCCATTCTGGAATCGGATGATTATCAAGGCTGCATCATCCAATTGTCACTGGACCTGGTGGAGGGAACTATGGGGGGGGGGGTAGAGGGGGAGGGAAAACTGGGAGGCGGCTTCACCCTCAAGCAGAGCTGCCTCTGGTTGCTTTTTTAAAAAATCCAACTTAAAAAACTCAGCCCTGAATCGACAGTCCAGAAAAGAGAAAACCTAATTAGGAAATAAATAAATAACCAAACAACTTTACTCACAATTAAAAATTGTACATTGAGACAAGAATAAGGTAACATTTTCCATTAAACAATTAGAACATTGATGGAATTAATTTTTATTTTTAAACGATAATAATGCTGTCTATATTGAGTGAAATGGGCATGCCCATCCAGGTTAGGAGTCCTGTAAATTTTTACAACTCTTCCAGAAAGCAAACTGGACACATGAGTCTGGAGCCAAAAATCATCCCCAGGCCCTTTGGCCCAGTAATTCCCCTTCTAGGAATCTATCCTAATGAAATCTTCCTACAGACAGGTAAAACGATATGTTCATGAGCCGTAACAGTAAAAAATTAAGGAAAAAAAGCTAGTCCAGCAATGAGACTAGTTATATAAATTATGAAATGGCCAGAGTATGGAAAATTATGCAATCATTAAAGTGATGTTTACCAAGAGCTTTCAAACAGCAAATACAAAATACAGAATTATTTTAATTATGATTAGAACTATATGAAGAGAAGCATGCATAAAAATAAAAGACTGAAAGAAATGCACCCAAATGCTAACAGTATCTGTATTAAGTGGTAGGATTTTGTTTGCCTTCTATTTATTTACCAAAAACAGTGCAATTTGATTATATTATTTCTCCATGAAAAAGCATCAGTTTGTACCAAAACAAACAAACATCATTTCCAGGCTATTTCTAGTGAGACTCCTATACAGGATTGGTGATCAGAGAGAACTTTGTCTTAGTGTACTGGCAAGCCTGTCTTATGTGTCCCTTCTCCATGGTGCCCACTATCTCATACTGCTCCCAGGCTGCACAAGATCCCCCAGTGGGAATCTCCCTGGACCCCACATAGCATTCTTTCCTTTATTATTCATTTTTTCTTTCATTCATTCATTAAAAAAAAGAAACCTGTATCAACTGCCCACTTTGTGCCTGGCACTAAAGATTTAAATATGAGCAAGATAATACTACTCATTTCATAAAGGATTTAACAGTGCAGTGAAGGAGAGATACAGGTTAGTAACAATGTCTAAAATCTTGTGATAAGTCAATTGGCCAAAATATAAACAAAGTACTGTGAGAGCAGAAAGGAGGAAAGATATAAGTTGGCCTGGAGACAAGGTGGGGGGAGTGTCCAGAAAGAGAGAACAGCTTGTGCAAAGGCAAGGAGATGGGAGAGAGGTTATTATATTCTAAAAGCTATATAAAAGGGCTGGAAGGAGATAAATCTGGATAGTCAGGGATGAGGTCATGAATGGCCCTGTAAGCCATGTTAAGAAGCTGTACTTTCTCCTGAAAGTAATAGGGAACTACTGCAGGGTTTTAAGTAGGGAGTGACGGTCAGAGCTGCAGCTTGGAAAAATCACAGAGAGCAATGAAAAGCCTGGTTTAGGTAGACAGCATGAAGTAGGAAGATCAGCCAAGAGGCAAGGGATGCTGACACAAGTCAGTGTCACTGGGGCTGGAACAGGGGATGCATTTTATGGGTAGAATTGACAGGGCTTGGGGGAATTTTTTTATTGTAATGAAAAGGAAAAAATTTATAGGATAGCTCTGAAGTTCATGGTTTGGGTGAGTATGTGGATGCTGGTTCCTGAGAGAGAAGATAATGGGGAACTAAACCTTTTGACAAGAAGGGAAGTGGTTACATGCCACTTTTCTGAGCTCCCCTTTCCCATGGAATTTTATGATAATATTCTGTATATTATTGGGGGGAAAGCTTAAATTCTAAAGATCATGTAATGTGGCTTTGAGAGAGAAAAGGTAGGTAAGAGTTTATCATTCAATAATCTATATACATGAGCTCTGTCCAAAAACAAAAAATCCCACCCTTCTTTCGTTTCCAAAATTCTCTTTTGCCCACTTTCCTTAATGGCCGAAGTCACACATGTCAGAAATACATGCTTGCCAGATAACTGAAATGCAGTATGAGAAAGGATGAGGAGTCTTTCTATGGCTCTTGAACTGAGCTAAAAGGAAAATCCTTAGCATGGAGTTCTTTTAAAGCTCCTTCAACTGCAAAGCATCATCCCCTAGACCCAAAGTGAATCCCTAAGCCCAACCACCAAATTGCATCCACAAAATGACCTTTTTAACCGAAGGGGCATGCACAGCACCTAACCACAGTCCCAGACTAAGCCTCTAGCAATCCCCCATTCACTATAGCAGGTTTGGAACCTATTAGCCAAGGGTCTCATCCTGACACACACAGCCTAGCTCTGGCTTAATTTTTCTAACATCTCTCCCCCCTCCCCTTGCCCCAATCCAGATATTTTTATACCTGTTTTGGAGTTGCAGCTATTTCTTCTTGCTGAGGCTTACCAGATCTGGTCATCCAAAGAGTATAGCTGGCTTTTTCACTCAAAAATCAAGCTGAAAATCAATCCCTCCTCCCCCCCAGAATAAGGTAAGAACAAACAAGAAAACCTCAAAACAACACCAGCCAAAAAAAGAGAGAGAGAAAAGCCTTTGAGAGATGAGTCAGCCTAGATGCTTACAATTCCGAAGGAAATCAAAGGCCTTAGAATAAACCGTTTGTCATTGCCTCCTGCTCAAAGATACAGGCTAAACTTAAGAGCAATCATATGCTGCAGTTCTGCCAGCAAAATTGACACTGTCTTGCTTGCCTTCCACCCTCTTAAGGCACCAGTAGAATACGCGGTAGAAGCAGAGTTGGGAAGGCCAGTGTGCCCAGTGAAGAAGCAGATGGGCAGAGTGGGGAGGGAGGACGAGTAAGCAGGCTTCCACACTATGAGAGTGGCACATAACAGGTTCTTGAGATTTGAGTACTTGTCCTCAGGCCTTTCTTTCCAAACTGAACACAAAAGGAGGCTCCTCACAGGGACCAACGTGCCAAGAGACCTCTCTTGCTCCAAGGGGTCTTTCCTTTCTCCCTTCAGCATGCCATTGCACTGGCCTGAAGGGACCATGACATCAAAAGGATGCTCAAGAAGGAAGATGAAAGCAAACCCTCTTAGTTTCAGCCTCAATTCAAGGCATTTTCAAAAACAATATCCTTAGACAAATATCTGTAGTGGCCACTGGAGTTAGAGCAAAAGAGAACTGAGTTCAAAGACAAGCTTTATAATTTCTTAGCCGTGTGACCTTAGTAAAGTCAGTTGAATTCTCTGAGCCTCAGCGGCTTCCTCTATAAAATGGGGAAATGATGCAGTACTCATTTTAGCAGTTGTCTGAGAATTAAATGAATAATGTAGGTGTGACATTTAGCATTGGGTTTTAATAAACATGTTGATATTGAAGGTTCTTTGCAGAGGGCCTGACTTTACCAGAAAATATCAAGTTTCAAAAATGTAATTACATAAAGTTAGAATTTGTATCAATGCATCCAACGACTTACTCTGTTCAATCTCTACCAAATTTGAATTAAATTAACACAGGTAAAGAGATCTCGGGAGACTGTTGGGAATAGATCTTTCTTCTTCAATCTCCAATGCATCAGGATATATAAAAAATCTTCTCAAAAATTTATAAAAACTAACTGCATAGGTCAATTTTTCAAATGCTATTATTCAGATTAGTGAAATTCCTATGCCTCAAAATTTGTTTCTTTTTCAAACCATCCAATTTTACATTGTGACTAGCAAAAGAACATACAATTTTATTTGTATCAGTAAAGGGACTGGGATATTAGCAGATACCAAGAGAGAGAATTTGAACAAAGAGCAGAGGCACACCCAAATCAAGTCTCCAGCAATACAAAAAGGGGAAACACACATAGAGTGAGTGGCATCAAGATTGTTCCTCACGTCCTCTCGAAATGCATGGCACAGATGGAGAAACAAATTAACGTCAGAAAGGTCACCCTCTTCAACACTGCAGGGACAGAAATGCTTTCAGCTAGGCATAAATCCACAGCCTTCACAATTTGGAGGACTAATTTACTCCATTGCCCCCATCAAGTAGTTAAGGATGGTGCAGTGCTCACTAATAACCACCTATGAGAAAAAAAGAAGGGACTGCACGGATGCCATCATTTGAATCCTTATAAATTAGGCACTTTATGGCACCATCACAATTTTGCTCCAAACCTCTGAGAGCTCCTCAGAGTTTGAGAAATTGATAGTGGACGGGGCTGGGTGCCCAGAAGGCATAGCATCTATGTTATTCAAATGTCTACAGGCAGTGACAATGGAAAAAGACATCTTCATTAATATATCACAACATGGGAAAGAGATACAGGTCTCTAGATGAAAACATTTGGGCACCAATTTGGTCTGTTGGCACGTTACCTCACTCATCCTTGAGCATTAATGAGTTAGCCTTTAAGTCATTATCTTATAACCTCCATTTCAGCAAAGGCTGCAGTTGTGATGAACAAAATAGCTCATTTTATCCTATACAGTGATGACGCCCCAAGAAAATTAAATTTGGGGACAGCATGCTTCAGTATGTGGGCTCAGCCTATGCTGTCACAGCAGCAGCTCATAAACTGGAGATAGTATTGTTAAAATATATTGAGGAAAACTCTGGCTTCAAAAAAAGGAATGTTTCAGGAACTGCTTAGAATATTAGAATGAATCAGAGATAAAAGCAACCTTAGCCATCAACTAGTCCAAAGCCTCTGTTCTACATTTAAAAAACTGAGGCTCAGAGAGGGACAGGGGTTTGCCCAAGGCCAAACAGCAATTTGACAGCAGAGTCTAGACAAGAACCCAGTACTTCTCAGTCCTAGGTCTCTTTCCACTGCCCCATCCACCTTTGCTCTTAATAGCTGCAAAATAATGCATAGCTAACTAATAAAATCAAAAGAAAGGACGCATAATCAAAGCCTGATTCAAGAAGCCAGGGGAAGTCATAGCTGAAGGCAGACAGTCACTACAAATTACAACCTCTTTGTAAAACAAGTACAGTCGTCATTCTATAGAACATGGGATGCCCTTCTTAAATTTTATTGACTAAAGAAACAACTCAAGCGCACGATGGGGAAAGGCAATCTTTATGCTATAAACATTCCAAAGGGTAGTATAAACAAAGGTGACGTGACATCAAATACAACAAGATATAGTCTCACTATTATCTTCAGTATGTGTCAGAGTGCATAATAGTGCTGGCATCACAAGCTGTGTCACCGTTTATCTTTTTTTTTTCCCCTTTTGGTTGCTGCTTCTATTACGTCATGGTAGAAAAAGTAAAAAAAATAAGATGTTCCATCAATAGGAGGTAAAAATTTTTAAATATCTAATTTGTCTTGCACTTTCCATTTTCTCAAAAGCTTTCCATATGTCCATTATCTCCAGACCCTAGCACACAGTAGGTGTTCAATAAGTATTTCTTGGGTGAATCATAGGATTATAAACTCCAAGCATTTTGAGAGAATATAAAGGTCTTGTAATTAAAACAGCTATTCATGATTCATGGATAAATGAATCATGCCACTTTATTCTCACAACAACCTCTGAAAAAGAGATAGGTTGGGTATTATGTTTCCCGATTTTACAGATAACAACAAACTAGTGTCCTGGAGAGGTTGTGACTTATCTGAAGTTGCACTAAAATGCCATGGAGGAATGTGGTTTGGGAACCAGCTTTCCCTACCTATCCTCAGGCCAGGCCTTGCTCTTCCCACCACACCATGGTATTTTTTGGTATTCACCACCACATCTGCTGTCTAGAACTGGGATGGTCAGATTCAAGATTACTTTCTTTCCTAAGGAGGTGGCTGGATTTTTGAGGTCTTATTTATACACACTATTCTAGGGAAATGAAAATGAAGGTAGATGATAGACAGATAGATATATAGGATAGATAAGTTAGATAGATGATGATGACAGATAAAGAGATACAGATAAATATCGTTTTGAAAAAGACTATTATCAAAGGTAGAGGAGAGGAATGGATAGAGGAGAAAGGCCCCCAAAGCCCTGTGTATTCCTGCCACCACATCTCTCACCCCAGCTCACCCCCAAGCTGACAGCATAGCATCCTGAAAAGGTCCTGAGATATGGACCAGAACTTGGGTTCCAATCCCAGCCTCACACCAGGTGAGTTCACACACTCACCAACCAAGTGACTTGGAGCAAATTATCACACTTTTCTGAGCCTCAGCCCATCACCTTACAAAATAAGAATTATGATACCTTCTAGTTTAGTTGTGGCTATGGTAAAGATTGACTAAAAGGGTGGAAGGAAAGAATCCTCCAAAGGGTACAGTGTTGTACCAAGGTGAGGAGTTGCCCCCCAAAATACCCAAGAGTCAAATTTGAGAGGAAGACTCAGCAGAAGTGCTAATATCTGGAATGAGGCAGATAGCGCCCCCGTTGAAGAATGCTCTTGCACCATCCTTTGAAGGTGAAAATGAGTACTCCCTCCCTGTCAGTAGGAAGCACACAGGGGATAAATTGAACTGTTTCTTCACTGGGTCTTTCATGATCTGAGATGCAAGGTAGCTAACTGTGGGGGTTGGGGAGCTAGTCCAGGCTCTGAAATGTAAAAAAATGTTAACTGGCCCACAAAAGGGAGTCAGTCCCTACCTTCAGCTTCCTCAGCACAGTGTGCAAGCCATCCATGTTAGGGATGGTGGAGGAAAGTGGGGAGCCATCTGGAGTGGAAAGCCCCAGCTCCTGCCCTTGGAATCTTGCAGCATTGTTGGAGGTCACATAAATGTCAAGAGTCTGAAGGACTATCAAGAAAGGCCCATGGGTCTAACAGCATTCTTGCCTGCAAGCCAATAGGAATATTAAGAATTGACTATTTCCTCAGGTCTACCAGAACTGGGCAGGCCCTTACTCAGCTGTCGGTTTTTAGCATGCACTCAGTAAACTCTGATTCATTTTTGTCTTCTCAACCCCGCTTCCCTTCCAGCCCCCCTCTTTAAGACACACTCCCTTTCAGACACACACATTCCCTCTCGTAGTCATCCATGCACACATGCATCCTCATGCTGTCTCACATATGCATTATTATACACACACACACACAGAATAGACCTCTCCATTGTATTGACTACAACAGAGGAAAGGAGAGAAATGAGACTGAATTAAATGGGCAGCCATCAAGCATTTGCCTCTCCAGACCACAGCTGGGGCTTCTACAGAGCCGGCATGAGAGAGAAAAGACTAATGGGGATATTCCCCCAGACAGTCTGAACAGAGGCCTGTCAAGGAACCCTTCCGAATCTGTGCTGAGAGCCACCTCTCCTCCATCTTTGTGCCTCCATCTCCACTTGATTCTCTTTTCCTTTGATTTTATCTTCCCCAACAAGCATCCAATTTTCTGCCAGTTTTCTTTTTCAAAATCCTGTCTGAGTGGCTGTCATAAGGATTTGGGGCTGTGGGAGATGTTCCCCTGGTAGTTTTCATTACAGAAATAGTATTTTTAAACTACATTAAAATAACCATATTTTTAAAAATCTCAATATCTGTCTGTCTGTGTAACTACTTATATATCCCACTTCAAAATTAGACCACTGTCTTGGCTATGATGCAGTGAAAAAAGTCCTAGACCAGGAGTCAGGAGGCCTGCCTGGTTACTAAGCAGATCAGTGGCCTTGGGCAAGTCGGTGAGCATCTCCAAGCCTGAAACACAACCAGCGTAATTTATTATTACCCTGTTTATATAAGAACAAGGTAGAGACAAAGCCCTCATGTCTGCAGAGTCCTTGATCCTTCTAGAAGACTTAGCCAACTCCAGGACACAGGGCCACGCTGCTGCTGTCCCATCTATAGCTGGAAAGAGAGAGCCCCCGCCCCTCCAAGCTTATGGGCATCTGGGTGCTGGGTCGGGGTGGGAGGCGTGGGAGTGTGTGGGAGGAGTGTATCTAAGCGGGTCTCCCTCCCCTCCCTATTGGAGCCCCAGCTCGGCTGCTGGCCCTTGACCCAGAGCTAGGTGATGACGACGGAGGGAGAAGGAGCGGGGGAGGAGGAGAAGGACAGGAACCGGCCCGCGGCGGACTTTGCGCCTCAAAAGGCTGTCCTGGGCCTCTGGCCTCTGTGCTGCAGAGCGCGGCCTTCAGGCTGGGTTGCGCCACGCGCGCCCCGCCCCTATGTGGCTCTAGAGAGTGCAGAACCTGCAAAGTTAAACAAAGCCCCGCGGCGCGCAAAGACCACTCTCTGCTGCCTGCCCCCGCCTAGACTCCGAGAATTCGAAAAATTAAATCATTCTTGCGTGCTCTAGGTATGAGCCATTGAATGCACAAACCTGAGCAACTTGTTCAACACTCACAGGCTTCCTCTCCCTCCCTCACGTCGGGCCCTCCACTTGGAGCGCCCTCACCTCCCACTATAACCCCTCAATAGGCTGCACTCAGTCCCCTGGAGCCCTGCCCCTGCACTACCTCTTGGCGATTCTCCTGGTCCGGCCAGGGAATAAGGGACTGCGTGACCCGCTGGTCAGTCCGGCGGCGTGGCCACGGCCCGTCCTGGGACGAGCTGCAGGCGCTGAGAGCACTTAGCTCTGCCGCTCAGATTCCCCGGCTCTCTGTAAAGCCTTCTGCGACGGGGCAGGGGTGATTCATAGCAATTTTCCACGCAGCAGCCAGCTCAGTGCCTTACGCATACCTGTTTGCTAAATTCCCTGGGCTACTCCCACTGTTTCTCATTGTACCTCACAATCTTCTCTCCCTTTATTTTAAGCCATCTCTCCTTCAAGATTCAGCCCAAGGGTCCCTTCCTCAGAGTGTTCCAAATTGCCCCTCCCCTGGCCATACCACACAATCTCACATTACAGGTGAAAGAAAGGCAGAAGAGGAGGTTCAGATAGCTAAGAAACTTACCAAAGAACACAGCTAATTAGTGGCAGAGCCCAGAGGAAGGCCAACGACGCCTGGATCCCAGCTAAGCAAGCTTTTTGTTACCCCTCATTGCTTCCCTCTGCCCTGACTTGTATGGCACTTGAGGGCAGGCAACATCCCTTGTTGGCTCTTTGCACACAAGAACTGTACAAGGAACAACCCACTCCCCTCCTTGCCTCACTCTTCCTGCTTCTTCTTTCCCATCTTGTCCAGGGCCTCTGCTCTTCTAAGCTCAGAGACAAAAAGATCATTTTGTTCAAAGTTCAATGAGCAGCAAGAGCAAACAGAAGCTGACTTCACAAAGTCCTCTACACATCAGGATAAGAATGGTCTCAGTAACCTACCCCCCTAATACACACACATACACACACACACACACACACACACACACACTACTGTAGTCTTCGCCTTTTTCTATCCTCTTGGTAACTGAAGAAGTCAGAAGGCCATCTACACCTGCCCAAACCATCTTACTTTCTAATATCTGTTCCAGAAACACCTTCTTCTAATCTGCAGCCCAACAATCATACACACAAATTACTATTCAGCCAAGCAAAAATATATCATTCACAAGCACTAAATATTCTTATTTGAGGCAAAAAAAAAAAAGGCTTATAAATGCAAGATCTCAAGTGGGGAGAATTTCAAATACACAATTACACCCCTTCCCAATTGAATTTTCTCCCCTATTGGAAGAAGCAAATGGACAAAAGGAGAGTGTTGGAGACACAGAGGGACAGGAATGGAAAAGAAAGAGGAGAAGAGAGTCAAAAATGTCAGAGATTGTGGGCGAGCCCCGGCAAGAGGGAAAGAGAGGGAAGCAGAGCCTGGCAAAGGAGAGAAGGAATGAGGGGGGGAGGTTGGGGGGATTTAGGGGGATGGGTGTTGGGGAGTTCCAGAGGGCAGCTGCTGACTCCAGGCATTCATAGGTACTGGGGCAGCCCCAGAAAACATGAACTTATACCCCAGAGACTCAGAGATGTGGCTTTTAGGGACCTGGACTGGAAATAAGATCCAGAAGCCCAGTGGCAAGTCTCTCTTAACCCCTAGTGAAGGTAGAGAGCTTCTGGCTCTGGCAGCAGCATTGGTGGCGCTCTTTTCACTTTAAGTACCACCTCACCATCATCACTACCACAAAGATGCCCTCTTTTCCTCCTCCTCCCTCTCCCTACCGCCCCAAGCAGTAATTAGATAACTCTTACCCAAAACAGGAATGTAATTTGAATGTTCAGGGCAGTTTTCCCTCCCTTTGAAAGAGAGGATCCCTCCCTCTCCTCTGGCTGAAGAAGGGCTGGGTGCTGCCCCTTTATACATTCTAGAGCACCAGATCAAGAGAGGGGGAGAAAGAGAGGGAGAGGCAGTTTGAGGCTGGTCCAATTTGTCCCTGGCATCCTCCCTCTCTCCCTCTCTCTCTCTCTCTCTCTCTCTCTCTGTCCCCTGTTGGATTTTTTCTGCAGCCCCTCCTTCTGGCCCTGGCAGCTCTGCTCCCCTTCCTCACTGCAGCATCCTGCAGCCAGTTCTCCCACCCTTGTGATAAGGGACTGATATTGGGGTGCATCCTCCTGGTGATGCTTGCTTTCTAATGCGGGATCTTAGACTGATATGCCAGAGAAAGATCTGAGTTGGGGGTGGGTGGATGTCACAGAAGATGAAAAGAGAAACCCACCCAGGTAGCCAACTGATTTGCCGGGAAAACAACGCAGGTTGACACTGGAGGCAACTGGGAGACATGATGTGAACCTGAGTGCATAGGGAGCCAATTTAGGCAGAGGACTGACAGGTTGTTGGCTGGGGTTACAGTGATTGCCTTGGTAACATAAATACATAAAGACCGCATGATATATTAGAGAGAAGGTAGATGACTGAATATCACTCAACCTCAGTTTTCTCAACTGCAAAATAAGGGAATAAATGCTCACCCCATAGCACTGTGGGGAAGAGTGTGTGAAATAACATCAGAAAAGTACTTAGCACATGGCCTGGCACAGAGCCCCTTGCCCCCTTAACTTCCTTCTAGTGTTGGGCAGAGGAAGGGAAAGGGCTTGCCCAAGGTAACACAGCAAGTAGTGGAGTCAGGATTGGAACCCAGGTCTCCCAAACATCCCTCGAAGAAGGGTACTTTCCACTCCACTTCCTTCTCTAAGGCTGCCAAGGCTTTCCTTCAGGACTTGGCTGGGGTGGAAGTGGGGGGGGGGCGGGTCAGGAGCTGACTCTATGCATATGTATATAGACACTCTATCACTTAGTGCCAGCCTCAAGGGCTCAGGCTTCTTCCTCATCCCTCTTCTCATCATCACTCAGGTAATCTCCCCCATGCCATCTTGGATTGATTCATTGTCACTTTAGTGCCACCTCTGCTGCCCAACTCTGAGACAGTGACTCACCCTCTAGCTGGCCAGGGCCTCTGCCCTCCAGGAAAAGGACTTTCTTCTTAATTGACTGCAGAAGTTTCAGCCACAGAGATAACGCCCTACCAGGCAGACTTAGAGCTGGAGGGATTTGAGGAGGAATCGAATAGCCCCCTATTCAAAAGCCACAGGCCCTTCATCCCCACAGTGCTTGGGGTGTTGCCATCAGAGTCTTCTCTCTAGATTCCTTATGATAACTCCTTAGGTGCCCTCAAGTCTCAGTGTTTCCAAAGGACTTCACACGGGGCATCACTTTGCCGCATGTATACTGCCTGTGCTGTCTCTGGCACTGTGCTAGGCACTGGCGAGACATAAGGTAAGAGATGTCGTTGGCACCCAATGAGTGTTCACTACAAATTAAAAAAAAATAATAACATGGCAACTTGGAAAGGGGGAGAAGAACGCAGGGAGGGGTGAATTAGGAAGTCCCTATGAGGGGTGGAGGTGATGGGCAGAATGACTTCACATCAGCCCCAAGGATGGGTGTTGCGACCTGGAATTTCTTGTGGCCAGTGAGTGGTATTGCTAAAATTACCGGTGCAGGCATTTCTCTTAAACATAGCACGTTGATTAGGAAACGGAATGCTAACTGAACCCCTGTCCATCCTGTGCCTTTCTGGTCTGGCTTGGGGGCATCACCTGGTGGCCATATCTCCCTCCCAACCTCTGACCCCTCCTTCCCCAAAGGCCCAAATCTTTATGTTTGAAGAGAGTCAGGGAGAGGAGGAAGGAATGGAGGAGGAAGGAATGGACATCTTTAGGATTTTAACAGAGATAAGCACTTTACATATGTTTCCTCCTTTAAACTTCACAACCACCCCGCGACCTAAACCAGCGACTTGCCGAAGTGGCAGAGCTGGGATTCGAACCTATAATGACTCCGAAGCCTGCGCACTTTGCGCTGCAATGCGCTTTACACATGCACCGCAGCGAGTGCGGCGCGTCCTCTTCCTCCACCTCTACTTCACCTATTGTCCATCGCAACAGAAAGGAGGCAAGCGGAAGATAGGATCCAGATGTTTATCTGGCCGCGGAGCATTCTGGAGTGACCCTGTAGTCTGCTACAGTGGGAGGGGGCCTTAGAGTTTCCCCTAAAACTCTCCCCAGAGCTGCGCCGCCAGAAGTGCAAAGCACCTTCGGCGGCTCTACCGCCCCCTGCCGCTGGTGGCTCCCCGGGCCAAGGCTGCCGTTCTCAGGAGGGCTTGTGTGCTAAGAAAAAAAGCTCATCGACTGTCCAAGAGCTGTCGCGGACTGGTACTGGGCTACGGATAGCCTTGCCAGATTTAGTGACGTAAACGGGAGGAACACTTATAACACCCTACTATGTGTCCAGCATAGTGTCGGTGATTTCTAACAGCCATTCCCTTTTATGTAGAAAATTAGTTGCTTTGCAAAATAGTGAGCTCTCCATTAAGAGAAGTCTCCAAGCTAGATTAGAACAGGTTTCGCAAAGAGCTTGTCTGCAGATCCAAACTCCTTACGTCTTGAAACCAATAAAGCCCTCCACCCCTAACAGTTGCTCACTCTCTCCAATAGGGTAGGGAGAAGCACCCCCGCCCCCAGGGGCAGAGGTCAAGGCATGTGAAAGGGTCTGGGGGAGGGCTCAGGGAGGAGGAGCCTCGGGCGGGGTCGACAGTACGCTGAATCTGGGTCCCCGTGGAGCTCTCGCGCCCGGCGCCCGCCGGCGGATTCCTCGGACCTCCCAGTTTTCCTTGGTTCCGACTGGACCCCGCCTGGACCCAACTCATTCACTCCCTTTGCTTAAGAATGGCGCGTCAATAGGGGCAACACCCCGGGTCAAAGGGAAAAGAGCATCTGTGCCTGCAACGCTTCGGCCGCCCATCCCCCTTCCTTCCTTCCCCTCCTCCCCTCCGCGCCCCCTTCTCTTCCGCTGGGAGGGAAGGAGGGGGCGGGCTGTGTGTGTATGTATGTATGCACGCGTGTGTGTGCGCGCGCGCGCGAGTGCGGTACGTGTGTGTGTGCGTTCGGTGTGTGGCTGGGTGTGGGGTGTGTGTGAGCAGTGCATGTTTTAGTCCGAGTGCTTGGTGTAGAGTGTATTTGGTTTGCGGTCGGACGTCGAGCGTGTATTTGTGTGTGCAGGCTTGTAGGTTGTATGTTTCTGCAAGATTATAATGTGACTATGTGGGTGCAGTCTGGATGTGGGTGTGTTCGATGTATGTTTCTACCAGGGTTTGTGGTCATCCTGTGGTGTGTATGCATATGTGTGCAGTGTGTATATGTGCCCGTTGAAGCTTGTGTGTCTAAGTGTGTTTGGTGTGTGTTTATCCTTAGATGCGCTGTGTCAATGTGGGTTTACGGGTGGTGTTTGTTGTGGTGTGTAGTGTGTGAGTGTTTTCATGAGCAAAGTGTCTTTATTTGTGAGCCTACTTAAGGTGTATGTGTTCAAAGGTTTATGTGTGTGAGCATGCGGTGTGTGTGTGTCTTTGAGTGTGATGTGTTCATGTGTGTGGTGGGAATGCATGTGGCCAGTGTATGTGCTTAGTTGGAGGGCTGGAGACCATGTGTGTCTTGGAAGGGGGTTGCCGTGTGAGTGTATGAGTGTGGCGTGTGGGAGCACGGGGCTGTCTAAATAACCCAGGTGACCGTGTGTGTGCTTGATGTGTGTGTGTGTGAGAAAGAGAGTACTGAGGTGGGGGGCGTTGCATCAGGATTGGGACGAGGAAGGAGGTAGGGTCTGGCGACCAGGGCTGGGTCGCCTGCTGGCCTGATCCTCCCCCTCTGAGTCCGCCTGCCCAGCGCTGTGCATGCAAGGCCCGCTGGGGCAGGGTGTGAGCTTACCTGGCTGCTTAGAGGAAAGAAGAGGAGGGCGTCGCACCTGATTGGCCAGGTAGGGCGCCTAGAGCGCGGTCCAGGGGCTGGTGGGAGTAAACTGGAGAGATTCTTGGTCACTAACCTGACACCTCCCAGGAGATCCCAGTTGGTGCCCAGTGGAGCCCAACTATTTTCTTGGGGCCTGGCTGTTTCACACCTCCTTAGCTTTGTGTGGGTAGATCCAGTTGCCTGGAATCCCACCTGGGCCTCGGGTCAAAATTCCTACTTATATTTTTAAGACCTAACCCAAGAGTCACAAAACTTTCTCTGCTTTTCTGTACCCCTCCCTCCCCATTGAGGGCTACCTCTTTTGAGCCACCATAGTTACACTCTCCATACTTCTCATGACACAGCCATACATAACTGCAATTATTTGTCTCTCCTTTTAAATTCTGAGCTCCAGTAGAAAATGCCTAGTATAGAGTAAGAATAACAATAGTGATAACAATAATGTTACCATTTATTAAGTACTTGTGTACTAGGCACTGTGCTAAGTGCTCTTACATGCATTATCTTCTTGAGTCATCACAATGAGCCTGTGAGGTAGATAGAGGTATGATCATCGCTATTTTACACATCATACATCAAGCTCAGAGTAGTTAAGTAACTTCCCCAAGGTCACACAGCCAGTAGGTGGCAGAGCTGGAATTTGAACCCAGGTCGGCCATGCTTCTTAAACCTTTCTTCTATACCAGGCAGCCGTACCCAAAGTCCCCTGACTCCTGACAGGCATTGAAGTCTCTATCAAACACTATCAGTTCCCAACAGATCTTTCTTTTGAGTTTAGTGACAACAAGCACCAAGAGTGCTCAGTATAATTACTTTCTTTGTCTCTCAGACAGCTGATACCTTCTGCACCTAATTACCTGCTTTGTTGACACCTCAAAATCTTTAATTACTCTAGGCTCATAAGCACCTCACCAGCTCCAGTTCTGGGAGCTCTCCTTGGGTTGGTGCTGAAAGAAAGAGCAGAGAATGAGCATTTTCTCACCATAGGGTCAGGAGAATTTGGTATACAAGGGAATGGGGATGACGAGTCAGGATGGAATAAGGGAATAGTTTCATAGCTCCCCAGCCCAATTTTTATAGAATTACCCCCAGAAATTGGTATCCAGCGTATTTCAAGCAGAACAGTCATCTCCATATCAAACTGCACATAGAAAAATAAGCGGAGCCCTCCTCAGAAAAAATTCCTGAAAGGGCCCTATTTTGTATTATTCATGATTGGGGGGAGCACTGTGCTTGCCTAATGGGGCTCATGCTGCTCTAATGCCTTCCAAGCAGCCTCATCTGAGAAATCCAAATTAAAACAATACATCGCATTTTTGGGGGGAACACATTTATTGGTTGGGGGGGGGGATTCTCAGCCAAGTCACAGCTAAAGGGCTGCTGGAAGCACTGGCTTCCAGCTCAGCCCCGAGGGAACCAGCCTAGACTGCTGCAAAGAGGTCAAGGGGTGGATAGAGAGGGACAATTCAACAGTGGTGAGTCACTTTGCCACTTTTCAGGGGAGAAAGTGAGAAGCATAATTTAAATTGCTACTGTTATTATTGTGCCCTTTCAACGGGCACAAATGAGCCTGGTGTGTGGACGAGAAGCAGCTGGAACATCCAGAAAGCTTCCCCCCAGCTGGGCCTGGGTCAGCACCTCATCCTGGGTGGGCAGAAAAATCATTGCCTAAACTACTACATAGCCAGAAAGTCTCCTTTTGAAAAAAAAAAAAAAAGGCGGGGGGGGGCTAGAGAGGCAGTCTGAGTCACACGCAGCACAGACTAGCTGAAGCCCCTTCGTAAGTCCGTACAAAAACTTCATGCAAACTTTGGTGTCTCCCAGCATCTGGTCTCCGGCACTTGGCTTTCCTGCTGATGTGGAGCCAATCTGACACCTCCTCACTCTCCTCTGAATATACCAGCTTCACTTCCACTTCCTTACAGTCACTCCTGTGAGTCCTCTCCCTCTTCAAAGGCTCTCTCCCTGCCTCGCACCCCGATACACACACACACACACACAGAGCACTGGACCACCTATCTAAATCCTATTGTAAGTCCCACCTGGATTCATGAAGACTGTCTGGTTCACTCTAGCTCCTACCTGTAAACAATGGGGAACAAACTTCAACTTTGAAGAAGCCAAAAGCTCCAAGGTCGTGGCTCCAAAGATGCAGTCCTGGACCAGAGGCTCTAAAGTAGTGTGATGGAAGGCTGTCCTTGCTCCCCTGCAACCCATATAAATGGCAGGGTAGGAGGGGCCACGAGGACCCCTGTCAACACCGTCACCACCATGGATTAAACACGTAGACACACACAAACACACACTTTCCTTGGAGCTTAAAATCCTCACTAGAGGTCTCTCTCTCTCTTTGGAGTTCATAACGTGAGGATTACATGGGGAATTGTAAAGGTAAGAAAAATGCTTTAATAACTCCTATTACTGCCAAAAGTTTTAATAACCCCCATTGCTGCCAAATGTAAACAGAGATTTGCTTGTTTTCACCCTCAAAACAAGAACCTGTAGGAGCAGGGCACCAAAATGTGAATTTTATTGAGAGACATCTTGGTTTCCCCATGAGAGTAAAACCCTTTAAAGATCAGGACCTTCATCTTTTTCACGGGGGCACAGGAGCTTTGCAGTGAGAGAGCTTTGAGTTCGTATCCCAGCTCCATCAGTTCCTTGCTGTGTGATCTTGAGAAGGTTATTTCATCTCTCTGAACCTCAGTTTTCTCATCTGCAAATTGGAGATGTTAACACCTGTCTTAGAAATGCTCAGATGACTGAAGGAGGTAAAATATTGAAAGCTTCAGCCAGATGCCTAACATGTACAGCAAATGTTCAAGAAAAGGTTAGTTGATTCCCTCCCTTGCTCTACGCCCCCCCCCCCCCCATATAGCCCAGAGTGTCTCAACCAGTGTGTTCAGGGACTGAAGCCGACTGACTGAGCTGCCAATTTTCCTCATTACTGGTGTGTCTGACACTCTTGAAATAGCCCCTCTTCTTTTAGGATGATGTTTTGATCAGCCAAATGCAGCCCCGGAAGAACTGGACCCTAAGTCCAATTCTCACTCTGCAGTTTCCCCTGGCAGTGTTAATGAGACCAGGGTTTCAGATGTAATACTCCATACAGGAAAGTTTCAAACTACCTGCTCAGCGTCTAAAGTTCCCCACACCCCAACTACGGACTGAGCTCCCCAAGCCTTGCTGCAGACCCAGTCTCGGCCCCATCTCCTAAATAAGTGCCATTGTACTTAAGAGAATGGCAGCGTGAATATTTCCTGGCCAAACTGCCCCATGACTCCTGGGTTTTTTTTTTTTCTCACTTATACCCTAGACATTAAGAAGTGTTCCCAAGGCCACCCTTCTTCTAGCAGCCACCAAGGTTGGGGTATAGATGGGCCAATGAGGGGAGAGACGATGTTTCTCTGAGATAGTCTTTGCAGCACCTAAAACACAGCTCCAATTAGTTGTTATCTGTTCTCAGTTAAAGGAAAATAAAATCTACTCTTGGCAAAAAAATGGTAAAGTGAAAGAAGACCCCCATCTGTGCCCTTTCCTCCCTGATGCTGTTGCCTCCCTCTAGAGACAAAAACAAGTCACTGCAAGCCAGACCTGTATTTAAGGGGGGTGAAGGGAAGGTTAAGAAGTTGAGGGTAGAGGGTGGATATAATCCTAGAGAGGGATAAAGAGGCTACCAAGCAGAGAAGTGTTGAGATTCATGGCAGAAAAAGCTCCGAGAGGCCGGGCTTTGGGTGTTCCCAGTCTCTGGAAGATACCTTCACCTCCTCCCTTTCCTTCACCCCTCTTACTCATCCTGCATGCTACCCCTCACCCACCCTGGACTCCACCATGGAAGATAATCTATTAGTGAATCCCTCTGAGGATTTAGGAATTTAGAAAAACTTCTCCAGCTCCTACCCCTGTCTGCTTCTGAGGAGGTCAGAAGTAGCCTCTGCTTTGAGGAGGGAAGTGGTAAGGGTAAAAATTAAGGGTCAGCCATATACCATACAGAGAATAGTTGAAGCAGGGGTTCAGAATAGGCCCCTGCAATTTAAGGAGCTTCCCTGAGTGCAGGGACCTACTGGTTGCTGGGTGGTGGGTGCCCATCCCAAGGAAGCTGCGTGGTTTCTCAAGAGGTATATCTGGGACGTGACAGTAGCTGCCAAGGCTCATCAAACATGCCATCTACCTACTGCTGCTGATACATGTGAGAACAAATGATACTGCCAGAAGGAAACAGAAATCGTTTCCTAGTGACTCAGAGCCCCTGTGATGAGGACACAGGTGGTGTTTGCATTGCATCTTCCAGTTGAAATGTGTACCTTTTCATAGAAAGGAATCTATAAGTAATCAAATAAGTCAAAGACCAGAATTTGGACTCTGGACAAGGGAATATGACCAACATCACACTGACCACGTAGTAAATGTCAGCTGTATATCAGCATAGTGCCAGGAGCTTCGCAATTGTTATCTTTTTCAATCTCACTCAAGCTTTGAAATCAAACCAAAAGGGGTTGTAATCCTTGCTCAGCCACTGTGTGGCAGTGAGCAAGTTACTGAACTTCTCTGAGCTTTTTACTTTAAAAGAAAGATAATACTTAACCTCAGAGAGTTCTTATAAAAGTGAAATGAGGTTGTTTATGTAAAATGACTAGTACATAGTAAATATTTGCAGAAGGAATAAAACACATCTTTTGATAACTGAGCCATAGAAGGCATTTAGTGTAATGATATCTACAATAATAATAATAATAACTATTATTATTATTTATAACCTGGAAATGCAGGCATTATTATATCATTTTAAGAGAGGTTAAGTAACTTGCTCACAGCAACACTATAAAAGCAGTACTGCCTCCTTCCACCCAGTGTTAGGGGACATTTCATGGTCATTGGGAAGATCACATTTGGCTGACCTGGTCTAGTCATTACATTTAAACTAAAATTTGAAGAAAAAAAAATCCCTCAGATTAAACTATGTATAGTAGGATTGTAGATCATTGTGTTGACTATTTGCATGCCATGGGCCTTCAATTAGTCTTTTTAAAACCTTCTTAAATTAGAAGCGTAATTTAAGAAAAAATTTTATATCGAATTTAGGAAACAGAGAAAAAAGTAACTATTATCCCACCAACTTAATAGAATCTCTTACTTTATTTTGTTGCTGGATTTTCTTCTAGTCTTTTAAAAATGCATATTTGACACAGTTATAATCATACTGTTTTCCATGTTGCTACATATTCTTCATAAACACCATTTTTCTGGTTGTATACTAGTCCAACAAGTGGATATGTCACATAGTTTATTTCACCATTCCACTATTGTTGGACATTTAGGTTGTCTTAGTAGATAAGCGTGAAAAAAGGAATGATGTTGCTTTCACCATTGCCATAATCACCCTCAGAGACCTGATGTCCTGCTCTATCAATGCCCAATATGCTTTCTGTCATTTGATAGTTAAGCTTGATGAATGTCAGCTGTACTGCTGGAGCCTAAGGTACAATTGCAAGAGCATTATTTTCCGCCAGTTTTCATCACACAGATTCTGCATTTTATCCTCATGGTGGGTAAAGCGTGGGGCTAACCTAGGAACCTAAGCTCTAGAGTGTCACATTTTTTTCCTACGGAGAAATGTCTTTTGAGGTGCAAACAAGTGATTTATGAAGGAACTTTGAGAAGTCCTGCCGTTGGTGAAGGAGAGTGCTAGTCTGATACCAT
The DNA here is from genome assembly GCF_037783145.1 of Equus przewalskii. Lineage (NCBI taxonomy): Eukaryota > Metazoa > Chordata > Mammalia > Perissodactyla > Equidae > Equus > Equus przewalskii. The sequence continues at coordinate 105,405,138 of NC_091863.1, read as the reverse complement.
GACCAGGGGAGTAGGATGTCTCATTGGCCAACTTGCTGCAGCTCTGGAAAATAATCCTGTTGCAGCTCAACCAGGCCTGGCCTCAGCAAATCAACTGGGTCCCATCTCCAAGAAAAGATCAAATTTGTATGTAAAGTGGGCCCCAGGGTCTCTTCAGCTTTAGAATTTTGGCTGCTTTACAGAAGTCCAATTGTCTGAGGCTAAATTCAATGCCAAGAGTGAACTGGGGAGAGAATTTCAAGTGGGTCAATTGTGCTGTCCCTTTCTCTGGGAAAGAGGACCTTTTCTGGGCCCTCATTCTTCCCAGATCTCAATGATGCCTTTCCCAAATGTCTTCATATGGTCATCCATTGCCCATTGCCACCCTCAAAAGATTGCTCTGACATACCACCTATCTCCTGGGCAAGGTGAGGTGGGTGAAGAAACATTTAGAATATGTCCCCCACTCTTCCTAGTCAGTGGCCAGCCACTTCCCCCCACCCCTGACTCCTGAGGATTTCTGGAAGGCATTTGAGGGGAGGCACCAAGGGAAATTATAGCCCTACAGAATATCACTAGTTACCCACAAAGTTACCCTTCATGTTGCACAGCATTTCTTAGGGGGAGTGTAATGAATGGGTTCTTACCTGGTCAAAAAACTGTAGCCAAAGACTAATTTCTTATTTCAAAGTGATGTTGTGTGACCTAAGTGGGATCACACTTGTAAAGGACTGAGCCTAGGGCCCAGCATCTGGGAAGTGCTTCACAGTTATTAGCTGCTGTTGTATGAGGAATAGAGTTGGTGTAGACAGTGGTGTGCCACTGGCATATGTAGGGGGATACGTAGTCTCACCAGACTGGAAATATAGTAGCGAATATAAGGTTTTGCACTTGGGTTCAAACACCAACTAAATACAGAATGGCAACTCTAAAAAGAACTTGAGTTTACTTAAAAAAAAAAACGTAGCTTCAGTTGAAAGTACTTCCAATATAAATAAACTATTTTTGTGAATTGTGTAGCATGTACATGGGATTTGTGTGTGGTGTGTGCATGTGTGATGTGGATATATTGTGTTGTGTGTGAAAAGTATGTGATTCATGTGAAGTACGTGTGTCTGCATTCGTGACTTTGTATGTGGACACGTGTGGGTGTGGGAATGTGTCACTTGACGGGGATATGTTCTGAGAAATGCGTCAGGTGACTTCATTGTTGTGCGAACATCATAGAGTGTACTTACACAAACGTAGATGGTATAGCCTACTACATACCTAGGCTATATGGTACTAATCTTATGGGACCACCATCATACATGCACTCTGTCATTAACGGAAATGTCGCTATGCGGCACATAACTGAAGGTATGTGTGTGTTTATGGCTATGTATCTGTGTACCATGAGTGTGATGTGGGCTTCCAAAAGAGAGAAAGTCAGTCCTCCAGGATTATATTTATGGGGGCACAGTTGGAAATCCTCTTTTGGCCAGGTCACTGGGCATTCACAACTTGGAGCATGTACAAAGAAGAGCAGCTACATGCAGGTAGGAGCCTTGCAGCCATTTCATATGTTAAACAGATGAAGGAACTGGGAGGTTTGGCCTGGATAAAAACAGGCGAGTGGGGATGGGGGAATGAGGAGGGCTGGTACTGTTCCCTCGGAAGGATCAGCACCAGGGCCAGAAGGACATAGATTTGGTTTTAGTTTAGAGAAAAGCCTTCTACTTCTAATAGACATGGTTGTCTTTAGATGGCGATGGGTTTCCTTCTGTGATGGTGACCCCCTCTCAATGGAGTAATTTATAAAGAAGTGTTTATATCCTTGATCTCATTGGAGTCACACAACAGCCTTATAGGCCAGGCAGGGGTGGAATGGTTCCGACTAACCCCTTTTTAAGGGTAGGGTGTTTCAAGAGTAGGGGAAAGCCTTAAAATCCATCTTATAAAACTCCCTTATTTTTCTTTTTTGATTCACTAGGATGACAAACTTGAAAAAATATACAGAACAAAAAATTAAACTCTCTGTGTGTATGCAGATTACTTTCCTTTTAAGAGATCTTGTGGCCTGCCAGAGACTGTACTCGAAGCTGCTAAGCATGCTGCCATCCCTTACAGTAGGTCAGACTCCTGGGATGGCTCTTAGCAGGGTGCTGAGGCTGGCAAGAACTAAAAGCAGCTTTCTGCTGAATTAAGTTGCTGAGGCCCCTTCTCTTTCTGCCTCCCCTCCTCCACCCGTGAGAGAGCAGAGGAAAGAGGAGACAACCCCAGGTTTGGTCTGGCTGGTGACCAATGACGCACTTTCACCAATATAGATTTTGGAGGTGGAGACTATGGAAAAACAGGTGGCAGTGGGGGCAGGTGGCAGCCTGGAGGGGGTGGGGCCTATCAAGGGGGAGTGAAGGACAGTGTGGGTGGGGGTCCTGGGAAATCTCAAAAAGAAAATATCAGTCTCCTGAAACTTTAAGGAGGAAAAAACATTGGTTTCTAAAATGTACTTTATAGAAGCAGTTACAGGAAAGGGGTGAAATGCCACCCACATATTTAGACCCGTGCTGTGATCTTTGCACACCTATGTCCTCAACTCTACAGGAATAGGGGAACCAAGTATTTATCTCAAGTACCCAAGGAAAGATCCATACTAAAGACCCCAGGCCTCTGCCATTGGGCAGTTTGGGGCAGTGGGCAGTTGGCCCAGCCTCAGCAGAACCAGATTTGCTGCCAACTCCTTGTCTGACCTTGGGCGGGCCTTTCTCATCTCTGGGCTTCAATGTCACCATCTCTTAAACGAAGGGGTTGAATTCGACGACGCTAAAGGGGCCCATGTCGGCATTCTGTAGTTGAGACTGGGACAAAGGGGACAAGCTTCAAGGCAAAAGGACCTCCCCACCGCCATCTTCAGGGTCCCTGGGCCCTTCTTCCCCTGCCAGGGACGTTTATCCTTGGGCATTTAGGGCCCTTGGGTTGCAGGACAGCGCTCCTGCGCCTCTGGCCCCAATGCTTTGGGTGTCCCTGAGAGAGGCTGAGCCAGCGACTCCGCCCCCGCACTCTCCCCGTGTCCCACTGAGCCATTAGCAGGATTGCTCGCTGTTCCCGGCAAAGCTGGTGATTTATGCGGGGCCTCGACGGGGCAGTCCCTTGAGCCAGGAACAATTAGCTAAAAGCCAGCGGGAAGGGAGGCAAGGGGGCAGCGAGCCAAGCCCCAGGGCTCCTAACCCAGCTGCGGCCGCGGGCCGCCCTGGCCAAGCACCCCAGCCCCCCAACTCGGTGGGCCCCACTCACCACGGCGGGGGCGGGGCTCAAAGGCCGACGCGAAAAGGCAGTCCAGAATCCACGCCATGACCCGCGCTCAGTGCCCGGCAGCCTCGCAGCTAGCTTCCGCGCCGTACCCCGCACGGGCCGCCCTAAGTAGCCCCCGCTGACCACGCCCTGAGCCGCACCCTGCACCCAGCTAAGAGTGTCTTGGTCACCGGACACCTCCAGCATGTCACGAAGGGGGCAGGGCCTCAGGGGAGCCCCCCCCTCCCGCCAGAGGAGAAGCCGCTGGTCCTGCAGCCCCTTCCCCCACGCGGAGGGAGGCCAAGGCTTAGCTCTTATCCCAGGAAGCTTTAACTCTGAGGGCGGGACCCTGCCCCTACCCCAGGGAGCCCAGAGTCTGAGGGGAGACGCCATCTCAGCCCTGGTGAGCCAGGAATCTGAGAGGGAGGGGAGGTCCCTGCCCCTAGAAACCCTTAATCGGCCGCATAAAAGCGGGCCTGTCCCCAGAAGCTGGAATTTGAGGGCGAGATGGTGCACCTGTCCCAGGGAGCCTCAGATTTGAAAGTGAGGCTATCTCAGCCCCAAGAAACCCCACGTTTTAGAGGAGACATCATCTCAGCTCTTAGAAGGCCCAATCTAGGTGGGAAGCGGTGTCTTCCCCAGGAACCCTGAATCGGAAGGGGAGGCACTGCCTCAGCCTTGGGTAGCTCCAAATCTGATTTTAAGTCACTGCTCCATTCTAGAAGACCAAGAATGTGAGTTGGAGAAAAGAGTTTTGTCCCCCTAGGAGCTCCAAAGCTGAGTGGAATTTTACTGTCCCTGCCCTGTGGATCCCTCAGAGAAGAAGGAGATGCTTTCCTGCCGGGGAACCTTTGTTTTGAGGGGGTTGATGACCAGGCGAGATAAAAGAATGCTGTGTCAAGTACGTATATATAAATATGGGGTGCCCGTCAGTTGCTGCTGACTTATGGATTCCACTGCCTATGCTTTTGCTCAGGGCACTGGCATAGGAGGGGCACCAACATTTATTTTTAGAAAGTATTTGATATTTGATATTTCAATGGGGGGTGGTAATGTGTTGGATTTCATTACACTTCTTTTATGGCTTTGTATTTTTAAATTTTAAATACATATGGGGGCACATACTATAATAGGTTCAGTGTTTGGGGCGTCTGATGGTAGTAAACCAGCCCTACCCTTAAATCCTGGGGTAGAGGCAGCCACCAGGGATGGGCCATATTGGGCAAGAGGGGCTTCTAAACAAAATTTCCTTTTCTGTTCAAGTCCAGGGACCCAAATTAATTTCTCCCCAAATTCTCCATTGGCAATTGTACAGACGTGACTCTGTGCCTGTTTTCCTCCAATGAGAAAATGGGGCTCTGTCAATCAAAATGCTAGTGACGAGATAGAAAGAAATATGAAAAATCCTCTTCCAACAGCTCAATTGCAGTCCTGAGGAGTGGAAGCTGCAATCACAGGTCCTTTGGGGAGAGCAGTTATTACATTTGCTTTGGGAACCAATGATATTAGCATTAACGCGGCAAAAGGGGTGCATAAAATGGAAAAATCATCTGTACTTTGCCATGCAATTCTTAGCAAAGTAGAGCTGTAGTCAAGAGTTTAAAGGGCTTCCACATTCTTTTTTCTTCCTTTCTGGGAAACATGGTACCTCTCTGCCTTTGCACCAATTTCTAAATCATTTCCAATTTTCTCTGTTTTTTAAAAGCAATCAAAGATAACAAACATTCACCAGACCTGCCCTTTTACCAATTTCTGCAGTACAAATACCCAGTCATCCAAACCAAACAAGTCTGACATCTAGAAATGTCCAGTTTCAGGCTCTGGATATTGAAATCTTGGCCTTACCTCTTCCCATGAGCTTATCTACCACCCACTTTTGTAATGGCCTCAATACATTTCTTTTTTTTTTTTTTCCTGCTGAATGGGCTTTGTGTTTTTGGTTCCCTCTTGGCATAAAGGCTGCTAGTCCTGTCCAATCCCATGGGCCTCAGTAACTAATGTTTCTCTGCTTCCAGAATAGCTCTACCTGAGGTACAAATTCATGACAACTATCCTTCTCTGTTGCTTTTTCTGCAAGAGGTGTGATGTGGTACAGGAAAAAAGCTAAGAATACTCACAGACCTAGATTGGAAGCCCAGTTCTGCTATGTTGTACTGGCTATGTAATCTTAGGAGGCTTGGTCTTATCTGAGGCTTGGTCTTCATCATCTGTGAAATGGGGATGTTAGTAGTCGTGAACAAGCTCCAGGCAAACTAAAGCCTACTCTTTTGGAAAAAAAGAGAAGAGGAAATATAGAGTTCAGAATTCTCAACAAAAATTTATTTAGCAGTCAATATAACAGTTCTTCCCCCTCCTTCTTCTTTGACCCACCTCCTCTGCCACTTAATTACTTAGTGTTAAGTTTCCTTTGAAAATCTTTACTGTAACTGTCACGTAATGGGGGAATGCATTCATCCATCAATCCATCCATTCATTCAACAAATGTTTATTAAATATCCTGTCTGCAAGATATTGAGCTATGTATATAATGTTGATTCACTCAATGAATTATTGCACAATTATTTTTAAATGTATAATTTGGAAACCTATATGATAATCTGAAAATACACTTATGATTATTTTAAATGAAAAATAATCAAAATGCAAAATGTATGCACACTATTATATAAACAATACAAATAAATAATAAGCCTACACATAGAAAAAAAAAAGGCTAACAGGAAGCACACCAGAATCTTAATAGTGATTGTATTTAAGCAATGCAATTATGGGCAATTTTTAACTGCTTTACTATTTGCATATTTTAGTATTATCCAAATTTTCTTTAATAAACATATATTATTTTATGGAGTTAGAAAATACTACTTATAGAAAGAAAATCTATAACCTTGTCTCTGCTGAATAAAGGACTAGGCTAGATAGGGGAATGACTGGGGCCTTTAGGCTGGGGTTGTGCCACTGGTACAGGGCACTGGGGCTGGCTTTGATGACCCAGAACAAGCTGAAAGTTGGTCTGTGAGTAAAATGCAGGACTTTCTTCCTGTGCAGGGGCAAATAACCAGTTATGGCACCTCATTTCCAAGACTGCAGAAGTCCTTAGCACCCTTATTGAGCAGCCAGGAGCCTGCTAGCCTGGACCTACAACTCCTCACCCCAAGATGTGTGCTCACAAGGGACGCGCTGGGTATATCTGCCTTCACCCTGACAGCCCAAGGCCTAGAGTTTGACAGCTTGCTGCTGCATTTTTTTTTTTTTTAAAGATTGGCACCTGAGCTAACAACTGTTGCCAATCTTTTTTTTCCCTCTGCTTTTTCTCCCCAAATCCCCCCTGTACCTAGTTGTATATATATTCTTTTAGTTGTAGGTCCTTCTAGTTGCGGCATGTGGGATGCCACCTCAGCATGGCCTGACAAGCGGTGCCATGTCCGCGCCCAGGATCCGAACCAGTGAAACCCTGGGCCGCCGAGGAGGAGTGGGTGAACTTAACCACTGGGCCACGGGGCCGGCCCAAGCTTGCTGCTTCTTAAGGGTCTCTCAGTGCAATTCCAATTAAAAGCCAAGCAATCTTCTCGTTACTTAGGTCATTGTTTACCATGATGTCTTTAGCAGGAAGAAAATATATTCTAACTGGGAAGAAGGCACAATGATGAAGTCAAGCTGGGGGCTTTTTGACTGTGAGAAGAAAGGTTTCAAATCTTCCTATCTTTTTTTCCTGAAGCTCAAAAGTACTTAGCATCTCAGGCAAACAGTTGCTAATTAAATGAGATTCCAAGAACTAAAGGCCCATAAACCTTGTCATGGATCAGGGTTTCCCAAAGTATGGTCCATTGGATAAGATGCATCAGAATCACTGGGATGTGCTATAACAATGCAGATTCCTTGCTCCCACTCAAGACCTACTAAACAAGAATTTCTGGGGGGCGGGACCAGAAAATAGCATTTTTAGCAAGCTCCCCGTGGGGGCTCTTATGCCTAATAAAGTTAAAGAAACTCTAATGTAGAAGAAAGAAGTCCTTCCCTGAAAAAATTCTCCACCACTGTCTCTTCCCATTGCACTCTAGCTGCAAGGAACACTGGGGCAGCCATCTGGACAACTTGATCCCTTTAGCCCCACTCTACTTCCTTTGGTTGCATGGGTAAATACACAGCATGAGAAATTGAGCAAACCTCGAAACTTGAATCCTGGTAGGGTCTAGTGGTATTCAAAATAAGCATACTCCATAAATGTCATCCATTTGGATTTTCTAAGAATCCTTGTGTATGTCTATACAGAATCTTTCAGTCAGGTTATCTCATTTGGACTGCCTACATGTTGGGTTCCTTGCGTCATGCAAGAGGCAGTTGAAGCACAATGGAAAGAGCACGGCATTTAAAATTAAAATATCAGGAGTGAGGCTGGGCATGCTGACTGACCAGCTGGATTATTGCCAAGTATGTCTGCTTCCCAACCTGAACCCCAGGTTCCTCTATGAAATGGGGATCCTTGTCCCTCTGCTTGCCTCCCTCAACAGGTTCTTATGAAGGTCTCCCCAATTTCAGGAGTGAGATAACAAAGGACTCTACCCCCAGGCCCATGGAGAGAATTGGCAGATTAACAACCCTGCCTCCCAACACTTTCTTTTGAGGAGTCCTATCAGAAGGTCCACATGGTGTGTACAGGGATCATATGTGTTCTCTAAAGGAGGCTCTAAGCCTTAGGACCTGAAGACTCTGCCTCCCTGCTTTTCCGTTTGGAAAAGATTTATCTGGGCTCATGGTGAACATATAGTGAAATCATGGGGGACATTTTGGGACCTCTCTAAATCTGAGAAGGGCCTCAGTTTTCTCATTTCTCAAATGGGGTTGTACAAGGAAAACTTGAAGTTCTGTTCCAGCTACTTAGCATTCCTGGGATACATTGCTTCCACAGCACTTTTTCCCCCGCAGCTCTATTACTTCCAAACATTTTCATATCACCAACGCCTGACAAGGTCCTGGCACCATCTTTGTGAGGTAGAAATAGGAGAGAATTATTCCCATTTTTTAAGTTAGAAAAGCTGAGGCAAAAGAGGGCAAGTGACTAACCTAAAGTCACCCAGGGGAGTAGAGATGATCCGAGACCAGCCTCTAGATCTCTTGCCCCTCTGCCCATTATTTTCCTGTACTCCTCACTAGATCCCAAGAGCTGTCTGTCAGTGTGCTGACACCACTCAGGAAAATGCAAGTTTCATCCTGACACCAAGAAGACAGAGCTACGATTACGCTTTAGTCCCCAAGGAGGCAGAGAAATTGCTTTTAGTTGACAAGTGCATCTCCCACACACGTACCCCTCTGGTTGAATGAAAAGATAAAATCAACTTAAAAATCCCAAATGCTCACTTAATTTTGTAAAGCGTTTTGCTCTTTGAGCTAGGGGGTAGGAAGGATGAGAGAATTTTTCAACTCTAGAAGTCTCAACAGGGTGTGGGGGAATAGTAAAAATTAAGGGGGAGCACAGAAAAAAATGCCAGAAAGAAGAAAAAGTAGAGAGGTTGTCTTTTAGTTTTGTGCTGTAATCAATAAGAGAAAGTGGAGTTATCTGAAAAAAAGAAAGAACTGGGGTGTGTATTTATGCCTTTGAAAAACTACAAAAGATGTGAGCCACTGAGGTTTCCATTATAGATGAAAATTCTGTGGCTTCCAGCAGCAAGAGTCTGGGGGCTGGGCAGGGGGACTATCCACTTTCTTGTGTTACCAGAGACCTCCAGGCCTGGGGCCAGGGAAGCATTGCTCCTGAGCTTTACTAGGTCATCTCTGCAAATCACCTGCCCTTATATGTTTAAGTGCGGCAGCTCCCAAGGTGCTCTCATATCTATTTCCTATCTGAGCTTCGTACAGCTTTGGGAGCTTGGCAGGACAGAGATTAGCACAACCCCCGTTTTATAGATGAAGAAACTCGAGCTAAAGGAATGGAAGTGACTTGCCCAAGGTCATTCTGCTGCTTTTGTTTTTGTTTGGAACCTGTACTTAAACCACTGTTTGTGCCTCCTTCTCTTGTGCTTGGCTCCTCACACTACCCATATCCAGACTGAAATCTGGTCTTTAGAACTCATGTACTGCCTGACTCCCTTTGGACTCAAGATTGGAAACTTCCCCCTAGCTGAGAATTGCAGAGCCCTTAAAAAACTTCCCAGCTAAGAACATCCTTATTCTTAGAAGATACGTGCTGGAGTATTTAAGTGTCATGATGCCTGTAATATACTTTCAAAGAGAGAGAGAGGAAGGAGGGTATGCAAATATGGGAAATTGCTAATGAGGGTATGTACAAGTATTTATTGCACTAGTCTTTCAATTTTACTGTATGTTAAAATGTTTGAAAATACAAACTAGGGGGAAATATCACCACCTACGTAGCCACTCCAACTGCCTGTGCTAAAATCTGAGGGTCAGTGGTGCATCTGTTCCCACAGAGTTCCACCTCAGGACTCCACCAGGATGGCCCAGCCCCAAACACAGAACTGGCTCAGCAGGCAGGGCGGGCTAGACTCATGAGTGGTTTTGATGTCTTAAATGGAGTTTGGATGCTGGGAAATGGCTGCATGTACTGAGTGGGAGTTTAGGGGGAAAGATTTGGTGGCAAAGCAGCTAAATGGAAGCCCTAGAAAAGGAGTCCCTCCCAAAATTTTAATCAGAGCTGGAATTTTTCCAAAAATAGGTTTTTTTAAATTTCAGGGTTCGCTCATTAAGGCTGAAAGTATCATTAGGAATAATGTAGTCCAGTCTCCTCACATCCCAGGGGGAACACTGAGATCCAAAGAGGGAAAGTGACTTACCCAGCATCGCCCAGCAAGTTAGTGGCTGAAATGGGACTAGAAGCCAAGTGTCCAGCCTTCTAGTCCAGAGCTCGGTCCATTACATCACACTGTCACCCCACCTTGGGTTTGTGGGTTCTTCAAAGGTCATCTGCCCACCCCAGGATTTGCTCTCTGCAGACCAGCTTGGCACTTGGGGGATTTGCAGTCAGCGACAGTTCCTGCTGCTGAGAGCAGAGCCAGGCACCTGAAGATGGCGCCTGTCACATCCCATTGCAATGAATGACTTCCCTCTGAAACTGAGATGGGCCAGGAGCAATCTGGGAGCGGCACCTGGAGAGCAGTGTCAGTCCAGGCCTGCACAGCTGGAACGCCATGGACATTCAAGGCAGAGGAGGTCATGGAAAATGGCCTGAGAACTGTTTGCTGGGGAGTTTTCCACCTCTCTCAGACCCCAAGTGATTTATTGATTATATTCAGGGCAGCCACTCTGGTTCATTGGTTTAGCTGCCATTACCCCCGAAGGGGCGGGGGCGGGGGCGGTTTGTCTGCCTGCAGCTTCTCCTGGTCGGTCTGCTCACAGGATTGGTTCATGGGACAGCTTAGCTGGACCCTCGTGAGCCTGTCGGTATTAATGGCATTTGACTGTAGATCATGAGAAATCACGTCAATAGCTTCGGGTGGGAGTGAATGGAGCAAGCAGGAGGAGGGCAGAGGAGAGGAAGGGAGAAGAGCAAAAGGGGAGGGAAGAAGAGGAGAAGGGGAGAGGAAAATGCAATGAAGGAATTCTCTTGCATACCAACCTGTGACATTTCTGAGCCTGTAGCTTCTCTCACTTTTAATCACCTCCTTTGTTAATTGCCATTTGTCAATGCAAATAAATCTTTCTCCACTATAACTCAATCCTGGGACAACTCAGGTGTTAAACAGGGATTCAGGGCTAACTCCAGAGCCCTAGTTTTCCTTATCTAGTGAGTTGTTTGTCCTTCTCCCCTGCATTCCTACATCTCAGGCACTGTGGAAACTGGTACATGAACACCAGCGCTGGCCCCAGCACAAAAGATGCTAAGGGTTGACTTTGTCTTCCAAGCTGCTTAAGGTCTGGCACCCACCCAAGGCCCCTCTCTATTGTAGGAGAGTGGGGCCCAGCACTCTCTCCTAGTTTCAAGCACCCAGGGCTTATAACTGCCCTGCTGTTCCACCCTCCAAATCCCAAGAGACTTGTCAGACCGTAAGCTAAAGGGCAAGGCAAGAAGGCAGCATCAGAGCTGTATCTGCCTAGGACCAGAAAGCAGCCATGCTGGAGAGGAGGGGCCATAGCTGGGGCCAGATCAAGTGGCAGTAAAGCCATATGACGCATTTGGCAGATTTTGTGTGCATGTCAAAGAGCTGAAGACCAGGCTGTATTCAGAAAGTCCTTCTATTGCTCTCAATGGAAGAAACATTTGGCTAGATCACAGAACTCTGAGCCCCCTGTGTCTTAGCAAATAACAGGAAGTCCCAAGGGTCTGAGTGACTGTGGACCCTGACTTTGTTTTCAAGAGAGACTCCGAGGTAGCAATTTCAGGGAGGAAAGTGGGGAGGAAGAGACTGTGTGGCATGGGTACATGTCATAGATGAAAGGCTCTTCTAGCTGGGCCATGCTCTGGGGCCCAGTATCCTGGCACTGAGGCTACAGCTCCCTTCTACCTCCTTAGGGAAAGAGCCGCCAGTATAACCCCCCAAATCAGCCACCTTGCTGTCCTCAGAGACTGTCCCTCAAATCTACTCAGTGATAGTGAGATGCCCCAAAAGGTATGGGGGTCAGGAGTGGTGATAATAGTGCTCAAGGCCAGGTTCAAGGACTGAATGCAGAACCTTGGCCTCTGTTTTCTTTGTCATTCCCTCCAACCTCAAAGGAAGAAGGGATCCCATCTGGGACCTTCCTCACTGATGCTCATCCCCTCCTGCTGCTGCCACTAAGGAGCATCTCACTCTCATGTCTCTTCAGCCTCTCCCCTTCTACTCCTTCTTTCTGCCTACACATATCTCAACCTTCCCCATAAAACACAATCTTTCCCTCAGCCTTTCTCTGCTTGCTCTTGAGTCTGCAAAACTTCTCAAATGTAATGTCTCTGCCATCCACTCACTATTTTACTTCTTCCCACTCCACACCCACTATTGAAGGCCCTCATAACTTCCTAATTCTAGATGCAGTGGCCCCTTGTCAATTTTCACTCAGCTTGACTGCTTGGCAGCATTTACTCCCCCATGATCTTTTACTCCTTATTGATTGAAAATCCCTCTTCCCTTACCTGCCCCTCCCAGGTCTCATCTCTCAGACTTCTTCTGCCTGCTCAGTAGTTATCTGTCTTCCCTGCTTAGTCATCTTCTTTTTCCTTATGGGCTTCTTCTTCCTCATAGCCCGAAAGACATTCAAACTCTCCTATATGAAAACAACCTTTCTCTGACCCTGACTCACCTTCTAGGTATCTTCCAGTCTTCCTTTTCTCAGCTTCATTCCTTAACACCTTCAAAGAGTAGTGTAGACTTACTCTCCTCACTTCTCACCATACACTCATTCCTCAGCCCACAGCAATATGGTGCCTTCCCCTCTCTACACACACATATACACATACTCCAACTGCTCTCACTGCAGCTACCAATGTCTTTTTGGAGGCCTAATCCAAGGGCACACTCATCTATGTCCTGATTTTATTTGCCTTCTCTGCAGAATGCTTCGTTGTGAATCCTTCCCTATTTATTGAAACTCTCTCTTCCCTTGGCTCTGAGAATACTGTGCTATACTAGTATTCTTATCACTGATTTCTCCTCTGGCTCTGCATTCTCCTCTGGTACCTTAAAAGGGAGCATCCCTCAAGGTCCTGTCCTTACTGCTCTGTCTTTACATGGAGGGGCTCATCCACTCCAATGGCCCTGATCTCTCTGGATCACTCACAGCACCTAAAACAGTGTCCTGCATGTGAGAGACACTTAATTGGTGTTTACCTAATTGATTAACATTTGATAATTGCACAATGCCTAGTGCATAACAAACGTTCCATGAGGGCTGTTATCTGGGTCTTAAAGTTTACAGACATTTCCTGGATATTTACCTGACTCATCCTTATAATAACCTAGTCAGGTTGATTCTTTTTTATTCCCATTTTTATAGAAGAGAGAAGGGGAATGGAGCTAACATTTGTTTCCTACCTATTCTGTGCCAAGTGCCTTATATACATTTTAATTTAATTTTCACAACAGCCCAGTGAAGTAGGCGTTCTTAGCCACATTTTACAGATGGGAAAACTGAAGCTCAGAGAGGTGCCCAAGATCACAAGAAGTGTATAATTTACCTCCTCTGCTATTTCATTGTTCTGTAAATTTGATCATACCAAATTTAGTGAGCAATACTGAGGAGGCATATAAAAGGTATCACAGAGCGATATTATAATTACTGTTTACATATAAGTATTTCTTGGAGTTTGCATTCCTGTGAAATGTAATGTCAGGCATATAAAGAGCTGAAGAGAAAAAAATCCTCCCATTTCCAAACATTCCTGCCTTTCCCCCTGCATATTATAATAATAGGAACTGATTATTGAGTGCTTAACATGTGCCAGTCATTATGCTTAGTACTTTACATGTGTGCTTTCATTTAATCCTCACCCCCACCCTATGTGGTAGATTTATACATGAAGTAATTGTGCCTCATAGGAGTTAAGTAACTTGTTCAAGGACACCTAGGTAGTTTGTCAGGTCACTGAAATTTTAAGTCTGGTTGGTCTGATTCCAAAGCTAGTGTTCTCTCAATGCCACTAGGCTGCCTTTCCAAGACAATAGGGAAACCAAGGCTCAGAGAGATTAAATGACGTCAAGTCTCCTGACTCAGTAACTTATATTTTTCGACTTTGCTCCAGCTGCTTGCGTCTCTTTGTTGAAGGGACTGCTTTGTGTTGTCAATAATCTTTATATATCTGTGTTCTGTCTCCTCAACCACATTGTCAGTTCTGCCAAACCTCTTTAGATCCCCCACAGAGAGTTCTAACTAAATACTTGTCAATTGATAAGCACGGGGCTCTCTTCAGTTGAGAGAATTATTAATAAACCATCAGGCTTTAACAAAGCCCTTCTCATCTCCAAAGGACTTGAGCCCTTGGTGCTTAGGAGATGTATCAATTCCTCGCCTTCCCGCAGCTTGAAGTCAAGAGCCCACACTCCCCGCCTCCGCGTGGCATCCATTCTCCAGGGAGCCTCAATAGCGTCAGAATCATTTCACCAAAGGTTGAATTACGTGTGTGACTCTGGAAGGATTCGGTCCCGTAAAGGGGGAGAATAATGCGGGCTGTGATTCTGCCTACAGGTGGACCCTGGGGATGTTTCTCACCATCTGAGATGACGTGTGAAACTCTGGCAGCCACGCTCCATAGATCAAGCTCTAAAGATGGATTGTTACACTTATTATTGGGAATATTAATAATCACTCTTACATTTATGTAGTGAACTTCCATTTACGCAAAAGGCTCCTGCACAAGATTTCATTAGGTTTAGTTTGTGCTGGTCTTCTGCAAAACCTTTTTGGCATCAATATTCCCCAAAGAAAAGGTCTTCTATCTGGGTTTTGAGGAAAGGAACGGCCCCAGCAAAACTGACAGCTGAGACCCTGAGAAGGGGAACACTAATGGACTGGAATTGAAGGCTAGCAATTGATCCTGCTGAGCAACATGCTGCTGAGAAATATTTAGGGCCTGAATGCAGATCCCCAACATCCTTCCTTCTCTTTGCCTGTTCCCAGAACCCCAGAACTGGCCCAGTCCTCCCAGCTCAAGCAGAATCCTTAGCTTCTTCCACCATCAGAATTCCCCTTCCAGGTCCCTGCCCCCATGGATGGCTCAGGGACACCTCTGTGAAAGCCGGCTCAATTGTCTCTTCCCCTCCCCCAGACCAATTTTCTCATGCACTTGTATGAGTTTGCTCAGCATCCTGCAAAGAGACAGACAGTAGTAATAATCATAGCTAAAACTCATGAAGCTTTTACCGTGAGCCAGGCACCATATTAAGCAATTTACATGCATAATCTCTCTTCATCCTCATAACAGTCCTATGAGGAAAGTTTATTGGGATTCCCATTTTACAGAGGAAGAAATTGAGGTTTTAAGTGAGTAAGTAACCTGCCCAAGGCCACACAACTAGCTAATGCAGAGGCAGGATTCAAACCCAGGTCTGTCTGACAATGAACCTCTACAGTATACTGTCTCTCAGTATTGGCTTCCATTTCCTGGATAGGAACAGTGAGACAGAGAGATCAGGTCATCTCGCATTCAGAGGAAAGAGTCTCAAGAAGTCAGAAAAACAAAGTTTTTCTCCCGTTTCTGCCAGTAACAGATTCTGGGTGAGTCACTTAAAAGCCCCTGCTTCTGAATTTGCAAGCAGGATCCACAGTGTGTGAGATTCGAAAGTGATGAGCCACAGAAGGTTAATCTCCTTCAAATTTATAAAGTTTAAAAGCACCATGCAAATGCAAAGTGTTCCTTATCATAATCCTTAACATTATTATTCCAGCCTATTCATCTACCAATGAACCAGGGATAGAGTCCTGGCTCTGCCCCTGGATTCTGCTGCCATTTAAGTGCCAAGACAAATGGTCTCAGGGAGTCAGGGTGATCCATTATCTGGATATGGATTATTTCTCAGGAGTAAATCGTTAGCCCTGTCGGGCAGCTGATGAATTCTCCCACAGCACCTGGGGGCTCATTGCTCTGCATGGGACGTGTAGGGAATTCAAGTAGCAGCTGGAGTCTCAGTGTGACTCTGCAGACAGGGTCCTGGGAGCAGGGAACAAAGATGTTCGGGTTAGGTTCCAAGGAGCAGCAACAAGCCCACCCAACTGTGAATGTGAAGACAGATAATGAACCTCACCTACCCACAGCCCACCCCAGGGCAGAAAAGGATAACTTCTTTTCTTTCCTAATGCGTGAAGCATCTTTGGGCAAGACAAAGCACAAAAGAGACTGACAGATTCATACACAAGGACCTACTGACAGAGAGATGAGAAGCATGGGCAGCAGAAAGAGAAACAAAGAAATGGAGAAAGACAAATAGGGATAAAAAGAGAGACAGGGAAAGAGGAAGACAAAAAGTCAATAAAATAAAGGACCACAAAAAAGAGACACATGGAGTAAGAGGAATAAAGAGAAATCCAGAAAGAGGAGCTGAGAGGAAAGGGAGAAAGAAATAAAAACAGATTAAAACAGAAGCAAAAAAAATTTTAAGGAACAAAAGAGTAAGAAAGGTTTTTTAAAAAGGAAAATGTATGGGGAAAGAATAACGTAGAGAAAAAATAGATAGAAAAAGAGAAAGGGGGAGACATAACATAGCAAAAATAAGAAAAGGATAAAGGGAAAAAGAAAAATAGAACAATCAGAGATAAAGAGTGAAAGAAAATGAGAGGAGGGAGTGGAGAGCGGCGGGGAAAACAGATGAGGAAAGTAGAGAAACGTGGAAGATGAGACCGAGGTCTTTAGGAGGGGCACCAGAAGTGTTTTTTTGTTTCTGTTTTTCCCATCTGTGTCTTTTCTCGTTTGTTGTATGGCACACATGAGTTCAATCTGATGCCTTAGGGCTGGTCTTAAGAGTGGTCAGAATCACCACGTTTCCATTTCCCTCCTAGTTCAGAAAGCTCTTTTCCTCCCACTTCCACTGTTAGCCATTCTTGTCTGGTAAAGCATTGAAGGCAGAAACAGAAAGGTGGAGACAATCACCTACTGAAATGAAAGCCACAGCTACAGAGGGCTGAGCACGTAGATCACATTCATACACACACACTGTGTGCAAAGTCAGACAGACACAGAGACACATTCTGAAGCAAACAAGAGCACAAGTACTGAAAGACTTGAGCCATCGACAGGGATAGACTCACAGCACATAGGTATCAGCAGAGCCAACCCGAACACAAGGATGGGCAGGGGGAGAAACTGACAAAGAACTAGATACACTGCTGTGGAACATGACAGAGAGGTACAGAAAAAGATGGACACACGACCAGACAGATGGAGAAACAGACACCAGCCAGAGTGGTAGGAGGAGGTTCCACCTTAGCTCTGTTCTTCCTCCCTTCTCTCTGCCTGTGTGAAGTATCCTACTAAAAGGCATTTATCTCCCTGTGTCTCCTGCCCTCAGGATTTTCCTCTGGGCTTTGTGACAATTGGTAGCAAAGTGTTTTATTTAAATAAACTCACTTCTGCTAACCTGTCTGTTAGTTACTGTGTCATTCTTCCCAGGGAACAGATGTCCCTAACCAGTTTAAATGACCATATCCAAAAGGCCCCTTCGGGCATCAGTTTAAATGGTGGAATATCAGGTCCTGTGACTAAGACACATTTGGAGTCTGTCTTGGCTTCTACTCCAAGACTAGGACTTTTCCCCGCAGTATTCCATGATGCCTTTTGACTTCGTTGGACTGTCCTTTTCTCCTCTGCAGTTTGCAGCAGATGAGAGGGGGAGGTCAAGCAGCCAGATCTAATACCTGCACCCCCACTTGAATGAGAAGAACACCATAAGATTTCACTTGATAAAAAGTGTTTCCTGCAAAAGAAAAGTTTGAAAGGCTCAAGGATACACAGGGCCAGATGAGTTCTAAGGGTCTTTCCAGCTCTGACATTCTAGGATTCTATGACTGAGAGTTAATTCCTTCAAATTTAAACCTGCAGTAATAGGACAAACCTTGATTGGATTTTCCAAGCAAACGTGGTGTCATTGTCTGCCGCAATACATATTTAGCTATGGCCCAAGTTTATTAATTTTGTGCAGTATCGACATTTCTTGGTGCAGTTTCCAACACTGACTGGTAGACCCACGAGGATGTGAAACATGAAGGCTCAAGATGCCCTCCCAGGAAAGCCACAGATGGTTGTTGGTGTGTTCACCTGGCTGGGGCTGACACACAGACTCCACCACCACCCCCTGGCTTGTGCTGGGTACATGAAAGGGTGAGACAACTGCCTATGAAAGGGGCATAATGAATCAAATTGGCTTAGAAGCTCAGGGATAGTGTAGCCAACTGATCACCAAGAGAACCTAAGGGAGTGAGGCTTGCTTCGTGCAGTTCTACTTTGATGATAGGAAACACCCCCTAGAGCTTCTTTCTCATTTACTACTCATTTATTCTTTCTTTCCTTCTTTCCTTCCTTCCTTCTCGCTTTCTTTCTTACTTTCTTCTTCCTCCATCTCTCCCTCCCTCTCTGTCTCTCTCTCTCTTTCTCTCTTTCCTTCCTTCCTGTCTTTCTTTCTTTTTTTTTTTTTCTTTCTTTCTATAGTGAGTATTTTCTCCATGCCAAGCTCTGTACTACAGCTAGGGATACAGATACGAACAAGATACAATCAAATATCTCCCAAATATCTCATTTGTGGATCGGAATTATGGTATAGTTGGGGGGGCAGTATATGAGCTAAAGCTGAGAAATATAGATGTTGCTCAGTGTCCACAAACTTAGGTTATGGATAAATATTTATGAGAATAAATAATTTGAGAGGAATATTACAGTGTATGCACACTTTTAATTATTCCCACTGGCAAAACTGATGAATCAGAGATCTGTTTTTGTATGCAATATTGAAGATGCATAGAAGTCTTATAATTAGTTCAGGTAAAATAATTTGATTGTTTTTTATGTACAATTCTAAAAAATACAAGTTAACTTAATACTTTTTATCTTTTAGTTACACATTCTTGGTGACAGGGTTTCATTTGTTGGTGATGGTTTGAGAGCGTTGGTTTTTGAGAGAATTAAGGCATTTACTGGAAGAGAAGGGAAGATTCATTTCTGTCTTTGATGCTGACTTGACATTAACTCTGTCATTCCCAGACAGAGATACATTTGTGTAAGTCTGTTCTCCTGGTCATTCATTTTTTTGCTTGTTTAGTTTTTCATCCATCCACCAACCATACGCCAAGCACCTAGTCTGAAGCATGTACTGGGTCAGTGTGGGTATATTGGAAAGATTTAAACACAGTCCCTGTCCTTGAGGGGCATATGCTCCAGAAGGGGAGCCAACAAATAACTTGAGGACTTTATGATGAGTGCCATAGGAAAGGTGTGGACAAAGGGAAGCTGTGAAGAACAAGGACTAAGAGGTGAGGGTAGCTGGAGAAGCTTTAAGAGACCAGGTGACCCATGGGTCGGGGGAGGTCTGAAGGTCAGCCCTATTCATCACTGTGGGGCTACACAGAGCCATCCCTGTTCCCCAAGTTCCTTTTTTTTATTTTAAGTCAGCAGCATGGATTTATAAGAGCCATAGAAGTACACAACAAGCAAATCAGTTTGTGGCTGGGGTTAACCCAGTAGCCTGCATCTGTTTAACTGCTTCAATTTAAGGTGAAATATACCTACTTCTTTTAAAAAACACAGTGAAAGGGTTGGTCAGAGACTAGTTCCTATCCTCTAACTCCAGCTTCTTGAAATCAGACTCTCCTTTCCCACTCTATACCCCTTTCTTGCAGAATTCTCTCATGGGAGCAAAGGGGCTTGAGTAGTACTGGGTACTGTGGCAGCTTTCAAATTATTCACATTCCAAAGGAGCCTTAATGATTTCTAAGATAATTGGTTGTAGAAATAAGTCCTTCTAAAAACCCAGCAATAGAATGTTCGTGATGCCACAGGATGATTCAGAGCATTTGGCCTTAATTACTTTGATTGTCCGCCAGGATTTAATATATGAATATTACATTGCGATCTTCAATTTAATTTCTTGTGTAAATGGATTGTGGCAGAATCCTGTAGTCCTGGAACTGGCACATAATTCAGCGTGGGAGACACTATCTTAACTCATCTCATTACTCAACCCATTTGTTGTCGTTCAGGCTTTGACAGCCAGGAGATGGGAAAGCAGCAGAGGTGATGTGATCTCTCAACCTAGGTCCAGACAGACATGAGCCATAGTCTCTACCGATTACGTTGTTACACAGACAGAGAGAGCACTTACTTTCAGAAGGAAAAATACCACTCTTGCCAATGTGCAGCTGTGTACCCTGGTCCTTCTTAGCATAGTGGAGTGGAAAAAGCTGGGACACACATGCAAGAGGCCTGGGTTCTAGTCCTAGCTTGGCCACGAACTTGCAGTATGACCTTGGACAAGTCCCTTAATTTCTGTGAGCTTTCAACTCCTCATCATTAAAGGGAGAACTACATGAGCTCCAAGTGCTTTGCGGGTGAAGATTTTTCTGACCTATGAGTAGCACACAGCAAATCTGACAATCTTGGCACCATGGCAGGAATAATGTTGTTTCTATCCATCCTATAAATGATAATCAGCCCCCTAAGAACAGACAAAATAACAAGGAAGCAAGGGAGAAAGAGACAGGGAAGATCTGTGGGAGGGAGAGAAAGAAAAAGGGAAGGTGAAGGAAATAGCTCTGCAACATTAGTGAGGTCTCCCCCAGGGCCTGGGAGCGCTTGTTAAGACCTTAGCAAAATGGAGTCATTTAGGCCCAGGGAGCTTGACAGAAACTAGAGGAAGAAGATGAGACTCAACAAGTGTTAAATGGGACTCCACAGTGCTGGAGAATTTATTTGTAATACATATAACAGACAAAGAGCTTTCATCTAGACTGTATAAAGAACCCCTACAAATGAATAAGAAAAAGGCAGTCAATCTAGCAGGAAAAAAAGTGGACAAAATACTTAAATAGGAATTGTACAAAAAAGTAAATCCAAAAGACCAGTAAATATATGAAGAGGTACTCAACCTTATTAGCCACCAGGAGAAATGCAAATTAAACCATGATGAGATACTACTGCACACCCACTAGAATGATTACAATTTAAAAAGCTGACAGTACTAAGTGTTGATAACAATTTGGCACAATGAAAGAGTGTAAATTGATATAACACTCTGGAAAACTGTTTGGCAGCATCTACCAAAGTGGAACATGTGCAGCCCCTATGACTCAGTGATTCCTCTACTAACAGAAATGCATGCACATGAGCACCAAAAGTCCAACAAAATATCCACAGTAATATAGTCATAATAGCTCCAAATGGGAAATGGTCCATATGCCCATTTACAGTGGAATGGATAAATAAATTGTGGCATGTTCACAAAAGGGAATATTATACAGCAATGAGAAGGAACAAAATAAGCTTCATGCAGCAGCATAGGTAAATCTCACAAACATAATGTTGAATGAAAGAAGCCAGACTCAAAAGAGTAAACACTGAATGATTATATAAAAACCAATAAGTGGTAAAACTATAGTGTTTAGGGATGCATGCTAAAGAACACAAGTATAAATAAAAGCACAGAAGTAATTTACGTAGAAGTCAGAATAGTTGTTACCTTTAGGAGGGAAGAAAGGAGTTGTGATTAGGGAAGGAGCATAAGTTGGGCATCAGGGGTGCTGATAATATTCTATTTTTTGACTGAGTGATCGTTAACACAGACGTTTCACTGACTAAGCTGTACAATTATGATTTATACACTTTTCTTTATGTGTGGCATAGTTCACACACACAAGAAAAATCTTTAAAAATAGAAAGGCAGGAAAAAGCCAAAGACAAATCTTTGTCTCAGACTATTGTGACCCCCAAGTTCTATCCATCTTCTCAGGACGCTGCTTCCAGCTAATGGGATTCTAGACTTTAGACAAAGAGAAGGCCAAGATTGTATCTCATTCCTCTCTATCTATCTGTCACAACTCTCCATCTTTAAAGCCTGCCTGACCCACACTTATACCTAAATAGCTGTCAACCAACTGACTGGAGTCAAAGATACTATCTATGCTCCTTCTCATTCCTCCCATTCTCAAACTATTCTTGCTTCATTTCGCTTCTATCTTTCCCCTGAGTCTTTATTTTGTTTTCTATTTTCAGCCTTGTTCTTGCCCTATGGACCAATGACTGAGTAACCCAACTGAGTTTCCTTGGCTTGAACCTCAGAGAGCCCTCCCTCTCCAAAGACTTGCGTGCCTACTCGTTTCGCTGCGCAGCTTCCACTACTCCTGGCCGACTCAGGTAGGGTACCAACCCCACTGTGCCCCCGAATCTTACAAGGCTAAAGTGCCTTATCCAAAATCCTTGGGGACAGATATTTTTCAGAATTTTAGGGATTTTATCAAGGTAATCCTGTGTATTTGCCTATATCACATAATACCTCCAGCAGGTTATGGCATAGCTCCCCATAATCAAATACATTAATATTTCTGTCATGAAATACATGAATATTCATACTAAATGGGACAAAAAAGACTATCAATATCTTAATGTAAGTTAAAATGAGTTTGGGGCTGGCCCAATGACGTAGTGGTTAAGTTCACATGCTCTGCTTCGGCAGCCCAGGGTTTGCGGGTTCGGATCCCGGGCACGGGCCTACACGCCACTCATCCAGCCATGCTGTGGCAACATCCCACATACAAAACATGGAGGCATATTGGCACAGATGTTAGCTCAGGGAAAATCTTCCTCAAGCAAAAAGAGGAAGATTAGCAACAGTTGTTAGCTGAGGGCCAATCTTCCTCACCACACACACAAAAAATGAGTTTTAGCATCAAACTTGTAAGAAAGTTTTTGATTTTCATAGCTTTGTGGTTTTGGAGGTGCAAATAAAGATTAATTATCTGTAGTAAGAACTCAATGCTTGTTTGGTGGATGGATGGAAGTGTGGATGAATGCAATACCTGTGTTTATCCTCCCAAATAAGTAACAAATGGGCATTTAACAAGAGTCTTCATAGCTTTAACCAAGAGTCTCAACTGTGAGTACATTAGATTTCACTGCAGGCAAGAGGAACACTATTAGAAAAATCCATCACATAGGTCTGTTACCACATCATGGATGGCCTGCCTTGGGTCAGTTGGCCACCATTGGGCCAATCAGTGGCCACTCCTGTGTATAAAACAGCCAGCCTTTTTCCTGACTATGGACCTGTGAAATAAACCTAACTAGAAGGGAAAGATGGACATGGCAAGTACCTGGGGCTATTCTGTTGGGTCCAATATGAAAGGAATGAATGGGCTGTATGTATCTTCAGGTGATCCTCTTTAAATAGCATTGCTCTGAACCAGGCTTCGCAAAGGTATTGAGTGGCAGTTAGTTTGAAACCACCCTTCCCAGCAGCTACTCAGAGTGCAGTGAGTTTATATTGCCAGTTAAGGGCAGAGATAGGTGTTTTTACTTCCAGTCACCTAAATACAGGGATACTATATCCTTTTGTACTAGGATGCTCCAGATGGAAAGCAGGGAGTTCCAGAAGAGACTAGCAAGGAACTAGAGCATGAGTCAAAATCAAACTTTCAGGCTCCCCTACCCAGGAGATGCCAAGGAATCATGGGAAAATTCAGCAGGAGAAAAATCATTCAGCTACTTCCAGGACCAATGCCTAGAGGGGGAACCCGGTGAGGAAGGAGAATTTGAGGAGAGGTTAGAAAGCTCCAGGACACTGGGCTGTTCGCTCCTAGAAAGT
This sequence comes from Equus przewalskii, assembly GCF_037783145.1. Classification (NCBI taxonomy): domain Eukaryota; kingdom Metazoa; phylum Chordata; class Mammalia; order Perissodactyla; family Equidae; genus Equus; species Equus przewalskii. Next base: position 105,381,685 of record NC_091863.1, on the reverse strand, counting down.
AGAGACTGAGTTACTAGCTTGCTATCTCCCATAGCAATGCCCCAGACTTTTCAATGTTAAAACAAAGGGACAGGACTTACATGATGTCTGAGATCTCTTCCTACTCTAGTTTTCAGCAGCCATGAATTTCTGATATTCTTTTGAAAACTACTTATTGTTTCTCATAAGAGTAATCATACTCTTTGGTGAAAACTTGGAAAATCAGGCAAACATATGAAAGTTTACATTCATCTATCATCCCATCTTTCACACATTTGAGCATATTTCATTTTTGCTTGCTTGCTTTTATTTTACATCTTTTTATAAAATTGTGATCATAGCTTTATATTTTGAGTTATACACTTAAGTGTATCGTGAGTGTTTCCATGTCATTACAAAAGGTATGATTCCAGTCTAATTTGGATGTTCACCAGACATTGTGGGGCACACTAAAAAGTATAAAATGTGTACCTTGACCTTATGGAACTTACAATCTGGTTGAGAGGATGAGATTAACATACATGAAACCAATAATGAAAAATTTTTAAAAATGGGATGTAATTAAATGTCATTTCTTGTGACAAGCTGGAAGGACAGTAAGAATCCAAAGGAGGGAGAGATTGATGTGGACAACACTAGTGAGGGAAGGCTCCCAGAGAAGGCGGGACTTAAGGTGGCCTTTAACAGATAAGAAAAGGAGAATGAAGAAAGCAGGAGCATCAAGGAAATAGAAGCAATGGAGGGAGACTGGACAGAGCAATCAAAATCCCTTTATGTTTTCGTGTTGTTGGTGATACAGAGCTACCCACGGCCAGGATTTCAGCACTCTCCGGGGGCTCATCTTAGATAGGAAAGAACAGACCAAGGTCTCTCACCTAAAGGGGACTTGGAGGATAAATGCATGATAAATGAAGCACTCATATTAATGTGGCAGTAGCTTAGGCTCAGACCTTGTTCAATTTAGTAATTAACTTGCTCCTTTGCTGCATCTCGAACAGTGATGGCTCAAACGTCATGGTGCTAGTGGCTAGAGTCCCCAGTTGGACAACTTCCTATGTAGATAGTTGATTATATGACTTCAGAGCCCTGGTAACAGTCAGTTCACTACCGTGGGTTGGTAATCACAAGAAGAGGAAATGAGAGAATGCTTATGGCATAAGCTTCCTTCTCCATCCACTGAAGACACAGCTGAAAACTTCATTGAAAAAAAGTTAATTAAGTCACATCTGTGGTCTGAAATGCTCCCCGGTAGGACTAGGAGTTTCTCAGGGCAGACAATCTGTGGTTTGTCTAGAAATAGACAGGTAGAGACAGGTTTGTCTAGAAATAGAAAGGTACCCTTACATGAAATACCACAGTTCGAGATTCATTTGTGATGCATCAGAAACTGCCCTTGTCTATGGTCAGGAGGCTTGCCACTAACTAGCTGTATGACTTTGACCAAATTCTATTACCTCTCTGAGTTCACCTCAGTTTTCTTCCTCATCTGTAAAATGGGAAATATTCCAAAGTTCCCTTTTGGCACAAAAATTCTGTGAAGCTATGATTTCTCTGGACTGTCACAGCCTTTCAGATTTCAGGAATCCCCTGAATGCAATGCAAATAACCCTGAAAAAAGGCTACTTCTTACCCTTGTGTTGCCAGTCACCACCATACCTGGAAATCGAAGTCCTTTGGGGAATGGGACCAGGAGAGCAAGCAGGCTCAGCCCGAGGGGAGAGGCACAGAAAGGAGAAGTGAGTGGGCCCCCAAGATGTCACCAGTTAAGCAGAGGGAGGAGGATCTTGATACCTCCTCCTCTATCTGCCTCTTAACTGAATGCCCAGCAGCAGACTGTGCCTGACTGCATGCCTACGTAGGTGCCTGCTCACCACAGGATGCCCTGGCTGCCAGCATGCTGTTCCAAGCCAATGGGAGAAACCTGAGGTGAAGTACCCCAGGGCCAATCATAGGTGGAAGTATCTCTTTAATGGCCAGAGAGACTGTATCTTTGGCTCCTTTTCATTGGTTCAGACCAACTGAAGGCTCTCTGGACTCTCAGCCAATGCTGAGCCATCAGCCAACTGGAGTGGGCTCGGCTGCTGGATCCTGTTTTCCTCTGAGGCTGATGGGTAGCCCTGCCTCAAGGGCTGCCTGTCTCCCCATTGGCATCCCTGACCGAAAACTTTTGCCATGAAGCACAGAAGGCATGAGCAGTGGGACCTAATCGAGGCAGCCTGATGAGAGGTAGGCATGCTGGGGGCCAGGAGCCACGCCCAGGCCCAGTCCCTGCAGGTGAGTGCAGGTGAACTGGCAAAGGGAGAGAACAAGCAGGTAGAACTGCTGGGAGTGGGCGTTGTAGGACTGAAGCTAAGGGCAGATCCTAACAGGCGAGACTCTTACTATTTCCTTCCCATAAGCTACAAATATCCAAGTGGTTTGTCCAAAACCCTATGGTGCCCTCTATATTCCTACCCTATATCCAAAACTACAGCCAGGGAAGAGTTCCTCCTCCCAAGAGAGTGAGAGAAGTTTGTTAGAGAAGGTATGTTGGCTCCCAATTAGAAGCTGTATTTCCTGTCTTAGGATGCCCATGATGCTCAAAGATAGACTTGGTGGCTCTGGACTCCAAGGACACATGGATACCATGATCTTTGCTTCATACATCTCAGACCAGTTCTTTATATGCTACAAGGAAGGCTAAGATTGTGGCTTCAACCCTGAGTAGACTGGGTAACTTTCATTTTGCTCCATAACTACTGACACTATTATTTGTGTCACCCAAGAGCAAAGCCCCAAACCTAGGCAGCCATTTAAGTGGTGTGTACACAGGAGGCACAGTGAGATGTACAGAGAGTTCAGTGTAAAGCTTTCTTATTTCTGGAGACATTCAGTCACTCATCAAACACTTGCTGAATGCCTTTTATGTGGCAAGCAAGCCCTCTGCTAGATGCTAAGGGGACAACGAGGAATAAATTATATGGGCTATTGTCGAATACCACCAGGGCATGGCTGAGGGAAGAGTGTGTTTTGAGCATTGATGATAGACTACTTTATGTCCTTTAGTGATTGACCTGATGTTATAGTTGAGTTTAGAATGCTCCAGAACTGCCCCTTCATAACACCATCAGAAATATTTGTCTTCAATGCCTTTAAGGTGCTCCCCAATTAAAACCTTTCAGAAAAGAATCTGCTACAAAATTGCTATAGGACTTTGGGCTAGTCAATTCTCAATTTCCTCCTCCTTAAAACAGGAGTTTGGGCTAGGGGTTTGTGAAGCCATTTTCAAATCTGAGAGACCATCTAGGAGTCTGTAGTAGCAGTCAATTACTCCTTAGTATAAATTTAATTATCTGTGTTCTTTCTCCCTGGGCTTAGCTACATTTTAAGCTAAAATTTTTAAGCTTTTTTTTCTCCAATTGTGGCGTGAAAGCTTTGTCAATCGGTAAAGAAATTTCAGGGAACTGCCTATAAGAAGGAGAAGTATTTGGGGAAGGAAAATGCCAAGGAAATGGGATATAATAAACCTCTCCAATATCCTAACATTCTCTTTCCTCAGGCTGTAGGGCCCTGCATTCTGTTGAGGCTAATCCCAAACCACAGTTTCTGATAAAAAGAATCATTCAAGAAACAAAGCCCCCTTTGGGGCTTACAATGCTTTAACACCAAGGAGCTCTTGTAACAATGAGGGTGAAGGGCTTGGTGAAAAGCTCTATGTACATATTCCACAGGCCCAGGATGCCCGGATTGAAACAGCATCTTTGCCCATTACTCTTCCCTCCTGCCTATTTCAGGTTCCTTTAGAGCCCAGATCTCACTCCCACTGGCCACAAGTATTTTGAATGACACAAGGTCAGGAAAAAGGACAGTGATTCAGAAATGCACATCATTCCTTAAGTACATTTAATTGTAAAAGACATCTAATCAATCCAGTCCTCTGCTCGAACATGGCAGCTAGAAGAGGCAAAGCACATCTTTTGCATTTCACTCCAAACCAAAATAAGAAGCCAAAGTGGGGAGGGGGAGAGGGAGAGGGTGGGATCAATGAATCCAATCAATGGTCTATATTAATGTTTCCTATATGGCTGTGCTGATTTGCAGCTCTCCAGGTGCCAAATGACATCTGGGAAACATTACTCCATCCCCCAATTGACGTAATAATTAGATTGCATAAATGGCTCCTCTGTGCTCACTGCCAGCGCAAGAGACAAATGTTATCGGTGAGCCAATCAATCTTTCTCCCTGTTAAATTTCCAACCTGTGTCAGCAATTATGCTGTAGAGGTCAAAAACCACCCAAATGAGTGAAAACTGGCAAAGATGAATTTTGGGAGTGGATTATACTGCACTATTTCACAGCAGGGTGTGTAGGGTCAGGACCCAGACAGGTACATGAACAAATCCACAACTGGACATACCACCAGAGGCCAAAAGAGGGAAAGAAGGCTAGTAGTATCTTCTGCAAGACTTTGCTTTTCTCTATTCCTGTTGTCTGTTTTGTACTTAGATAAACCGAGAGGCTGAGAACAGTATGACAGGGGAAAGCATTAGTCATTTCGTATTAGTCTTTGTGGTAGGCTGAATAATGCCCCTCCCCCAGTATCCACATTCTAATCCCCAGAATTTATGAATATTACCTTAAATGGGACTTTATAGATGTGTTTAAGGATCTTGAGATGGAGAGATTATCTTGAATTATCCAGCCGGACCCTGAACGCAATCACAGTGTCCTTATAAGAGTAAGTCAGAGGAAGATTATAGACGGAAGAAGAGGAGAAGGCAATATGACCAGGGATACAGAGATTGGAGTGATGAGGCCACAGGCCAAGGAATGTCGGCAGCCATCATAAGGGGAAGAAGCAAAAAATATATTCTCCCCTAGAGCATCTGGAGAGAGTATGGCCCTGCCAACATTTTGATCTTGGCCCAGTGAAACTGATATCAGACTTCTGGCCTCTAGATTATGAGATAATAAATTTATGTTGTGTTGAGTCACACAATTTGTGGTAATTTATTACAGCAGCCATAGGAAACTAACATTGTCCTCCATTATTAAGCTCAGGTCACAGGTAGAATGATAAAGAAGCTTCCTGTAGTATGAAGAGCATCAAAATCCTCCTCTACCCAAAATATGTCCTCCATCTATCACAATGCAATGTCAAGCACTAGGAATCCAAAATTCACATGTGCATGGCAACATTTCTACTTTTAGGGTAATTCTTTCCTGCTGCTATATTGCAAAGAGTACATATAAGCCTTTGTTTTCCATTAGTACTTTTGCATGAATTTATATATGCGATTACCTCCAGCGACCAGGCAGACCTTGGGGGGACGGGGGGGGGGATGCTGAGCAGGTAGGGAAATACAGTAAATATGTCTAAAATGAAACCACAATTGGGCTCAAATCAAATCTCTTTTAGTAATAACACTAAGTAGGGCCTTTAGGAAAACAAGTCATGGCAGAACTAACTTAATTTGCTCTTCTGATAAGGTTACAAGGCTTGTGGATTGGGAGAATGTTGTAGACAGGATGCATCTGGACTTTAACAAGGCTTTTGACTTAGACTCTCATGATTCCTTTGTAGATCAAGTGAAGAAATACAGGCACCAGGTGAGACTCTAGAGCAAGCAGGAGACTGCTGATATGTAGATCAGGGTCTTTGGTGACTGGTCACAGATCTCTACATCAGTCCCAGTCAAGTCACCGTTCTTATCCACGGCTCACACAAAGATAAATATTCATTCTCTCTGGGAGTGAGGATGCGGGGAAGCTAGAGAGTCCAGGTGACAGATTGGATGTGAGAATCAGGATACAAAACAATATTGGTAGCCTGGAACATTGGCTGACCTCTGTGAAATGCAATGTCCAGCACTAAGAATACAAAATTCACATGTACAAAGGTTTATATACAGAGCAGCCATCAGAGTACAGAAGGCAGAGGGGATCAGCAGGCAGACAGCTCAGTGAGTCAGAAGAATGGTGAGGCTGGCACACACACACACAAAAAGCTAAATGTAGCCGGAGTGTGCCTATCCAGGAATGGGAGAGAACAATACTCCTACCCACTTGAGTATTCCTCGTTGTCCAGGCTATACTCAGGTTCCATTCTGGGCAAGATACTTTTTTTTTTTTTTTTTTTTTTTTTTTTGCTGAGGAAGATCTGCCCTGGGCTAACATATGTTGCCAATCTTCCTCTTTTTTTGCTGAGGAAGATTCGTCCTGAGCTAACATCTGTTGCCAATCTATGAGCCACCACCATAGCATGGCCACTGATAGACAAATGGTGTAGGTCCATGCCTGGGAACCAAACCCAGGCCACTGAAGCAGAGTGTGCCAAACTTAACCATTAGGCCAGTGGGGCTGGCCCCTGGGCAATATTCTTTTTATCTCCCAGATGTGTGTTTTCTTTAAAAAGAAAAACTCACCAAATTATTTAGAATAAAAAGTGGAAGTCTGATTCTGTCCCAACCTCTAACCCCAAAGATAACCATTGTTAACAGAATAGTAAATATCCTTCTAAACTCGTTTTTCTGCAAACTTATTTATTATATGCAATTTATTAACACAAATGAAAGCATGCTATACATATTATTCCTGGCCTTGTTTTTTATTTAAGAATATGCCATGGGAATTTTCCCATGCGAGTGATCATAAGAGCTAATAATTATTGCGCATTTTCCATGTGGCAAGTAAATTTTTAAGAAGTGTTTCATGTTTTAATTCATTTAAAACTCACAATAACCCCATGAGATGCGTACTATTACTACTATCCCCATTGTAGAGAAAAGAAAACAGCTTCAGAGAATTTTCTCAAGCTCACACAGTAATTAAATGACATAGGTTGGATTTGAGTTCAGGCCTCTCTAGTTCTAGAGCCTATGCTCTTAATATCTACACCATGCTGTTTCTCAGTACTTTGAGGGCTACCTGATTTTAAAAAATACAGCGTAAGAGTTTATTTGTATCCATATCACAATTTATTTAATCTTATATTAGTGGACATAAGATTGTTGCCTTATAGAAGGACTTCTCAGGGCTTTTAATATGCTAATATACATTATGACTCTCCTAAGAAGGGGACGCAGTAGGCACTGTGTCAGTCCAAAACTTCTCTAACCATGACATCCATTTTTTCTCACAGAGCATTTCAGGGACTGGAATATCAGGGATCAAATTTTGATGTGCATCTGCATCACTTGGGATGTTTTTCCAATGCGGATTCCTAGGTCTCGACTAAAGTGCTTCTGATATAGGTAGTTCATGGACCACACACTGAGAAATGCTGCTTTGTGCCGTAGGATTGATCTTTGATGTATAAAATAAATATAAGTGGCTACATAACCATAGTTTTGGGTAGATCAAGGGCATGAGTATCTGGGGGAAAGAAGCACTCTTCCCGCTTCCCTCCTTGAGCTACCTGATCATCTGAAACTTATCCACTCCAATGCCAGAAACCCATAGCTCAATGAAGCATTAATCTAGGATTCTCAGTGATCTCAGTTCCCAGGGGACTAAGCCACAGTGGCCATCACACCACTCTACATCTCTCAATGAAGAACTGTCCCACGACTGAAAGTATAAGCTAACAATTGATGAATATTTCTAGGGAGTTTATTCCATATAGATTTGAACTCTTACTCCAGGGACCACTCACTTCCTGTTTCTGTCATCTATAGAAACATTAATAACAGTCAAATATCTGCAGACAAAGAATTAACCCAATAGGGAAAAAAACCCATGAGTCAATAAGAGTTTGTTTTTTTAAACTGTGAGCTTGGAAAAGTACAAGAGGACCTGTTCATGCTCTTAAGTTATATTTAATATCATCAAATCCCATTCACCCTTGCAGGTGATTGCTTAAGCGTCACCTGAGTTTGGATTGGAGACAAGAGAGGGAAGACTTAAGGGGAAAGGAGTCTCCTGGAAAGTTTCGCCTCCAGTGAGTGGACAGGAGACAGGAGTTTTACTAAAGAAGGGGCCAGAGTAGCCTGTCGTTGGTGTAAGCCAAAGTCCTGCACTTGAGACCCTCTCCACATATCACATGCTGAGATTTTCAAAATACTCTTACTTTTCAAATTTCAAAGGATGCTCACTTCAGCTGTGAGAGGCTGGTGGGGTATTACTACAAACCCTATTTGACAAACGGAGATCTTGAAGAGTTTGGAAGAGGGTATGCATGAAGGTTAGTAGTAGAGAAGAGAACTACACAGATCCTAACGCACTAGAAAGTATGCCGGAGTGCACAATTTTATATTTAGTAGAATCTTGAGCATGTCAAATTGCATAGAAAAAAGCTGGAAGGAGATGTGGACCCAGTATTGACAGTTACCTCTGAGAGATTGGATTATAAGTGAATTATATTTTCTTCTTTGTACTTGCCTTGGTCTCCCCTTTCCTCAAATGTTCTACAGCAAGCATTGTAGCTTTTATGCACAGGAAAAAAGGTAAATATTAAAGAAAAATAGGACATCAGACTAAAATTCTAGTTCCAGCTTTGCCCCTTGGACAAGTTGCTTCACTCTCTGAGACTGTTTCTATAATCTTCCTGAGGGCCCTAAGTTTGGGTGAAGCTATTGGCTGAGAGAAAAGGTGAAGAGAGGATAGGGGAGGAAAGGAAAGGTTAAGACTGAGATGCTGCTCTAGTTGAGGTTATCTTGGGAAGTAGAAATACTGTTTTCTGACATCAGAGATGGGGGCTGTGAGAATGCTTTGCAAGTTGTCAAGGGCTATTATGCAAGTGATGAGAGTTACTGCTGTTAATGATCCCTGATTCCCCCTCAGACACACACATATACACATACATACACACACCCCCTCCCCAAAGTGCTTGAAAATCCACACTTTGGCTCAATTTTCTCTTCCATTTCCCTGTAATATTGCCCTGATGATCTCATTACCAACTCCAGGCAGAGTCTCTTTTCTACTTGTCACTAGCCAATCTAGCTACCTTAGACTCTCCACCATATTTGAGCTCATCCTCCTATAGATTGTTCTGTCATTAACAAGTGTCATCTACATAACTCAAAGTCATGTCCCAGGGCTCTGCAGCAGCCAGCATAGTGATTAGAAAAACATCCTGGTTCAACCAGGACAGGATCCGGATCTCCTTTTTCCAAACCAGATTAATTGCCTTGTTAATGACAACACCTCACCTAAGTCCAGAGTCTATTTTTGCAAAAAGCCTGTACACACCATATAATTCTGGGGCCTCACAGCAGCACTGGGAGGGAAGCAAAGTAAGGAGGGACACTCCTGTTTACAGAACACAGAGAGAGCAAGTGACCTATCCTAGATTCACAGAGGGTAGGTAACAGACAATATCAGCATTCCAACCCAGGCAAGGCTCTTTCCCCTACATCACAGCATTAGTTCACAGTTGGATGTGGATAAATGAAAACACAGAAAATAGGTTACTGTGCACCTGACCACAGACAGATTTGGCATGATATATAGCAAAACCTTTTTCTTGCTGGAGTAAGTCAAGACCTATGACTTGTAATAAGACCACATTTGGGATCTGGGGGCCGGGGATGGGAAAGTGTTCTTTCTGAGATTAGCACTGAGCTCTTCGACAAATCATTTATTCTTTCCTTTGTTCATTCACTCATTCATTCTATAAACATTTATTGAACATTTTGTATGTGCCACGCATTGCACTTGGCACTAGTGGGTAAGACACAAGGAAGGGCAGGACATGGTCCAGGCCCTCAAGGAATTCACCACAGTCTAGGGAGAAAAATTGGAAACAGACACGACTAATTCCAAATACATAGCAAAGTAGGATTCATGACATAAGAGAGCAAAATGCTCTGGTAGTCTAGAAAGAAGACTCACATCTGTTTGAGGGATGAGCTTGACTTATGAAAGATAAATAGAATTTAAAGGAATGGTAAATGGGTGGGAGTAGGGGACTTCCAGGGAAAGAAAACGACATAGGCACAGAGGTAATAAATCAGATGAGTTAGATGGATATCAGTGCATAGTTGTATTTTGATGGAGCTGGAATTGGACACAAGAAAGGAAAGACAAGATGGGAAGATAAGTTTGGGCCAGATTGTGGTAGGCTTTGAATACTGCAAGCCCAGCCTCATCTTCCATCCTTCTCAGAGGCCAGCAGCACTGACTGCACAAGGAAGAATTTGGGGAAGGCAGGAAAAGATGGATTCTGCTCTCTGGGAGCCAGAGGCCAAGGAAAAAAGGTGATACCTACGTGAACTCCAGAATGGGAGAAGTCATACTGAGGTTCCTTGACAGGGTGGGAAATGATGGCAAACTATTTTCGGAGAAAAAGCTTAATTTAGTTCGCTGAAATTCTTGCTTTGACATCTTCCCCAATTCACCTTTTGTGCCTTTGCTTGTGCTAAACCCTAAATCTGCAGTGTCTTCCTCAGCCCCTCTCCCACCAATCCTGCTTATTGAGAAGGCTGATTCATTTTCCAAGACGTCCTCCCCGTCCTTTGCCTCACTGGTCCTCAGTTCCCCACAGTTAAAGCCACCCATAGCTGTTTCTGCTCAGTCTCCTTCCTGGCTCATCCCTTTAGAGTTATTCTTCCCCTGAGTTAAGTTCTCTTTTCATTGTCTAATTTAAACACTATATCCTTGGTCCACATCCATGGCTGCAAATACTATGTCAATGACTTCTAAATTTATATCTTCCCTTTTCTGAGTCTTAGACCCACACATCCAGCTGCCTGTTAGACATCTCTGCCTTGATGTGCCACAGTTAAATCGAACTCAAAATCTTCTCCACCTTTCTAGAAGAAATAATCTTCTCATACAAAACATACTTTATCACCTAATCTACCATAATATGCCCTATCACCCAAATTAAGCATCTGGAAATTTTCCTTGACTCTCCCAACTCACTGTCCTCCAAACATCCAACCAGTCAACAATTCCTTCAGTTTTTTACTTCTTTAATATTGGCTGAATATGTCTGTTTCTCTCCATCCCTACTACTGATCTCTCACTTGGATTACTAAAATAAACTTCTAACTGATTTCCTTGACCCCAAACCATGTGCCATTCTCATGCAAGCCTTGAGTCAGTGCTCTTCTCAAATATCACCTTTTCCAGGAAGCATTTCCTGATCCCTCCCAACCAGTCCTCTCTTCACGTAGATCTTGCTTCGGAAATATTGCCAAAGAACCTTTAAAATGCTGATATTATGCCCTGTTTCTGTAAGAGGAAATAAGGGAAATAAGTGCTTCCAGAAATGTTTCCAGGTGTACACTGCTGTGGAGAATCCTGAAGTACATATGTCCCCAAGGGAACCGAGTCTTGGAAGTGGGTTCCAAGGGAAAAGCCAACTCTAGAGAGGCAATACTAATCTACCTTATAACACTCTGAATTTTCTAATTTTACAATTTTTCTTTGGCTTTCTCACTGAAGTTGTGACCCACTGCTGCAGGGATTTGGGAAATAAAATGCATCATTAATCAAAACTTACTCTTCCCCAAAATAAAATATTAGCTCTGTTGGGTAGTTAATTGTATTATCAGAGTGAACAGCTCATCCTCTTTTACAAGGGCTTTAAACCCTGATCGCCTAATAAGTGCAGGAATTACAGTTAATCTAGCTCAAAATTTAATTATGGTGAGTCATACATCACAAAGCAAAGCACATAGGGGCAAAACTCTGGTGAAGTCATGTCCAACTGACCTTGACCCTGGGCCTGCTGGCTCTTTCTAGAAGGGAAATTGGAAATCCTTCCTTTTTGTAAGATAACAGGGCCATGCAAACAAGACCCACCCCAGTCTACCTGAGCAGTTTTACAGGAAAGCCTGCCTTAATCAAATCTTACCATGAGAAAGCCCAGAAGCAATTTTCCCTCTGGACTCTGCCTTTCCAGATCTTGTTATAGTATTATGCAGTTGGATTTAAAGAACACCACTACAGTGGATCCAGGCCAGGGCATGGTATTAAGGAATTGCATGAGACCTTCAGAATTTTAAGAGTGCATCTAAATCTACATTTGGAGACTCTGAGTTGACAGAGACCTAAAAGATCAACAGTTCCTGCAGGTCATGTGGCTTTTAGTCTGCTCATTCTCCCGATTTCTCACAGAACTGAGGACAATATTCCAAGTGTTTTTTGAGTGAAAAAGGATGATCAGACTCCTTGATTGGACTTCTCCACTTCTAATAATGTGGTTTAAGAAGTTATTACCTCTCTGACTAGTTACTGGCACCTAAATTATTACTTCACAGGTTGCGCTAATTATTTATTTTTATACATATGCAGGTTGGACTTGATTGCATCATTTTTAATTAATACTTGCTAAATTCTATCTTTTATATTTATCCCATTATTCCAGCCTGTCCTGACTTTGGGGAACACTCTCTCTGCCCTCCAAAATAACTGTTACCTTTCCTTGCTCCTTGCCATCTGTACTATTGAAAATCAATCCTTTTTTTCCTGCCTGTTTGGAACTCATTTATATTTTGTCTCTGCCACTTCAAGGGATGCTTAGCTCTACATGTTTATTTCCTGCTAAAGGTATTATGAGGGCCTCTTATTTGTTCTTATTTTGCTTTTCAGACTCTAGGTTGACTTCCTCTTCTTGATATTTTGGGTCTTAGGGAAAAAGTTTTTACTCTAAGCCTTCTGTGATGACAGACATGTTAGTCATATTCCCTTCCCCTCCATTTTGGTTATCTGTTGCTGTGTAACAAACCACCCAAAGTTTATTGACCTAAAGCAACAGTTTTATTTTATTCACAATTTCAGCAACCAAGAATTTTGGAAGGCCTTGGTTGGTGGTTTGTCTCTGATTCATCTGGAGTCTGCTGAAGAACTAGGACTGGACACTCCACTTTCAATATAGCTTCTTCATCTGCATGTCTGGCATCTCAAGGTCTGAAACCTTGGACTTTCTCATTCTCTCTTAATGCGACATCTCATCCTCCAGGGCCTCTCCACATGACTTGAGCTTCTCATAGCGTTGGTGGTCTCAGAGAAGTGACATGTTGGCTGGCTTTCAAGATGTAGGAAGTGGAAACTGACAGATCAGTTAAGAGATATTCCAAAAACAGTAACAGCATCACTTTTATTGTGTTTTATTGGTCAAACAGTCACAGGTCCCATGCAGACTCAAAGAACTGGAGAAATAGACTCTACTTCTTGATGGAAGAGTGACATTGCAGAACAGCATATGGAATATGAGATATTGTTGCAGCTATATTTGGAAAATACAAACTTCCATATGTTCTATAGATTTCCAGACTTAAAAATATTACACTTTAAAATGCCTGTAGACAAAACTGGACAATGAGGAAGAGAGAAAGTGTGTGTTAGAGTTCGAGATGATCAAATAAGTCCAAATAGAGGAAACTTCAAGAAGAAAGATTCAAGGAATTGGGGCATTTAACTTAAAAACAGAATGTTATAGTGGGTGAAACAAGGATTTGAATTCATAAAAATCTGGACTCAAATCCTGCCATACCTCTTACCAATTTTATATGCATGGAAAAATATACATCAATACACATTTATTGAGTACTTTTTATTTTTATTTATTGAGCACTTTTTATTTATTGAGCACTTGTTAAGCACTGTATTAGAAACCTAGGGATACAGAAATGAAACAAAGTTTAAGCTTTCAAGAAGCACAAAATATAGTAAGGAAGACTGACATGAATAAATATTTGCAACAGAGTGTAAAAATGATATAATAGAGGCACCATGTACTTTGGCGGCTCGAAAGAAAGGAGTTATTACTTTGGGTGGCTCAGGAAATACTTCACGGAAAAATGAACTCTTGAGCTGGGTTTGAAAGGATGAGTGAGAGTTTGCTATACAAAAAGGTGAAAAGGATACTTTAGGAGGAGGGAACAGCTTAAGAAAAGACACAGAGGTATGAAACAATATAGCTTCTTCAAGGAAATGCAAATAGTCGTCAAGGATTTCTTGCATAGAGGATCTATAAAAGCTTATGTAAGTGAAGTAGGCAAAGGATCATGGGAGTCTTTGTACCCTATGTGAAGAAATTTGAACTATATCTTGTCCATAAGAATTTAAAGAATGACATGATCAGATTTGCATAATAGAAAATCATTCTGCAGAAGGCAGAGCGCAGGAAATGTTGGAAGAGACTTATAAAGGACGGGAGACTGTTGCAATAATATACATGAGAAAAACCTAGAGCTTGAGCCAATAGAGCGGTAATTTTAATAGAGAGAAGCAGAACAACCTGAGTCATATTAAGCAGATAAAATTGACAGAATGTAGTCATCAAATAGGTGTTGGGGTTGGAGAAAAAGGAGGTCTTCCACGAGACCCATACTTCTGGTTTTGGTAACTAGATGTTTTGTGTAGCTATTTACTATAGTACAACATACAGGAGAAGAAAATAGTTTCTATGTGAGGTGAAGTGACTTTAGGTCAAGGTGGGGAAGATGTCAAATAGGCAGTCAGAAAAATTGGAATATTGAATGGCCTGGACTAAAGATACAGTTTTAGCAGTGATCGGAATAGAAATGGTAACTGAAGCCCTGGAAATGGATGAGTACACAGAGTGAGAAGAAAAAGTGACATGGGAAAGATCTGGAGGATTATCAGTGTTTAAGTTATAAATAGAGGAAGTGGAATTTGCAGAGAAAGGATTACTGGATTTGAAGAGATAGCATTAGAAACTATGAAAAATTGAACAAAGGGAGGAAAAAAAGAAAAAGTTAACATAGTGTTAGTGAGCAGTGGGACAATTGTAATCATCCTAATGAACATTTAATTTAATTAGAGGGATAGAAAAGGAGGAGGTAGGACAGGAAGAATACTGGAAGAAATAATGGCTGAACATTTTCCAAATTAGATGAGAATTATGAACTTACAAATTCAAGAATATCAATAAATCCCAAGCACAAAAAGCATGAAAAAAAACTACACTGAGGCACATCAGAATCTAATTGATTAAAATTAGTGATAAAGGGGGCTGGCTCCATGGCCGAGTGGTTAAGTTCGTGCCTGCCTTCCGCCGCAGTGGCCCAGGGTTTGGATTCTGGGCGCGGACATGCCACCACTCGTCAGGCCACGATGAGGCGGCGTCCCACATCCCACAACTAGAAGGACCTGCAACTAAGATAAACAACTATGTACGGGGGGTTTGGGAAGATAAAGCAGAAAAAAAAAAAAGATTGGCAACAGTTGTTAGCTCAGGTGCCAATCTTGAAAAGAAAATTAGTGATAAAGAGAAACCTTAAAAGAAGTCAGTGGGGAAAAAAAACACAAGTTACATACAGAGGAACAAATATAAGAATGACTGCAGACTTCTTATCGGAAACAACACAAGTCAGAAGACATCAGAAAAAAAAGTCTTTAAAAACATTGAAAGAACTATGGTTAATCATTCTAACAATAAACAAAAGAAAACTAGAGTGGCCATATCAGTATACACAAAGTAGCTTTCAGACCAAAGAGGGTCATTTCATAATGTCAAAGGAGTCAATTCATCAAAAATACATGACAATCTTACATATTATGCACCTAATAACAGAGATTCAAAAATACATAATGTAAACACTGATAAAGCTAGAAGGAAAAATAGACATATCTACAATTATACTTGGAGAGTTCAATACCTGTCTCTCTATAATTGGTAAAACAAGTAGACAGAAAGTCAGTGAAGTTAGAGAAGACTGGAACAGTACAATCCACAAAATTGATCTAAATGACATTTATAGAATACTCCACCAACAAGTATCAGAATAAATAATTTCCCAAGTACATTTAATTTATCATGATAGAACATATTCTGGCCCATAAAACAAGCCCAAATACATTTTTTAAAGATTAAAATCATACAAATATATTCTCTGATCAAAATAAAATTGAATTAGAAATCAATAACAGAAAGATATATGAAGAATCTCTGAATATTTAAAAACTAAATGATACACTTCTGTTGGTCAAGTTATTTTGAACTAAATGAACATGATAATGCAAGATATCAAAATTTGTGGATTTCAGTTGAAGCAGTGCTTAGAGAGAAATTTATACCATGAAAGGCTATATTAGAAAATAAGAAATGTCTCACATCAATAATCTAAACTCCTACCTTAAGAAACTATAAAGTAAAAGCAAATTAAGCCCAAAATAAGAAGAGGGAAGGAAATAATAAAGATAACAGCAAAAATCAATAAAATGTAAAATATAAACACAGTAGAGAAAATCAATGTGACCAAAGCTAGTCCTTTGAGACAATAAATAAAACTGATAAACCTCTAACAAGACTGATCAAGAAAAAAAGAAAGAAGAAACATCAGGAAAGAGGTGACACCACCATAGATTCTACAAATAATAAGGGATAAAAAAAATTATAAACAATTTTAAGCCAATAATTTAGGTAAAATGGACAAATCTTTAAAAGACATAAACTACCAAAGCTCACTCAAAAAGAAAGAGATAACTTGAAGTGCCCAATATCAAAGATATTAAAGAATTTGTAGTTAAAAACCTTCCCACAAAGAAAACTCTAGGACTAGATGGCTTTTCTGATAAATTTGACCAAACTTTGAAGTAAGAAATAATACCAGTTCTATACAAACATTTCCAGAAAAATTAAAATGAGGGCATACTTTACAACTCCATCTGTGTGCCAGCATTACACTGATACCAAAACCAGTCAAAGTCATTACAAAACTATAGACCAGTATCCTGCAGAAACATATACACAAAATTCTTGACAAATTTTAGCAAATCAAACTTAGTAATATATTTAAACGATATTACATCATGGCCACGTGGAATTTATCCAAGGATCACAAAGCTGGATTAGCACTTGAAAATCAATGTAATTCACCATATTAAAAAACAAAAAACCATACAATTATCTCAGTATACACAGAAAAATGCATTAAATAAAATTCAACATCCATTCTTAATGTTTAAAGAAACTCTTTGCAAACTATCCATAGAAGAGAACATCCTCAGACTGATAAAGGGCATCTATGAAAAAACCCACAGCTAACAGTATACTGAATATTGAAAGACTTGACACTTCTCCCCTAAAAGAAGGAATAAGGTAAAGATATCCACCCTTGACACTTCTATTCAACACTGTACTGGAGGCCATATTCAACATGATGAGGAGTGAAAAAGAAACAAAAGACATACAGATTAGAAACAGATATTTTATTACCAGGCTACATGATCATCTCTGTAGAAAATCATAAGGGATCTACAAAAAAAACATACTAGAAGTGACAAGTGAGTTTAGCAAGGTTGAAGGATACAAGGTCAATATACGGAAATCTATTGTACCCTAGCAACAGACAAAAGGAAATTGAAAATTTAAAAAATATTATTTTCAATAGCATCAAATAATATAAAATACTCAAGAATAAATTTGACAAATTATGTGGAAGACACATACACAACATTGCTGAGAGAATTTAAAAAGACCTAAATAAATGGAGAGCTATACCATGTTTATGGATTAGAAGGCTCAATATTGTTAAGATATCAGTTCTCTCTAAGTTGGTCTATAGAATCGTCACAGTCACAAAAAAAAATTTCAGCAGACTTCTTTGTGGATATTTACAAGTTGATTCTAAAATTTACATAGAATTAAAAGGATCTACACATGCCAAAAACAACTTTGATAAAGAACAAAAAACAAACTACCAGGTTTTAAAATTCATTATAAAGGTATAGTAATCAAGACATTGCAGTATTGGTGTAAAGACAGACATATATTATCAATGGAAGAGAAAAGAGGCTGTAAATAGACCAGCATATAGGGTCAGTTGAATTTTGACAATGTGGAAAACTTTTTCAACAAATAGTCCTGAAACAATGGGATGACTACGTGCAAAACATTTGACCTCAGCCCTTATCTCACACTATAAACAAAAATTGACTCAAAATGGGTCAAAGATTTAAAACAGTAAAATTCCTAGCAGAACACACAGTAGAAACTCTAAGTGGCTTTGCATTTGGCAAAAAAATTCTAAATAGAATACAATAAGCACAAACTATAAAAGCAAAATGGATAATTGGACTTCATCAAAATGAAACATTATTACTCCCCAAAAACACTGTTACAAAAATGAAAAAGCAAACTACAGATTGGGGAAAGTATTTGCAAATCACATATCCAATAAAGAGCTTATATAAAGAACTCTTATAACTCAATAATAAGAACACAAACAATGCAATTTAAATAGGCAAAAGAGGAAAATAGACACTTCACAAAAGAAGAAATACAGATGGCAAATGAATACATGAAAAGACCCTCAACATCATTAGTCATTATAGAAATGCAAATCAAAACCACAATGAGATACCACTATACTCCCATTAGAATGTCTAAAATGAAGAAGACTGACCACACCAATTTTGGTAAGGATGTGGAACAACTGGAACTTTCATTCAGTTCTGGTGGGAATATAAAATGTTGTATCCACTTTGGAAAACAGTCTAGCAGTTTATTAAAAAGTTGGAAATACCTTACAACCCACTCATTCCTCTCCTAAGATATTTACCCAAGAGAAATGAAGGCATATGTCCATGCAATGACCCACAAATGTTCATTGAAGTTTTATTAAAAATAGCCTTAAATTGTAAACAACCCAAATGTTCATCATCAGGTAAAGGGATAAATAATTTGTGGCATATTTGTACACAATGAAATGCTATTCAGCAATTTAAAAGAGCAAACTCTTGACACATGCACAACATGGATGAATCTCAGAATAATTATCTTGAGTCAAATAAGCTAGACAACAAAGAGTAGAAAGCAGCAGGGGACTTTGATCAAGATGGCAGAGTAGGAAGATCCTTAGCTCACCTCCTCCCACAGAAACACCAAAACTACAACTACTTATGAACCACCATCAATGAGAATGACCTGAAGACTAGCAGAACAGATTTTCCACAACTAAGGATACAGAGAAAAAGACACATCAAGATGGGTAGGAAGGGCAGAGATACAGTCTAGTCAGGACACACATCTCTGCACAGCAACCCTCAAGTGGGAAGGATATCACAACCATGGAGGTCCTTCCAGATGAGCAAGGGGCCTGAGCTCCACATTGGGCTCACCAGCCCCGGGAACCTGCACCAGGAAGATGAGCCCCAATAATGTCTGGCTTTGAAAACCTGCAGGGCTTATGTCCAGAGAGCCAGAGGGCTATAAGAAACCAAGACTCTGCTCTTACAAAGGTGCATGCACAAATGTGCTTGCTCCAAGTCCCAGTGAAAAGGCAACAATTTGACAAGTGCCTGGGTTATGTGTGAAGAAGATTCATTGACTAATTTTAGGGCATGTGCTGAAGGGGCAGGGATCTGTTGGAACATCCTCTGGTCACAGAAGCACTGGCAGGTGCCATTCTTTTTATTCTCCTTCTACCTAGCTGACTGGGTCCTGGTGGGTACCATTTCTGACACTCTCCATCTACCTTTCAAGCTCCTTTCACCCTGCAGCATTCCCCCATAGATCCACCCCAGCTGATGCCCCTCCAAAGCAGCCCTTGCCCCACCCTACCCAGCAGGCAGCCCTGGCCAACACCAGAGCCACCCCAAAGTGTCCCCCACCCAGGGAGGCTGGCCTTGCATACCAGTGTACCTGCAGCAATCATGGTCCAGGCACAACAAGAAGGTGCACACAGCCTACATAGGGGACACACCTGGAACACCTGGCTCTGGTGACCAAAGAGAATTGCACTACTAGGTTTCAGAGGACACCTTCTACATAAGGACATCCCTTCAAGACTGGGAGACATAGCTGATCTACCTAATACATAGAAACAAACACAGAGTGTTAGGTGAAATGAAGAGATAAAGGAATATGTTCCAAACAAAAGAATAAGACAAAGTCTCATAAAAAGAACTAAATGAAATGAGGATAAGCAATCTACTAGATAAAGAATTCAAAGTAATGGTCATAAAGATGCTTACCAAACTCGAGAGAAGTATGGATGAACACAGCGAGAGCTTCAACAAAAAGAAAGAAGACGTAAAAAGAACCAATAAGAGCTAAAGAATAAAATAACTGAAATTAAAAATACACTAGAGGGAATCAACAGCAGATTAGATGATGGAGAAGAATAGATCAGTGGTCTAGAAGGTAGTGTAGTGGAAATCACCTAATTGGAACAACAAAAAGAAAACAAATTTTTAAAAAATGAGGATAGCTTAAAGGACCTCTGGTACAACATCAAGCATACTAACATCAACATTATAGGGGTCCCAGAAGGATAAGAGTGAGAGAAAGGAACAGAAAATTTATTTGAAGAAACAATGGCTGAAAAATTCTCCAACTTGGTGAAAGAAACAGACATCCAAATTCAGGAAGCACAGAGCGTCCCACACAAGAGGAACCCACAGACACTCACGGCAAGACACATTATAATTAAAATGTCAAAAGTTAAAGATAAAGAGAGAATTTTAAAAGCAGCAAGAGAAAAACAACTAGTTACGTACTGAGGAACCCTCATAAGACTACCAGCTGATTTTTCAGCAGAAACTTTACAAGCAAGAAGGGAGTGGCATCATATATTCAAAGTGCTAGAAGGAAAAAAAAAACTTACAACCAAGAATACTCTACCCAGCAACGTTTTCATTAAGAATTGAAGGAGAGATAAAGAGTTTCTCAGAAAAGCACTATTAAAGGAGATTATCACCACTGAACCTGCCTTACAAGAAATGTTAAAGGGACTTCTTTAAATGTAAAAAAAAAGGCCATGACTAGAAATAAGGAAATTATGAAAGAATAAAATCTCACTGGTGATGGCAAACACATAGTAACGATAGTGGTTCAACCATCCATATAGCTAGTTTGAAGGTTAAAAGACAAAAGTAGTAAAACCTATATCTATAATAGTTAAGGGATACAGAAAACAAAAAGATGTAAAATATGATGGTAACAACATAAAACATGAGGCAGGTAGTAAAAATGTAGTGCTTTTAGAACGCACTTAAAGTTAAGCGACCATCAACTTAAAATAGCCTGCTTTATATATAGCTTGTTATATATGAACTTCACGGTAAGCACCAATCAATAACCTGTAATAGATACACAAAAAGTAAAAAGAAAATAATACAAACATAACACTAAAGAAAGTCATCAAATTACAAGGGAAAAGAGCAGGAGAAGAAGAAAAGAACAGAGAGGAACTACAAAACAGCAGAAAACAATTGAAAAAATGGTAATAAATACATACCTATCAATAATTATTTTAAGTGTAAATGCACTAAATGCTCCAATCAAAAGACATAGGGTGGCTGAATGGATAAAAAACCAAGACCCACATATATGCTGCCTACAGGAGACTCGCTTCAGAGCTAAAGACACACCCAGACTGAAAGAGATGGAAAAAGATATTCCATGCAAATGGAAATGGAAAGAAAACTAGGTAGCAGTATTTACATCAGACAAAATAGACTTTAAAACAAAGACTGTAACAAGAGACAAAGAAGGACATTACATAATGATAAAGGGATCAACCCAACAAGAGGATATAACACTTGTAAATATCTATGCACCCAACATATCGACACCTAAATACATAAAGCAAATAGCAACAGACATAAAGGGAGAAATTGACAGTAATACAATAATAGTAGGGGACTTTAACACCCAATTTACATTAATGGATAGATCATCAAGACAAAATCAACAACGAAACATTGGCCTTAAATGATAAATTAGACCAGTTGGATTTAATGGATATGTACATAACATTCCATCCAAAACCAGCAGAATAAGCATTCTTTTCATGTGCACATGGAACATTCTTCAGGATAGATCACATGTAAGGCCATAAAACAAGTCTCGATAAATTTAAGAAAATTGAAATCATATCCAGCATCTTTTCTGACCACAATGCTATGAAACTAGAAATCAATTACAAGAAGAAAACTGGAAGAAAAAAAAAACACGTGGAGGCCAAACAGCATGCTACTAAACAACCAATGGATCAACAAAGAAATCAGAGGAAATAAAAAAATACCTTGGTACAAATGAAAATGGAAACAATGTTCAAAAATCTACTAGACACAGCAAAGAGAGAAGTTTATAGTGATACAGACCTACCTCAGGGAACAATAAAAATTTCAAATAAACAATCTAACCTTACACCTAAGGAAACTAGAAAAAGAAGAACAAAGCCCAAAGTTAGCAGACGGAAGGAATTAAGATCAGAGCAGAAATAAATGAAATGGAGACTTAAAAAAAACTGTAAAAAGATCAATGAAACTAAGATCTAGTTCTTTGAAAAGATACACAAAACCGATGAACCTTTAGCCAGACTCATTCAAGAAAAAACAGAGAGGGCCCAAAACAATAAAATCAGGAGGGAAAGAGAAGATGTTACAACCAAAACCACAGAAATGCAAAGGATCATAAGAGATTACTACAAACAATTATATGTCAAAAAATTGGACAACTTAGAAAAAATGGATACATTTTTAGAAACATACGATTTTCTAAGACTGAATCAGGAAGAAATAGAAAACCTGAACAGACCAATTACTAGTAATAAAATTTAATCAGTAATCAAAACCTTCTAACAAATAAATGTCCAAGACCAGATGGCTTCACAGGTGAATTCTACCATACATTTAAATAAGAGTTTATAGCTATCATTCTCAAACTATTTCAAAAACTCGAAGAGGAAAGAATGCTTCTAAACTCATTAGATGATGCTAGCATTACTCTAATACCAAAACCAGGCAAAGACACATGTAAAAAATTACAGTCCCATATCCCTGATGAACAAAGATGCAAAAATCCTCAACAAAATATTAGCAAACCAAATTCAACAATACATTAAAAGGATCATACACCATATCAAGTGGGATTCATCCCAGGGATGAAGGATGGTTCAATATTTGCAAATGAATCAATGTGGTACACCACATTAATGAAATGAAGGATAAAAATCATATGATCACCTCAGATGCAGAAAAAGCATTTGACAAAATTCAACATCCATTTATGATAAAAAACTTTCAACAAAGTGGGTATATAAGGAACATACCTCAACATATATGGGGCAAATATGTAAAACACACAGCTAACATCATACTCAATGGTGAAAAGCTGAAAGTATTCCCTCTAAGATCAGGAACAAGACAATGATGTCTACTCACGACTTTTATAGTACCCGAAGTCCTAGTCACAAAATCAGACAAGAGAAAGAAATAAAGGGCATCTAAATTGGAAAGGAAGAAGTGAAAATGTCACTATTTGCAGATGACATGATTCTATATGTAGAAAACCATAAGACTACCAAAAGAATATATTAGAGTTAAGAAAGGAATTGAGTCAAGTTGCAAGATACAAAATCAATATACAGAAATCTGTGGTATTTCTATGCACTAATAACAAACAATAAGAAAGAGAAAATAAGAAAACAATCCCATTTACAATTGCACCAAAAAGAATAAAATACCTAGGAATAAATTTAACCAAGGAGGTGAGAGACCTGTACTCTCAAAACTGTAAGATATTGATGGTAGAAATTGAAGATAACATAAATAAATGAAAAGATATACTGTGCTCATAGATCAGAAGAATTAATATCGTTAAAATGTCCATACTGGGGCCAGCCCCGTGGCCGAGTGGTTAAGTTCACATGCTCTGCTTTGGCAGCCCGGGGTTTCACCAGTTCAGATCCTGGGCACGGACGTGGCACCACTCATCAAGCCATTTTGAGGTGGTGTCCCACATATCACAGCCAGAAGGTCCAACAACTAGAATATACAACTAGGTACTGACGGCTTTGAGGAAAAGAAGAAGAAGAAAAAAAGAAGATTGGCAACACATGTTAGCTAAGGTGTCAATCTTTAAAAGAGAAAAAAGTCCGTACTACCCTAAGCAATCTACAGATTCAGTGAAATTCTTTTTTTTTTGGGGGGGGGGGGGAGATTATCCCTGAGCTAACTGCTGCCAATCCTTCTCTTTTCGCTGAGGAAGACTGACCCTGAGCTAACACCCATGCCCATCTTCCTCTGCTTTATATGTGGGATGCCTACCACAGCATGGCATGCCAAGCGGTGCCATGTCCACACCCAGGATCCGAACCAGCGAATCCCCGGCCACCGAAGCAGAACGTGTGCACTTAACCGCTGCGCAACCGGCTGGCCCTCAGTGAAATTCTTATAAAAAAACCAATGGCATTTTTCACACAACTAGAACAAAGAACCCTAAAATTTCTATGAAACCACAACAAACCCTGAATAGCCAAAGCAATCTTGAGAAAGAAAAACAAAGCTGGAGGTATCACGCTCCCCGGTTTCAAACTATACTGCAAAGCTGTAGTAATCAAAATTGTATGGTACTGGCATAAAAAAGACACATAGATTAATGAAACAGAATAAAGAGCTCAGAAATAAACCCATGCTTATATGGTCAATTAATTTACAAGAAAGGAGGGAGGAATATACAATGAAGAAAGGACAGTCTCTTCAATAAATGATACTGGGAAAACCGGACAGCTACATGCAAAAGAATGAAACTGGACCACTTTCTTACACCATATACAAAAATAAACTCAAAATGGATTAAAGACTTAAATGTAAGACCTGAAACCATAAACTCCTAGAAGAAAACATAGTCAGTCAGTAAGCTCTTTGACATTGGTCTTAGCCATATTATTTTTTGGATCTGTCTCTTCAGACAAAGGCAAAAATAAACAAATGAAAATATGTCAAACTAAAAACCTTTTGCACAACACAGGAAACTATCAACAAAACAAAAAGATAATCTACTGAATGGGAAAAGATATTTGCAAATATTATATCTGATAAGGGGTTAATATCCAAAATATACAAAAAACACATACACTTAATATCAAAAAATAAACAATTAGATTAAAAAATGGGCAGAAGACCTGGACAGACATTCTTCCAAAGAAGACATACAGATGGCCAACAGACACGTGAAAAGTTACTCAGTACCACTAGTCATCAGGGAAATGCAAATCATAACCACAATGAGGTATAACCTCACACCTGTCAGAATGGCTATTATCAAAAAGACAAGAAATAAGTATTGGCAAGGATATGGAGAAAAGGCAACCCTTGTACCCTGTTGGTGGGAATGTAAATTGGTGTAGCCATTATGGAAAACAGTATGAAGGTTCCTCAAAAAATTAAAAATAGAACTACCATATGATCCAATGATTCTACTTCTGGGCATTTATCTGAAAAAAAACAAAAACACTAATTCAAAAAGATACATGCACCCCTATGTTCATTTCACCATTATTTACAATAGCCAAGATATGGAAGTAGCCTAAGTGCCCATCAATAGATGAATGGATAAAGAAGATGTGGTGTATATTTACAATGGAATATTAGCCATAAAAACAACAAAATCTTGCCATTTGCAACAACATGGATGGACCTAGAGGGTATTATGCTAAATGAAATAAGTCAGGCAGAGAAAAACAGATACTGTATGATTTCACTTATGTGTGGAATCTAAAAACAAAACCAAGAAATAAACAAAACAGAAACAAACTCATAGATACAAAGAACAAACTGGTGGTCGCCAGAGGGGAGAGGATAGGAAGATGAATGAAATAGGTGAAGGGGATTAAGAGGTGCAGTTACAAAATAAGTAAGTCATGGGGATGTAATGTACAGCATAGGGAATATAGTCAATAATATTGCAATAACTTTGTATGATGACAGATGGTTACTAGACTTGTCATGGTGATCATTTTTTAATATATATATAAATGTCAAATCACTGTTATTCACTTGAAACTAATATATATTCTATGTCAATTATACTTCAATAAAAAGAGTGCATACTGAGTTCATTTATATAAACTTCTAGAAAATGCAAATTAATCTATGTTGACAAAAAGCAGATCAACGGTTGCTTAGGGACAGTATAGGGGATGTTTGGTTTACAAGGGGTATCTTGAAACTTTTGTTAGGATGGATATGTTTATTATCTTGATTGGGATGATAGTTTCATGGATGTATACATGTGTCAAAACTCACGAAAATGTTTATTTAATATATATGTACAATTTATTGTATGCCTCAATAAAGCTGTATTTCAAAATAAGATCATGACTAAAGAGTAATCATGGTGAGTTCAGTGCCTTTGGAGCGGTATGACTGAAGGCCAGATCATACCAGCCTGAGAAGAGAATAGGAAGTGAGGATGTAGAGATTGAGTATAAATCATTGATTTTAAAAACTTAAAAGATGCGTAGAGCTTTAATAGTAGATGAAGGTGGCAATGGCATCAAGAAAATATTTTTAAAGAAGAGGGACAGTTAAGTATGTTAATAATTTAACGTAAGGGGACTAGTAGGGAAGGAGAGAATGAAGATTCAGGATAGAGAACAGATAATATTGTAAGCAAGGTTTTAGGGAAGATGGGAAGGGGAAGGGACTAGGAGAGGATACAGAACAAGGGTGAAGAAACTATAAAATGAAGGTCATTTCTTCTGAGACTGAGGAGAAATATGAAGTGATGGCTGGTGAAGCTAAAGAGATCTTTGTAGATTTGGGGATGAGGAGTTGAGGGTGGCTTCAATTTCCTTTAGGAAATAAGAGTCTAACTGATGGTTGAGGGGTGGAGAGAGAATAGAATGAAGGGAGCCGTTACTTGAGGGGAGTGATGAAGAAACTTGGGATATAATTGGGAAGGGAAAGGAAGAAAGAGATGACCTGGGGCTTTTGAAAGGATAACTGAGTAGCCTGAGGGCCTAGCTGAGGTTTAAAACTGACTGTTATAGGCACCAATGTTTGGGGTGCTGCTCCTTTCTCCCAAAGTGGACATTATTGCATTTGAGAAATCAGATGTTTGGAGGGATCCAAGGCCGAGGCTAAATAGCACTGACATAGTATTTGGAAGGCAAGGAGATTAAGATGCAGTCAGTGCTAAACAAATGTGCCCCATAATCCTGGCTGGTCAAGGAAGGAATTGAAGAGAAAAGGAAGGATTTGAGGTACTGGAGGTCTCAGTGAGGCCAAAGCAGATGACATGGAACTCAGCCATTGCCAGGAGATTTTGGTCACAATGGGATATTGGAGTTGAATCTCTTAGGAGTAAAGCCATGTCCAGGGGCATCAAATGGCTGACGACGGTTGAGGTAGTAAGAGGTTAAAGGTCAGGGAGGTGGTAGACCAGGGTATGTGGGATGGGTCTACCATGTGGATATTGTTGAGGTCACTTAGGATGATGGCAGGACCTGGGATGTCAAGGAAGCCTGAGAGCTAGTCCTCAGAAAATGAGGAAGAGTGACCAAGATTTCAGGAAATGATAATCACAAAGAGAGGTAGACATTGGTATAACAGACTACCCAATGCCTTGAGAGCATCATGCCTTCATATCTCATGCAAACGTAATACTACTACTGAAAAGATTCGTCCTAATTTGATTAAATTGTTGAGGCAGAGTTTTTCAATGCAGCCAATTTTATTTTTCTCTTATGCCAGTTTTTGGAAGAGTTGGTTTGAACACTTAGCTCATTGCATCTCTGAGGGAATGAATTAAGATAATGGATTTAAAGTTCTCAGCACAGAGCCGAGCACCTAGTAAGTGATTAGTAAACAGAAGCTGTGACTATTAATATTATTATACTGTTGATTTATGTTACCCATTAAGTAATGTTATCCCTTTGTGGAGTTCCTCCTATGGGCTAGGGGTTTTCCCTCTGAGCTACAAGGCACAGTTCTGTCTCTGCAAATGCCAAATCCTCAGACATCTAGAGACAACCAAGACATCCCTCCTCTCTAGGCAAAATATTCCCAATTCTTCCATTTCTCCAAGGACCCCCTTTCCAGAATCCCAATGAAAGAATATATAACAAGCTCAGTCATGGGGCCTGATACACAAGTTCTCTGTATATCTTCTTTCCCTTCCCCACTGCACTGGTGACCATTCGTAGCCCCAACCCCTAAAAAGGTGGCACAGGTGTGACTATATATTGATTGATTGACTTCAAAATGTCAATGCTAGGTTAAGTTTTGAGAATCTAGAAAATTGATTGACTATGAATTCTCTGAAAATTGGGGATCAAGGGTTTTGTGTTTTCTAACTCAGTTCTAGGTTTACAGAGGATATTCAATAATGTTCCTTAAAATGAAAAAAATCCTGGTTCCATGTCATCTCTTATTTTATTAGTAAAATCCAATGGGCAAAGAACATATTTTATGCTTAAAGTCAATTAACTGGGATATCCACTCAGAATTATGATTTTGGAACTTTCATGGTACACCAAGTGCATTTTATTCATAAGTGTCTCATTATCTCTCTCCCACCAGAATGGAACGCAGTGAGCTAGGCAAGCCAATTTTGACAGTGATTGCATGCCCCATCCCCATCAGCTTTCAAACCGCACTCTATTGTCACACGCAAGGGAGAAAAATAACACCGCACAATGGAGTGGGGGGGATGGGGTTATCAGGATAATTTCTCTCAGACTGATGGGCACCTAGGCATGGGAGAGTGAGAGTCAGTTAAATCTTAGACTTTCAGTTCCCATTTAGAAAAGTCTCTCTACCCCCAAACCCCCAAGCTAGCACAATCTCTAATCTCCAAGTTTCTCTGATCAACACAACCTCTACTCTCACTCTTCCCATTCACAACTATTTTTCCTCCATCCAGCTCCTCATTTTGGAAGAACTTTCTCTCTGTCCCAAATAATTTTCTTTTTCAATCATGCCTGCTTCCTACCACCTCCATCCCTACACAAGCCAGACAGTAGCATCCACACCATGCATCATTTATCTACCTTTTGGGGGCTGAATACTCCTGAATTGAATTTTGAGATGCTCTTCTTCAGAGATCACTGTCCTGCCTACACACAACCTTCCACCATTGCAATATCTTTGTAAAAAATTATGCCCCACTTCAGACCTCATTCTCATTCTGAAAATAAGGTAAGGCTTGATTTTAGAATCCAATCTCTCATTTCTGTAGAAATCATCTTGACAGCTTGCACACCATTCCTATGAACCTGAAGTAGGCATAGAGGTTTCTTCATCTGCAGAATTAAAAAGTCCATATCTTAAAGGCCAGAAAAGATTTCTTGTTTATTTATGAGAACTAGCATTGAAACACTATAATAGACCCTTTAAATTTATAAATATTTTTCTGGTTAGTTTGACCTCAGGATTCACAGACTTGAGTCACTCATATTCCTTGGTTAATGGTGCACAGTGTTCATTACAAGGACTCTCTTTTTTGTTTTAATTAATTTTATTTTTCCTCTTTATTTCTCACCTCCAATGCCATTTTCTTTCTGCCCTCATAGACATCCGTTATAATATACTTAATAAACATCCTTTCAATCTATGACCTATATATTTATTTAGATACATGTGTGATCTTGAAATTTTATACTGTTTTTTGCATAAATTGTATTGCACTATGAAATTCCCTTTACTAGTTTTTCACTCAACATCATTTTTGCTTAAGATCTATTCATGTTGCTTTGAGTGTATTGTTATGGACTGAATGTTTATGTTCCCCCAAAATTCATATGTTGAAGCCCTAAACCTCAATGCGATGGTAGTTGGAGATGGGGCCCTTTGGGAAGTAATTAGAGTTAGATGAGGTCATGAAGGTGGGGACCTCATGCTGAGATTAGTGCTCTTATAAGAAGAGACACCAGAGAGCTTGCTTTCTCTTTCTCTACCGCATGAGGACACAGGGAAAAGACAGCCATCTACAAGTCAGGAAGAGAGCCCTCACCTTACTGAAAATGACCATGCCATCACCCTGATCTTGGACTTCCAGCCTTCAGAACTGTGAAACAATAAATGTCTGTTATTTAAGCTGCCCAGTCTATAGTATTTTGTTATGGTAGACTGAGCTGATTAAAACAAGTATCTAGACTATTAGTTCTGATCTTACATGGTATTCTCATCATGTGCATATATCACATTTTACTTAGCCAGTCCCCTAGTTATAGATATCTAGGTTGCCTTCATTGCTATCACAAAAAAAAATTTCATAAACAACCTTGCACACGTCCCTTAATGGATCTGTTCCAGAATTATAAACTTGGTCATAGGGTTTATGCACATTTAATTTCATTAAACTCCTCCAGATTACTCTCCAGAGTGGCTGTACCAGTTCACATTCTCACCAGCAGTACATGAGAATATATGATTCTCCATATTGTTATCTACTCATAATATTATCTGACTTTTTTTTCCTTTTTTAAAAATTGGCACCTAATATCTGTTGCCAATCCCTTTTTTTTCCTTCTTCTTCTCCCCAAAGTCCCCCAGTACATAGTGAGTGCCTCTGGTTGTGCTATGTGGGATGCTGCCACAGCATGGCCTGACTAGTGGTGCCCCGTCTGCACCCGGGATCTGAACCAGCAAAACCCTGAGCCACCAAAGCGAAGCACACGGACTTAACCACTTGGCCACAGGGCCGGACCCCTGACTTTCTAAATTTGCCATTTGAATGTTTGTTAAGCAATATCTCACAGTTTTTCAAATTCACATTTATCTGAGTACTACTGCAATTGAACATTTTCCCATAAGTTCAGATTTCTTATTCTGTGAAATGCCAATTCAAATATTTTGCTCATTTTCTACTGAGTAGATTTTTTTGTTGTTTGTAGATTTTGAAAGATTTATGTTTGATATGTTATTAATAACTCCATCTACTTCCAAAGTGGATTTGAGGCAGATTAACATAAAAATTTAGAGAAATAGGGCACATGAATAAAGATCAAAATGATAGGAAAACCATGTAGAAATATCTATCCAAGTGCTTTGTCTATTTTTTAAATCAGGTTGTTTGATTTTTTGCTATTGGATTTTAGGAGTTCCTTACACATTTTGGATATTAACCTCTTATCAGATATATAATATGAAAATATTTTCTCCCAGTGTATAGATTACCTTTTCATTCTGTTGATTGTTTCCTTTGCTGTGCAGAAGCATTTTAGTTTGATGTAGTCCCCACTTACCTATTTTTGCTTTTATTGCTTGTGCTTTTGGTGTCATATCCAAAATATCATTGCCAAGACCAAAGTCAAGAAGTTTTTTCCCTGTGTTTTCTTCTAGGAATTTCACAGATAGGCACTGAAATATTTATTAAGATTGTAGATCTCATGTTAAGTGTTCTTGCCACACGCAAAAAAAGAGACACAAGGAAACTTTTGGATGTGATGGATATGTCTGTTACCTTTATTGTGGTGATGGTTTCACAGGCATATACATGTATCCAAACTCATTGAATTGTATACATTAAATATATGCCACTTTTTCTATGTCAATTATAACCTCAATAAAGCTGTTATTTTAAAAAAAATGTAGAGAAAGGCAGAACCAAGAATGAAGTATTTACCTCTACCTAACCAAGGATGAAATAGTTACTTCTACCTAACATAACTCTGAGTCTCTTGGCATCCAAGACAAAAAAGAAAAGATGATTCATTTATTCAACAAATGTTTTATGTTGAATCTTTAAGGATTTAAATTTCCTTGGTCTCTTGGCTGAGTCTGAAGATAGAAAATAAATGTGGTTTTGAGACAATAATCTGACTAAATCAAGTCTACAAAATACAATCATTAGAACAACACTAGAGAAAATATTCTTTGGGGCTGAATCATCTCACTAATCATCATATCTGCAAAAAGCTTTTGAAGCGTTTGCTTTGGTATGAAAAATATTTTCAAGACGTTGATTTTTAAGTTTTTTTTAAAAACACTTTTGTTTTGAATAGTGGGAAGCAGAATGCATAAAATCATTTTGAAAATGTTTTCTCAAAACACTGTGATGCTAAACAGTGTTTAAAGAATTCTGATTTCCAAATGTTGACTTCAAATGGCCATGAAAATTGCACTCCTCGGTGACAAATGAGTCTTCAACTCCTATACTGGGGCCAGCTTGCCTAGGCTCCTGAAGGAAGGCTGCACAGAGTCAGTCTTCCAAGGGGGAGTCCTCGTTGGGGACCTGGATCACTAGAAGTTAAACCTATGGACAATAAAAAAACATGCTTGGGGGTTTAGAGGCAGAGTCCATAGACTAATGGTCACTGCTAGTGTCTCGAGTGTCTACTAGAGAACGGTAGAGGGATAAGTGAAAAAGTGGCCCCTTGGGCTTCAACAGTAAGTTTGGGGGTTCTGCTACCTGTTCAGCTGGAGTAGGTGAGGTTTTGCAAGCCACTCAGCTAACCATGGTTGACTAATATTTTTGGATCTTCATAAATCCTAGTATCCCAAAGCAGGAAAAAAGAGTCAGCAAATACCATTGTGTACTGTGTTCCGGGCCTTGTGGCAGGCACTTGACATATGTTGTTGTATTCAATGTTCTCAGCAATCCCACGAGGTAGACAATAGTATTATTCCCATTCTATAGATGAGGAAACTGAGGCTTAAAGACTTATGTGACATCCCCAAGGTCTCACGGCTGATAAGTGAGGAAAGTGTAGCTAGAAGTGAAGTCCAAAAACTCTAAAACCTATGCTTTTAACCATTTCACTATATTGCCTTCCTCCTCTCCAATCAGCAGTGGGATTTGTAATTGATATCATTATATTCATTATATTAATAGCATTTTATATTAGCATTGTCCTTTACTGCTTACCAAGCAGTTTACATCCTTGTCTCCCCAACTAGATTATAACTCCTTAACGGTATGAGCTGCCTTTTATACTTCGCTTGTACCCCAATAGTGCCTAATACAGCTCTAGGAACTTAGAAGGCAAAGAAGGAAGGAAAGGACTAATATTTATTCAGTACACACTATGTCCCAGGCACTATCCTGAGCATTTTATATGCTTTCTCTCATTAAACTTCACACCTCTATAATGTAAGTGCTATTAGTATTCCTGTTATATAGACAAGGAAACTGAGGCTTAAAGAGTCTAAATGGCTTGCTCAGAAAGAGGTCAGGCACAAAAGAGTGCATTCTGTATAATTCCATTTACATGAAGTTTAAAAACAAGCAAAGCTACTGTATGGTGATAGAGGATATAAGAGTAGCTACCTCTCTAGGGGGTACTGACTGTGAAAGGTCATGAAGGAGTCTCCTGGGATGGTGGAAATGTTCTATATTTTGATCTTGGAGATGCTTACATGAGTGTATGCATCTGTAAAAATTCATCACATTATACACTTAAGATTGATGCACTTTTTTGAATATAAATTGAACCTCAATTAAAAACAAACAAGGGGCCAGCCCCATGGTGTAGTGGTTGAGTTCAGCACACTCCACTTCAGCAGCCCAGGTTTGTAGGTTCAGATCCCAGGTGCAAACCTACACCACTCATCAGCCATGCTGTGGTGACAACCCACATATGTGGGGGTTGTGGAGGAATATTGGCACAGATATTAGCTCAGGGCTAATCTTCCTCAAGCAAAAAAAAACAGAGGAAGATTGGCAACAGATGTTAGTTCAGGGCTAATCTTCCTTAGTAAAAAGAAAACCAAAACCATAATTCTTTAAAAATTACTTCCTTAGAGTACCATGACTAGTAAATGGTAGAACTGAAATTTGAACCCAGGTCCATGTGCGTCAACTCTCAGGCTTCCAAAATCCCTTCCTCCTTTCACTTCTGACATTTTTATGAGTATCAGTTTAGTCCTCCTCTAGATAGTTTTCACTTCTCCTCACAGTTTCTCTAGCTGAACATGAGCTGTGAGAAAAGTGTTCACTCAATACCCCACCCTCCAGTGCCCTCCATGTCCCTCACTCAACACATGAGCTTCCTTTTAATCAAGGTACCATATTTTAAGCCTCATGATGTCAATCACTCAAGAAGAGGCATCTATCAAATAGCCTTTAGTAATTAAAAGCTGGTGATGTTGAAATAACTCTTCTACTTACCTTCTAATGATTGGAGAGTTTTGTAACCATATACTGGAAGCAATAATAAACAGCTTCAACTTAGTTAATCTATTCAATCTCATCAGTATTTATTGGTCAAATATTCTGCATAAGCCATTGTGCTTGGTCCAGTGAAGACTACAAAGATGACAATGACAGAGTCCATGGGGAGCTCTAAATCAAGTTGGGGAGGTAGATGTGCATGGGTAGCTCTCCTCTGCCAGAAGATAGAATGCTCTTGTTAGCATTATACAGCTGCAAAATGCTACAGTAATGGAGGGGGAGACATTGATTTTAATGGTGGTAAGGTAGGGTGTATCAGGGAAGGCTTCCCAAAGAACATGGCTTTGAACTGAGCCATGAAATGGGACTTGGACTGGATAAATCTTCAGACACATCCCTGAGTCCTTTCTATCTCTTTCTCTCATGCCCTATATCCAAACTATCCATATGTCTGTTGGCTGTGCATTCAAAATATATCTTGTCCAACCACTCTCTCCTCACTTCCACTACTAACACTCTGGACCAAGCCGTGATCATTTGTCACGTGGCCTACTGCACTAGCTTTCTAACTGAGTTCTCCCCTTCCACTCTTGACCCAAGATTTTCTTTATCAGGGTTCACAGATCTATTAAAAACATCAATCAATTGTTGTAATTTGCCTACATATAAATCTTTTGTTGGCTTTCAATTTTATTTAGAATAATATCTCAACTCTTTACTGTAGTCTCCATAACCCCACATGATCTGGCCCCTGCCTAGCTCTCTGACCTTGTCTTCTCTCCATCTCCTTGCTCGTTATGCTTAACCACATCGGCCTCCTTACATTTCCTGAAACTTGCCAAGCACATTCCTGCATCAGGACCTTTGCACTCCTAGTTCCATTTGCTTGGAATACTTCATCCTTCACCTCATTCCGGTCTGTGTTCGTATGTCACCTCCTCAAAGAGGTCCTCCCCAAAGTCCCCAGCTAAACTAGGAACCTCCTCTGCTATTCTCTATTACTTTGCCCTGCTTCATCTTTCTTCATAGCACTTATCACTACTTGACATTTGCTTATATAAGTATATGTCCATTGAGTTATTGACTATCTTCCCCACTAGAATATAAGCTCCACCAAAGCAGGAGTTTTTATCTGTTTTGTTCACTGCTAAATTTCCAGTGCCTAGAACACTGCCTGGTAAGTAGGTGCCGAATGAATAACTGCTGAATGTATAGTCAGAGATGGAGGGAAAATACATTCCTGGTGGAAAATTCATTCGTGCATTCATTCCAAACAGTGTAAGGTATGTCAGGAAAGGTGAACCTGACATATGTGGTCCCTATCCTCACAGACTTCCCAGCCTACAAAACAAGCAATTACGAACTATGGGATAAATTATTTGATAGGGATGAACACTGTGGGCTGTGGGAGCACATGGGAGGACCACACTACAATGACTAGCACAGTGACTGGCCCCTGGTATTTATTCATTCCTTTATTCATCTACTAAGCATTTGTTGAGCACCTCCTCTTTGAAAAACATGGTGCTTGGCAAAGGGAATTAATTAGCTAACAAGATGACTCAGTTCCTCCTCTCGCATAGCTCACAGTCAAGTAGAGGAGACATATGATCAATGTTTGGATATCGAAAGATAAAGGTAAAGGGTTGTGAATAGAAAGGAAGCAAGAAGTTTGAGGCAAAGCTAGCTGGGAAGAGGCTGTTGCAATAATCCAGCCACAAAAGATGGGGCCAGAGGAGTTGGGGGATGGGAAGGAGGGGTTTGACCTTGCCCATGACCAGTCAAGTAAGATATGGCCATTTTCCCTAAGGCACCCTTAACATGGTCTGAAGAACCCCATATCGCGCTTTTTACTCTGTCTCCCATCCCACCATCATGCATGCTAGTTTCTCAATCAGGAGTCCCCATTAATCTTTCCTGACGTTTCATGAGGTCCTCAACACTGTTATATTCCATTGCACAGAGCTTAAATCTTCCACTGGAAATAAAAATGGTGTGTGGAGGTGTTTCCCGAATGCAAGGCAGGCTTTATTAGGCCTACTGAGCAGTGAAGTGGAAGGGAGGTGGAAGGCAGACAGAAGGCAGACAGAAGCCAAGAGGGATGTGAGAGGAGGAAGGCCCCTCCCTTGAACCAGCCAACTGGGACAAAAGAGCCTGATCCAGGGCTGAGTTTCCAGGGCCCCATTCCATTTCAGATGACTTATTTAGGCATGACTTTATTTATACCCCTGCCTTATTCCACACTGCCTTCTGATCTGGTCTGTTGATCCCCTTCCCTCCCCTCACCCTTTCAAATTAAAGGTCATCAGGATAGATTTCCTTGGGGGCCCTGGCTACACCTGTTTCTTGCACGTGCTCAAATGGGAAAATGGCCAAGGACTAAATACAACTACTTCATCATTGGGGAGAAAACTGAGACCCAGAGAAGTTGGTGAAACAGTTCAAGGTCACACAGCTAAAAAATTGCTAAATCCTGCTTTTGCCTAGATGTGAGCCTAGGGCTTCTGATATTCATAGTTTGGGGATAACATTTTATGGTTCGAATGACAGGAACTTACTTCCCAGTGGAGATCTGTCCTAAATGAAGTGAGAATGTCATTTGCCGGGAAAAGAGGATTCCCAAGTTGAGTTGCATTCAACTTTGCAAGAAGCCAGGATTTTAAGTGTGACAGTGTGGGAAAGGGGTATGCACATGCCTATGTGGTGATTTCTGTCAATTCCACACACATGCACCCACGCGTGCACACTTATTCAGTATTCAGCTGCCCAGAAAACTGGGCCAATCGCTAGTGCAAGAAGCTCTTTTTAGGATGTGGTAACCATTTGAAGCCTGATCCCATAGTGTTCTTTAGGGCTTCGAAGTGGGTGAGAGGTGACCTCATCATCTGAGCCTCCTCCTGTCCAACTGCAAGCCTCAGCCTTTCCTTTTCTCCCTCTCACTCCCCCTACTATCTCTCATTTTATCTGTCACACTTTGTTGCTCTGGTCTCTGTCACACTTAGTCTGTTTCTTTCCTCTATCCCTTGCTCTCTCCTCTTTTTTCTCTATCTCTGTCTTTCTCTCTTTGCCATCTCTGTCTGTATCTCTCAGTGTCTCTCTCTTTCTCTCTCTCTCCATCACGTTTTTTTTTGTCTTACTCACCTGCCCACCCTCTGTCTCTCTCACCTTCCCTTCCTCTCTCTTTTCCAAGAAGCCCTCAAAGAATCCCAGGCTTCTAAGCAGACCAGCTAGAACTGCCCTATTCAGCTCTTAACTGGCTATCTTCCTTAATCATTCCATAAAAATAAGGCACATTTCCAACCTAGATTAAAATACTCCCTGGGAGAAAAACAAGTCTTTGCTCCTGGGTACCCCCTGCCAGGACTTGGCATAGGATTGGGAACACACCAGGCCCTCAGAGAATACCCATTGCCTTGCCTTAGCCCACCCTATTGACTGTTCAGCAATCATAAAGCTATTCTTAACCCCAATTATCACCACTTTGGAGCTGAAATAATTCACAGCAGCTGGGAAGAAGAAGAACCTCACAGAGTGCAATGAGCCCATATGCTTCAAAAGGTCTTCAACTCTCCTCCGACCCCCACCAGCAGTACATCATTTGTCCCAGGGCCTGGCCTCCTGGAGTCAAAGTAGGCCAGACATGAGCAAGGGTATTCTGGTCTGATTCCCATAATACCTGTCACCCCAGTCCCCTCACCATCCTACCTACAGCTTTTCACTATAATCAGATCCTAGTACTAGTCTTAGTCTTGCCGCTTACTAGTTGTGTGGGCTCACATTTAATGCTTGTCTCCCCCATTAGACAGTGGGCTCCATGTGACCAAAGTCTGTACCTGTCTTTTTAACATTATATACTCAGCACCTAGCACACTGTTTGGCACAGAGTGGCCATGCAATACACATTTGTTGAATAAATCAGCAAATAAACCAATTATGCTCTGTAAATCTCCGTTTTCTGTCCTGTAGGATGGGCAAAATACCAACTACATCCTAGGACTCTAAGAAGAGGGAAAGACAATATATGTAAAGTGACTCACATACAACAGGTGCTCAATAAATGTAAGAACCTTGCAGTGTTGTTGGGAGGACAAAATAGGATGACACATATAGGACTGACCAGCACAGTGCCTGGCACAGAGGAGGCCCTCAATAAATGTCCATGCCCTTCCATGCCTTTGTCAACAGCCTGCAGCCAAAGCTGCGGGGGGGGACCAGCTGGGAGTGAGCCCCCTCCTAACTGCCTTTGGGAATGGGGGCCTGTGCCCTCTAGTAGCCTCTTTCGACAGCCCTAAGCGGGTGGACACTTAGACTATAGTCCCCAAGGCCCTGTCTTCAGCCCCTGCCCAGGCTTTCCTGGCTAATTAGATGAGTAACGGTGTTTACTGTCTCTGGCTGGGCAGCTGACGGATGGTCGAGGCTGCAGATCATTAACCTTTCCCGGGTTCCCAAATGTTCTCATTAAGGAGCCCTGTCCTATGTCTTTTTTCAGCCCAGAGCTGAAGGCTGCAGGGCTGGCTGGCAGGTTGGGACGTGACTGCAGCAGTTCTGGGCAGAGTTCTCTACTACAGCCACAAGGATTCTGTCTGCTCATTTTCCCCCTTGTCCCTTTCTTCAGAAAGCCTCCTCCTAGAGATATATGCTCTTGGGAAACCCCTACCAAGAATATATCACCTTTCTTGTCTCCTCTATATCTCACGAGGGTGGAATGATCAATTTGGGACTTGAAGAGCTGCTGGAAAGACCCTCAGAACTCTAGGACGTAGGTAATAGATCCTCAGGACACCTGAGGCTTACCCTGATTCTGCCTCTAATTGGCACTGTGACTTTGGACAAACTACCTTGCCTCTCTCTGCCCTGTTTCCCTACCTTTGGAATGAGACTCTTTGCTCTTGAAGGGCTCTTATAGCTCTTAGGATCTCTATTTCAGAGGCAGGGGTGGTAGCATATTACTATAAGACAGGACTCAAGAGATGGAGCTCACAAATGATGACCCCTCTCCAGTCCACCAGCCTGTCTAGTTTCTATTTAAGGGGACTCTACTTCCTCGATGTTTCTCAAAAGGTCCCTACACAGGATCCCCTGTGATCACAGAGGCATACCATGTGATGAGACTGTAGGGAAGGGAGACCAAACTGCTGGTGGTCAGGATTACTATGAAAGGTAGTGACTGGTTTGGGGAAGCTGAGCATGTAGCAGGACAGAGTATGGAGGACAGCTATAAATAAACAAATAAATTCTGTAAGCACTCATGGCAGAAATGTGCTTCTGGGTTCTGCATAACACTAATTGCATGCCTCTGGATGAGTTGCTTAATCCTTCTGGGCCTTAGTTTCTTTAACTGTAAAATAGAAATAATAACAACCAGAGTGGTTTAGAATATTCAATGAGACAATGGATGTAAAACTCCTAGCTCAGAGCCTGCATTTTCTCAAAGGGAGTCAGAACTCACCCCATTTTATCTTAATCAAGCCATCTCCTTCTCCTTGAAATTGAAGGGGCAAAATTTTAGCACAGTTTCTCTCAATCTTTCCCCAACAGTCAGCCACAGAGGCTTGAAATACTCACCAGAAGAGCCATTCTTTGAAGACCTATGGTACATGTGTATTTTAGCTGGGTAAATTTAGTAATGGATGGGAAGATGGAATAGAGTGAGCTAACACATTTGCAGGAAGAAGTTTATCTGATTAGCCTTTTAGTACCCAGAGCATAGGGATGGGACACAAACCAGAGACGTGTAAATGACCAAGATGAGTCATGAAAAGGCTGAAATATAGGACATTAAAGAAGGGAATCCTCCATGGCTCTTCCTTTCCCTCTCCCCTCATCGTATCCAATCCATTATGGAGTCCTGTCTACCTCCCTGGATAGCTCATTTATCTTAAACTCAATACATCCAAAACCAAACTCACAGTCCCACCGCCAACCTGCTCCTCCTCCCTCAGATCTCCATTTTAATGAATGGCCTCATCATCTACTGTAAGTCCTACATAAGACACTTGACCACATCTTTCACTCATTCTTCTCCCTATAGTCCATAGTCAGTCTCCACACCCAGTATATTCCACATCCAAAATATGTCTCAAATCTGTCCACTTCTCTCTGTCTTCACTTTCAATGCCCAGGCTGTACTCCAGGCCAATTGAATCAGAATTTCAGGAGGTAAGATTCAGGAATCAGTATTTTTTAAAGCTCCCCATATGAGTCCAACATGCAGCCAAGGATGAAAACCACTGCTCTACACATCATCCAGAGTGATATTTTCAAAACATAAATCATACCCTGTCACTCTCCTGCCAAAAACCCTTTATTGGATTGCCAATTATACTTAGAATAAATTCCAAGCTCTTTCCTGTGGCGTACAAGATCCTCTAAAAGATGGTCCCTGTTGAACTTTCTAACATCATCAATATCCTCCCCTTCTTTTGTTACGCTTCAACCATATTGGCTTTCTTTTTGTACTTCCAATATACCAAATTCATTCCCATCTCAAGGACTGACATTAACTGTCTCAGTATTCCCAAGCTCAAAGGCCAACCTTGAGGTCCCTGCTCCATTCGAAGGAGAGAACTGTCTTGTCTGTACGAGGGAGGAAGGTAAACCCAAAGAACAGTGCAGAAGCTTGGATTTTTCCCTTGAACTTTTCCTCATCCCTTCTCCATCCAGTGCTCCACCACAGCATTTGAGCTGGTTTGTACAGTGTTTACCATACTATCTGTCACTGGTTTGAGGGCCCTCTGCTGAGCATTCCCATCTCTCCTAACAGTTTTACACTATACAATTTAGTTAAAATGTCCATCTAAAATGCAAATAAAAACCACAATGAGACACCACTACACACACACACTCCAAAATGGCTAAAATTTAAAACAATAACATCAATACCAAATGTTGGCAAGGATAAGTAGTGACTGGAACTTTCATACACTGCTGGTGGGAATACAGATATGCACAATCACTTTGGAAAATTATTTGGCAGTATATAACAAATTGAAAAAATATATAGTTACCTTATGATCCAGCTAGTCTATACATAGGTATATAGAGAAATGAGTGCATATGTCCACCAAAAACATGTACAAGAATGTTCACAGCAACATTATTTACAGTAGCCGCTAACTGTAAATAACTCAAATATCTATCAACAATAGAATGAATAAGTAAAATGTGCTACACTGATATGATGAAATGTGACAAATGCAGCAAAAAAGGAAAAAAGAAAAGAAAAAAGAGCTACTGGTACACTCAACAACATAAGGATGAGTAAACTAAGGCAGACACAAGAGTACATTGAAGAACAAGCAAAACTGATCAATGCTGATTGAAATCAGACTAGTGCAGTGGTTCTCAAGGCACCAGCAGCACCTGAGAACTTGTTATAATACAAATTCTTGGGCCCCACCCAGACCTACTGCATCAGAATCTCTGAAGGCAAGGCCAAGTCATCCATGCTTTAACAAGTCCTCCAGATGATTCTTGACTAGTTGTTACCTTTTAGGGGAGTATTGACTGGGAAGGGGCATGAGAGAGCCTTCTCTGGTACCTGAAATACTCCACAGCACCCAAGACAATAAGTGCAATCATATAAACAGAGAGGACAAATTCAGAGAGGAATGGGAGTGGGCTGGAGTTGGAAACAGGACATGGAGTGGCTGAGGGAATTAGAAGTGGCAGGGGTGAGGAGTGGAAGAGGGTAGCTCCAACTGATGCTAATTGTATTTGCCAGGCTGGTGCTCTCCATTTGAACTCAGCTGCTTCCTTGCTCTCCAAGCCTCACCATCAAGCCTGCAGAATCCCTCCATTTTTTCTACCCACAGAGTAGTGTTTAGCCATGGACCCTGGTTGCTGACCTCTCTGCCTTTGAAAGTTTCTTCCCAATTAATAGAACTCTCATCTCCTTAATGGGATGAGCCAGTTCTGTTCCAAGAGCCATTTCATTTGGCTGTGGATCTAGGTGGTGGGGGGGGGGGGGGCAGTAAGGGATCTCCCTGAGCCTGCCAGAGTCGTCATTTTCCTTTCCATTCCATCAGTTCATTTACTTTAAGAGCCTGTCAAGAAGAAGATAAAGTACCTTGCTGGGGTGCTATGTCCAAAGCTAACTGCTGGGGTACATGCCCCTGCTGACACTGACCTGGGAGCTGGCCCAGGAAATTCACAGCACTCAACAGGTTAACAGCCAATCATGTTGGCTTTGTGGGGAGCTAGAACTATAGAAGATTCAAACTAGAGGGACCTTAGAGGATTTCTGGTCTGTTTCCTCATTGGGTTCATGGGAAACTGAGGTCCAGGAACACGAAGCAAGCTGGTAGCTCTAGGGAAGGATGCTTAGTAAATGTTCCAGCTATATCATCCTTGTGTCTCCCAAAAGAGGACATCTG
The DNA here is from genome assembly GCF_037783145.1 of Equus przewalskii. NCBI lineage: Eukaryota > Metazoa > Chordata > Mammalia > Perissodactyla > Equidae > Equus > Equus przewalskii. The sequence continues at coordinate 105,339,589 of NC_091863.1, read as the reverse complement.
GAAAAGTAAGTGACTGCAGTTTTAGTGCCTATCTCTGCTCACTTTTTCTCAGCAAAGGTTGTCTCTCAGAGTAATGGGATTGTGATGGGAATGTTTCCTTATTGAAAACTTACTTCCATTCCCAGAGAAGTGGCTTCCCTCCAGAACCCTGAAAGTTGAAGGCGTTTACCTCAGGAACCTGAAGAGTCAGGGCCATGTGCTACAAAATGACCTGACTCTCCCAAAGACCGTATTCACATCAGTACCCGGCCCTAAATTTTGAATAGGAGCAGCCTGGCTCTCATTCCCTAGTTTGTCTGTGCCTCATACTAAGCAGCACTGTGAGCAATGGCTGTCTTTGCCATGGGAGACATAGCCCTCCTACTTGGAGAACTCTGATCTGATTAGAGAAAAAGAGATTGTGTAGTGTAGTAGAGAGATTACCAGACCTAAAGGCAGACAGACATGGGTACGTAGTCCCAGCTCTGTCACTTATTAATCATGAGATATTGGTCAAATCACATCATCTCACTAAGTCCCATATTCTCCAACTTTAAAATGGAGATCATATTATCTACTTTCCAGAGTTGTGGTATAGGTAAAACAATGCCCATGGAGTACTTTATACAGTGCCAGGCACATATTAAGAACTCACTAAATTTTATCTATTTTTTATTAGCTGGATAACCTTAAGCAAGTCCTTCCACCTCTGGAGGCATAAGGCCCCATATCATATTTCAAATGGAGATGATGATATCCACCAGATAGCATTGTTATGACGATTAAATGAGTTCATGTTTCTAAAATGCCTTTCAAGATACCTGGCACATGGCAAGCACTCAACACCTTTCCATTGAATTTGAATAGAGACCACCGGAGGAGGAGGGAATAGAGGAGGGAACATACACCTAGGTAGGGGGTGGGCAGGGAGGACCTAAGCGGCTGGTTTTCCAAAAGCAGGGGTCTCAACATTCAATTAGAAGAGCTGATAATTGCAGAGCCATCAGTGCTGGGTCATTTATCTTGAAGACAGGAAGCTGATCTGGGCTTGTTAGGAGAAGATTTTATCCAGTAGCACTAGCTTGTTCAACATCAGTTCCTGACACCTGGATTTTCTATGTTTCTCAAGTTCCCTAGGGGCCTGTGACAGTGTTTATTTTGGAGAAACAGGAAGATCAGAGTCTAGGACACAGACTGACCACAGCCAGATGCCTTGATTCTATTTCTTGGACTATGGCAGCTTAGTCTGACTACTGCAGGGGGATAGGGAGCACTCAAGCAGGTGGAATAAACAGGCACTCTTTAGACAGCAGGAGCAGTGCTGGACATGGGGCCTGAATAAGTGCTTTGGGAGTATAAGGAGGGCACTAAAATGTCTCCTTGGGAGGGACAGGAAGGAATTCCCAAAGGAGGGCACATTTGAGCCTTGCTTTGAAGGATGAGTAGGAGTTAAACAAGTAACGGCAGGGGAAAGAAACAGCATACACAGAGGCACGGAGAAGTGAAGTAGCATGGCATGTTTGGGAAAGGGATTCAATGAGGCTCAAGTGCAGAATCTCTGAGGGGTAGACAGAGGGCTGGACGGGAAAAGAATTGTGAATTTCCTTGTAGGACAAAATAAGGAGTGTGTATTTGATCTTTAAAGAAATGGAGAATATGGAAAGTTTTAAGCTGGGGCACAGTGACATGATCAGATTTGTGTTTTGGAAAGTTTGTCTGGCTACACTGGAGAACGGGCTGCAGAGAGAAGAGACACAGGCATGGGAACCAGTTAGGAGACTGTTGCAATAGTCTTGGTGAGAAACAATGAAGGTCTCTACTAGTGTAGAGGCAATGTGGGGCAACAAGGATAGAGAAGAGGAACTAGACCTTGGTAATCATGTTGAATGTGAGCACTGAAGGAAAGCAGGGGTGAGAATGTCTCTGAAGTTTATAGTTTAAGAAACTGGGCTAATGGTGATACGGTAAACCGAGATAGGGAAGATACTGATTCGGAAGTTATAAATTATGCCAAGTTTGAGGTATACAAAAGATATCTAGGTGAAAATGACAAAGGCTTCCATTTATTTTCTACATGCCAAGCATGGTATTTTATCCACTTTTTTTTTTACTTGGATACTATAGGTTTATTTTTTCCAGATTTTTTTAGATATTACTGACATATACATAAGTTTATGGTATACAACTTGAGGATTTGATACTTGTATATATTACCAAATAATTACCACAATAAGGTTAGTTAACACTTCCATCTCCTCACATAATTACCATATTTTTGTGGTAATAACATTTAATATCTACTCTCTTAACAACTTTCAAGTATATAATATAGTATTGTCAATTATGGTCACCATGCTGCATATTAAAAACAACCTATGAAATAGACACTATAATTATTCCCATTTAATGGATGAAGAAACTAAGGCCCAGAGAGTTGAATGACATGTCAAGTCTACTCTGACTCCATATTTCTAGTATTTGTACTTTATCACTCTGCCTAGAGAGACAAAGCCGTAAGGGCTGGTCCCTGCATATAAGCTGTGAGATACCCATCAGTGCTCTACACATGGCCACCCAGAACCAAAATTGGTGCTGAGCCAATTTCCAAAGTCATTTTTTATCATTCCATTGGGAAGAACTTCTAGGGGCTAATCTAGGGACCGGTACACTCCAGCTTGGGAGGCTCTATGCCACTTGGCTATTGACAACAGAAAAGACCCTCAGATGCCCTTCCATCTGACCAATGTCTAGAGGCTTTCATGGAGCCCCATAGCTCCTCTCATTTGCTCTGGACCTACGCCCAGGCCCATTCCCAGTAGCTGCTAGGAAAACAACTATGGTCACTGAAACACACACAGGCATCACACCATTTATAAGGAAGCATGTAAGTATTGGGGACCTTTTAGTACCAAGGGGAGGTATATCAGGGAAGACTTTTTGGACTTGCAGTATTTTGTCTGTTTGCCTTTTTCCCAGTCTTAGACACCTATTCATGCAAGAAACATCTCTTCAATGATTACCCGCTGAATGGCCTTTCTTGGCGTTATTCTTTATTTGCCTCCTATCGACAACTTCCATCCTCAGGGATTTTTCAGAGTCACTCCAAGACCTCTGTGGTTTTAATTAACCAAGTGGTTTGGTGCCATCAGCCTGCTTCCATCAATTTATTAGTCATTTCCTTCTTGGGCTCATTAATGAACATACTTAATAATACCGTTTCCAGCCCTAACTCTCAGGAGCCCTCCCCCTGCACCCCACAATGCCTTTCTCCTTGCCAGTAACTGCTGGACACTCACACCCTGGCTGCTTTCTTCTGCACCAGTTTGAAATTCATAAATATGAACTTATTCTCCTGGGCTGGAGAAGAGTCTCTGAACACATGTGTGGGTGTGGGGATGCATACGTATGTGTGAGAGAGGGAGGGAGGGGGGCAAGTCTGAGAAAAACAGCCATAAAGAGAACAACAACGAAAGATCATGAAAAATTTTCCATAATAGGATTTTTATCCACAGGCCTTTTGAAAATCAATTACGTATAATGCATATCCTTTATACCCTCATCCACAACCTGCTCTCACTACTGTCACTGTGCCACCTCTCCCTCAAAACCATGAATCACAGGCTCATAAAATGCTGCAACTGGAAGGGGCCTTAAAGACTATCTAGCACAAATTCCTGATTGTTCAGATGAGAAAATTGGGGCTCAGAGGGGGCCAGGTTATTACTCACCTGGAGTCACCAGTAGAGGCCCCCAACCACCTTCCCCAACTGCGTGTGAGAGGTAGTAGACAGGCTATTGGCTGTTGACAACAGAATGCACACACAGGCACCTTTCATCCAAACTCCAGGAGCAAATCCCTGCCCTGGGGTTAAGAGGACAGATTCAGGAGCCTGCTGTTCAGGTTCAAATCTTAGCTCTGTAAGTCATTGCATTAGTTTCCTAGGGCTGATGTAACAAATTACCACAAACTGAAGGGCTTAAAACAACAGAAATTTATTCTCTCACAGTTCAGGAAGCAAGAAGTCCAAAATCTTGGCATTGCAGGGTTGGTTCTTTTTGGAAGCTGTGAAGGAGAAATGGTCCTATGCCTCCCTCCTAACTTCTGCTGGTTGCCTACAATCCTTGGTGCTCCTTGGCTTATAGCCACATAACTCCAATCTCTGCATACATCTTTTTATGGCCTTCCCTGTATTTCTGTGTGTCCTCTCCTCTTCTATAAGGAAATGAGTCATTGGACTTAGGGCCTACCCTAAATCCAGGATGATTTCATCTCAAGATCATTAACCAATTACATCTGCAAAGACCCTATTTCCAAATAAGGTCACATTCTAAAATTCCAGGTGGACTTAAATTTGGGGGGACACAAATCAACTTACTACAATCATGAAACCTCTCTGAGCCTCAGCTTCTTCATCTGTAAAATGGCAATAATATTCCTTATACTCCTCATTTAAGGATCTGAAGATTAAATAAGTTCATACGTGGTACAGCTCTCAGAATAGTGCCTGGCACATAGTAAACAATACTGGCATTCTAACCTCATTGAATCCTGAGGTCTCTAGAGGATTCTGTCTGTTTTTTCCTTTCCTCTTCTTTTCTTTTCCTTTTCTTTTCTTTTTCTTTTTCTTTTTTAACTTTGTGTCTCCTAGACTGAGAACAATGTTTGGCACATAATAGGAGCTCATTAATCACTTGTGAAATAAATATATGAGTGTTTTTGAATCACACCCAAGGGAAGCCCATCTCCACAAGCTGATGGGATCCTAGAGGACTCACCCACACAATCCTCCACCTGGAGAAGCTGAAATTCATCCAACCCCTTGGAGAAACAACTGAAATGGCATGGGGTTGTTGGGGTTGCAGGCTCGCAAACACTGATGAAGGGCACCCCTAGGCCACACACAGTGCTATGGGAGACCACAGGTTAGGGATATTTGAATCACTTATCTCTGTGGATACAGCTACAGCTATTGGGGCAGAAGGAGAGATGGAGAGGGGAGGCAGGCAGGCAAGCACCAGCTGCTGGCTGACCCGGTCAATGAGTGCCAGTAGGTCTCTAAATACAATGCCCCAAAAGAGTTCTGGAGACATTGCTAGCGGGGCTAAGAGAAACAGTAATGGAGCTCCCTATGTGCTGTGTCTTCAACTGGATATTGTTGCCCAAAGGATGCCCTTACTAGGAAAAGTGCCTGGCAGGGGCTGAGGCAGCTGCCCAGCTGTCCCCCAGAGCTCAGTTGCTTTTCCCTCCCTCCCCTCCACCCCGGGCAGGAATTTGCTCCTGAAGTTTGGGTGGAGGATGCCTCTGTGTGCATGTGTGTGTGTGTTTCTGTGTGTGTGTGTGTGTGGCAGTGTGAGGTATTCAAGTACCTGTTTGTACCTGTTTGTTTGAGGGGGGTTGCTCTCCAGTGCAGGACTGAGTAATCTAAGCCAGCCTCTAAGACCAAGGCTAGCAGAGGAGCTGAGATCCAAAATTAGCACACCAACCTGAAGCCTTAGCCTGAATACATAAGGGTGCACATGACAAGGGGCTGGCTCGGGTGGGCATGGGAGAGAGGCATCAGGGAACCTGGAACTTGGTCACCCTTAGAGGGAATCGGAGTTCACGGAGCCATCCCCAGCCGTCCTTCCCAGGGCTGTGCAGTTCACACTGGCCAGTTGAGAGACAATTAGTAGCTGGGATTTGGAACTCAGTGTGTGATCTGACTGGGAATTCAGTTGGGGATCAGGATAAGGACTCAGAAATAGCTAGCATTCATCGAGTATATACCAAGTACTGTATTAAACTCTTTACAGACATTGACCATTTGTTCCTCAGAATCTTCCTGAGATACTTACCAATGGTATCCCCTTTTGCTAGTGAAAAAGCTGAGCCTTAGAGGGCGCACAGCTAGGAAGTGATAGAGCCAGAATCAGAACCTAAGCAGGTTGACTCCAAAACCCACGCTCTTAACCATCAAGCTGTACTGTCCTCAGAACAGGGCCCATCCTGAGGCCAGGATACAAGGCTGGGCTGTGGCCAATGTTGGGGCTTTGGTCTTTAGACAAATTTGGGGTTCTGCTTACTCGTGGCTAATAATCTGCCAGTCTCCGTTTTTGATTAATCAGGGCCGCAAAAATGTAAGGATTATATGTGAGGTAGCGCCCCCTTGTGGGTAGAGTGGTGGTAACTAGTAAATGAGGGATTTTTTTGAAGATTTTGTTTTTCTTTACTGATTCTGGGTGAGTGGTTGGGCCCCGGGTGCTTGGTGAGACGTAGGGTGCTTGCAGTCTCAGGAGAGCTGGCTGATAAAAAGGACAGAGTTGTCGTGAAAGTACTGAGAGAAAGGCTTTAAAATGAGCCGAGCTCAAGACGGGTCTGGGGCATCTAATGGGCTTTAAAATTAAAGATGTAAAAGGGAGTTGAGAGCAGAAACCAAGAGATCAGGCTCAGTTTCTCAGGGAAACTGAGAAAACAGAAATGAAGGAAAACCTGGTCAGGAAACCCCTACGTCCCATCTGTTACAATAGTAATCCTATGTTATTATAAATCAATCAATAAGTATTCAATAATATTAAATGTTATTAATGGTAATAGCTCTAATTTATGGAATTCCTACTATGTACTAGGTTTTTGCACATATAATCTTCATAAAAATCCTGCACAGTGGGAATTGTTCTTTCCATTTTCCAACTGAGGAAACTGAACCTCAGAAGCTAAGTGACTTGGCCAAGGCCACAGAGTTAGGAAATGGCAGAGCCTGGACCTAGACTCAGATCTGTCTGGCTTCAGATACCAGACCTTTTCTGTTGTAGAATATATCCCCTCAAATTGTTATTAGCATCTTCAAATTCTGTCACTCTGTTTAATTTCAAATGGCATATTATTACATGTCTTCTGTGTGCCTGGTACTAATTTAGACTCATTTAATTCTCACAACAACCCAGTGAGGCAGGCACGATTGTTATCCCCTTTCTACAGATTAGGAAACTGAAACACAGAGAAGGTATGTAACTTGCCAAAGGTCACACAGCTAGCAAGTGGCAGTATCAATATTCTAACTCATGCCTGTCTGACTTGAGGAGCCATGTTCCTACTAGTCTCATGCACTGCTCCTCCAGAGACAAACCAGACCTCCAAAAGGCCTCAATGGACAGTTCGTTCTGTAGATGTCCTCAGAATCAACTTGAGGAACTAAGGAGTGACCAGATTTGAGATTTCTAAAATAGTGCCCTCTCCTACCCCTTCCCTCTATATTTCCTTACCTTGCTTCCATTGTCTTCATAGCACGTCATCTGCTGATATTATGATTTCTATATTTTTGTTCATTGTCTTTCTCTCCCATAAGGCTGTAAGCTCCTGAAGACAGGGACTTTGGCTGTCCTGCTCTGTCCTCAGCCCATAGAATGGTGCATGGAATATGGTAGGTGTTCGGTAAATGTGGACAGGCTGAATCCTAACCTGCAGGTTCTCCTTGACTTCTTTGACAACCTCTCTTCTAGGTTGAAGCTGAACTGGATGGATTTGTTAAGGCCATCAGTGACCTACATGTCACCATAGCCAGCAAATATTTTCATCTCCAAATTATTGGACCGCTCAGTAGCATTTGGCCCAGCTGACTCCCTCATCATTCATTCAACAAATATTTCTTGAGCACTGCATAGTGATTAAGTGCACAGACTCCGAAGCCAGACTGCCTGAGCTTGAGTCTCAGCTCTGCCACTGACTAGTTCTATGACTTTGAGCAAGTTATTTAACTTCTCTGTGCTTTAATGTCTTCATCTATAAAAATGAAGATAGTAAAAGTATCCACCACATTCAGTTGTTAGTGAGAATTAAATGAGCTAATATTTTTAAAGATCTTGGAATATGCTATGTATGTATTTGCTAATTAAAATAAAGTCATGGCAGCTACAGGGGACAACAGTGACCAAAATAGACAAAAGTATCTGCCCTCTTGGAACTTACCATGTATTAAGAGAGAGAGGTGGTAAACAAAGAAATCCATAACTTTGCTACCTTTCTCTCTTCTATCTAGCCATTAAATGTTGGAATTCCCAGACAATCCTTTTCTCTGCCTCCTTTATTCATATTCATTCTCTCTCTCTCTCCACGATCCCATTCATCCATTGTGTTCAGAGCAGAGCATCCTGGCCCTAGATTCAGACTGCCTCTGCCTGAATCTTGCCTCTGCAATTTACCAGCTGTATGATCCTGGGTAAGTCATTTAACCTCTCTGTGCCTCAGTTTCCTCATCTTTAAAATAAGGGTAATAAAGCACCAACTTCATAGGGTCGCCATGAGAATTAAATTAGAGTTGTTAATCCACATAAATCTCTTAGCATAACACTGGCACATAGTGAGTGCCTAATAAGTTGTTATTTTTATCTATGTGGTGAAGAGTCCCAAATATCTCCGCGTTCCAAATCACATAGCCACCTGTCTTGTTAGCATCTCCAATTGTATATCTCAAAGGCACCTCAAACTTGATATATCCAAAAGTTAAACTCATGACCCTTCCGCACATCCCAAACTAGTCCTCTTCTAGTGCTGTTGTCTTCATGAATAACACCATCAACCACATAGTTACACAAATCCTATCCTAGCAGTTGTTGTTACCCCTTCCTCTCACTCAGTCCCCATAACAATCCATCAATAAGTCCTGTAATAATGAGTGTAAGGAGTTTAGCATCATGGTTAAGAACAGACTCTTTGGAGTCAAACATGGTTAAAATCCTAGTTCTACCACTTATTAGCTGTGTAACCAGCCTTCTCTGAGTCTCAATTTCTTCATCTGTACAATAGGGACAATATGGTATCTATCTCACTGGACTATTATAAAGATTAAATGAATTAGTACACGTAAATGACTTAGAACACTAGCTAGGATATAGAAGGCAGTCAATAACTGTTAGGTGCTATTTTTTTTAATGTGGCTGTTTTTGGTAGCTGTAGCTTGGCTTCCTCATTACTGTGACTGTCCCTCCATGTGTTTACTTCTTCTGTAGAAAGCAGAACTGCAGCAAATGAATATATGAAATGCTAGTGGTAAAATCTATATGGTGAAGCCATAGATGACCTTAAATCAAATGGAACAGCACAGATGGCTCAGACTCTCATCTACATTCCATATTTGTTAGAGAGAGGTTGGTGCCCACCTGGTACACGGTGAAACCTGGCATTTAGAGGAGACCAGAGCCAGCCCAGATTAAAATGAATAGAAGCATTCGTTCAATCATAAAATTTTATTTACTGAATCCCTACTATGGGCTAACCACTGGGGAGATAATTGGATCAGACCCAGCCCTGCTCTCAAAGACCTCACAGTATCTGAAGACTGGACAAGGACTGTGGAGGCTTCTAGTCACTTCTCCACTCCCCACCAGGCTCTGATTTAAGCTAGTCATTGACGATTGCTCAGCATCAACTTCCTCATCTTTGCAATGAGACAATTGCTAGACAAATCTCTCTATTAAAACCCTCAATTGCCTGCTTCAGAATCCCTGCCTTGAGGAATAGATCACAACCTCAAATCTGGAGTCACACGGGCCAAGGGTCAAATTCCAGCTTTGCTACTTAGTAGCTGTGTGACGTGGATGTAGCCATTCAACCTCCCTAAACATCTGTCGCTTCATTTGTACAATAGAGTTAATAATAGTACCTACCTCATAGGATTGTGGAGGAGTAAAAGAGCTCATCAGTACAAAGCAGTGAAAACAGTGCAAACAGTAAGCTCTCGATTCCTATTGGCCATTATTCTTAACCTACAAGTATACAGAAATATTCTGAAAAGGAATGGAAAAGACCATGAAAATGTTCATATACTGAAAACATGGGAGGATGTTCACAAAAGAAAATATTGTCTAATGTGCAAAAACTTTGACCACAGCCCAGGTTTACCACACAACACCCAGCTGGGTCATAACAGGGCTCCCAGTGTGAGTGGTTGAGCTAACCTAGGGGTTTAATATAATAAGATTAGAGGTCAGCAAATCCTGGCTTTGAATCCCACTTTGGTATTCCAAGGACAGCTTTCTAGAGGTGACACATTTGCTCCACAGTAGTTTGCAGTTCAAATATGCTGTCACTAGGGAGGAAGTGGCCCTGGATAGGGGTCTCATGGGCCATATAAGCAGGATTTTCATACTTCTTTGGTGGTAGGACAGAAATAGCACTTTTTTTCCATTCAGTTTTGTCATTGTTATTGTTTGGTTTGCTTGCAATGAGGCAGTGTAAGATAATTGCCATGAGCATGGTCTCTGGAGCCAGACGGCCTGGGCTCAAGTTCCAGCTCTGCCACTTACTGGCTCTGTGAACTTGGGCAAGTTACTAAGCTCTTCTGAGCCTTAATTCCATCATTTATCAAATAGTAATGATAATATACCTCACAGGATTGCCCCGAGAGATCACATATATAAAAATCAGCTAGGCCCATGCCTGGCACTCAGTGAGCTGACAGTTCCACCATGCAGATGAGATATCAAAGACGGGGGAGGCTAACAAATCCTCTTTACCACAAAGCCTGTCCTCAACAGTGCTTAAAATTCTATTATTACAGCCTAATAGCTTCAGTTAAGTTCTCCAGATGCTTCCTATTGAAGGCAAATACACCTGGAAGAGGCCACACCCTCAACTAGGACCAAACTGAGTAGAGATTGGGTGACTGGCAACGGATAACTGGGCACAGAGCTGAGGTAGACACCAAGGAGAGAGGGGCCCAGAACAGAGGTGAGCAGATATCAGGAAAGAACATCACCAACTTCTAGACTGTACCTGCAGATGCCCCGGACACTGGGAGGATTGGAAAGGCCCTTGTGTTAGGCGAAGGTCCAGATACCCACTTGCCAAGCTCATCACTTGTACAATTATGAGATGGAGTGATAGCATGCAATATTTCTCTCTATATATGCAGAGTTTTCTTAATTAACTTGTCTTTGCACCATTAATTTTTATTGCTTGTTCTCTCCTCATCCCCAATGGCTCAGCCAATGGGCACATCAACCTGGCATTTTCAATCTTGTTCCTACAAAGACTTTCCTCAGAATTGCATTGAACAGTCCACTCATGCCTGACTCTAGTGGATCCCAAATAAGCAGAATTTCAGTCAACAAGTATTTTTTGGATGTTCCTGGGATCCTGCCTGGCACAGTGGAAGGAAAATGGACTGAGTAGCCAGGGATTTCTAAGTTTGAACCTCAGCTTTGCTGTGTGATCTTGGCTAAGTCACCTAACCTCTCTGAGTTTCCATTTCTTCAACTTTAAAATAGGTATCATGATACCCACTGCAGACAATTGCTATGAGGATGAAACAGTATGGCATGTGTTAATACAGCCTTCTCAGAGACTACCTCTTCTAGGTTCTGGAATCATTTAGCATGTAAAGGGGGATGAAGAATAGATAGGGGCAGTGAACAGAGCCTGGAGGGAAAAGGAGAATAATAAAAAGAGATGTAGGTGTGAAGATAGGGGTGATGGGGGTAATGTCCCACCTGATAGCTTCTATGTTCTCTGTGAGAAAAGAGAGGCCAATGACTGAGTGCAAGAGAGTGGGGTGGGCAGGGGGCTGGAGGACACTTGGGATCAGTCTTCAGTGCCAATTTTCACACGTTGATTGTTATAGCTGTTGGCCCTCTCCAGTGGCCTCATTGCCCACAGCTCTTGAAACTTCCTCCTGCTCAGAACACCTACTTGGATTGAGCACAGCGTGGATTCTCAATACAAACATTGTCTCTGCATGCAACTGCTACTCTTTCCAATCTCCTTGTTCCACAGTGACTTTGGCCCCACTCTGAGCTATTCCAGACACCTCGTATGCTGTGGCTTGTCCTGAATTTTTCTCTTCCACTGTCCTCATGTCTGAGAATGCAGTGACTCATCAGCAGGTCTGTTCGACTGGAAGCTTCCTGAAGACAGGATCAGTCTGGTGTAGTTCTCTCCATGCAAAAGGTACAAGCACAGAGACTCGCTGACTCTTTCTCTGTCCTCACTGACTCTTCTTCTTTCACCCCGATAGCAGAGTCTTTCTCAGAATTTCTTGAACTCCGTGGAATTCCCTCACAACAGATGGAGAATCCAAGAAAATGCTCAAAGTGGGTGGTGGTGGCCGTGGCTGAGGAAGATTTCCAGCTGCCAAAGAAGGAGACAGAAGGAGCTTTTCGTCCCTCCATCTATAAATGGCCTGAAACAAGTCCTTTGGAACAACCCCTTCCCCTTCAACTACCCAGCTTCACAGGAGCTGGTAGGACACCATACTATCTGCTGCAGCCCCTCTGCCCTATGGTAAACAGGCTGCCCTCCAGGTTGCAATACAGTGAGAAGAGCCTGGAGGGTGTATGTCATCATAGGCTAAGGGAGGCTGTGGCAGATGATCATGGCTGGGTTTACTAGGGGCAAGGGAGGGGATACATTTCCATACATTTGGCCCCAGGACCGTTTCCGCTTGTCAAATGTTCACATGAACATACTCAGAAAATATCTCAAGGACTCTTGGTGTCAGGGACATAATGTTTGAATCAACCTTGCCCCCAAATGCTTCTTTATGTCACCCTAAACTGCCAACCTTATCCTCACTCCCTGACCCAGTCGCTTGGCTTATAGAGAGGCTCAAGCTTCAGGCAGGATGCATGCCGTGTGACCTTTATGAGCTCCTCCAATGTTAGACTCCTCTGATCATATGCTATGTTTAGGTTCAACACCTGTTTTTCAGCCAGTTCTGCCTCCTCCTCACCAGCACTGGGGTGGTGGTGTGAAAAGAACCCTGAAACTGAAGCCAGAAGCCCTTGTTGGGGGTTCCAACTCCCACCGTTCTCCTGTTTGCTACAATAGTCCCCAGTGGTTTCAGGAAGCATTTCCCAGTTGAGTTAGCCACTTAAAAGGAAAATATATATATATATAATCTCAATTGTTGACTCATTTTCATTACAGTGTTAAACTAGGTGCAAAGAGAAAACAAGCTGCGAACTCCTGATGCTTATGACTGATACACAATTATAAAGCTGAAACAAACTTCCAAATGAAGTGTAAACAAAACTACAAAACCAATAAAAATCCAATGAACAACAATGATTTTAACAAGGTGGATGATGTTGTTTTTCTAAAATTAAATTGCTCTCCGGATCGTGACTGCAGTGCCGACTGGGATTCAGGTTCTTTTGAGTTCGTCGTGCTATGACTCAGCTCTGGCATCACTTTTTTTCCTATCAGATCCACTGCTAAACTGTCATTCCTACAGCCCTCAGAGACATCATTTGGTCTTCAATGGGACTAAGCCATCATTTATGTATTGTCTTCCCATGTTCTTTTCTTATTTGTCCTGGACAATTCAAGTAGGACAATTTGAAGCTAATGAGATCCTTTACACGAAATGTGGCAAAGATTGCTAGTTATCTACCACACAAGCCACCTCTTTCCTCCCCTAATGTGCCCAACTAAAGCGCTATATTCCACATCCTCCCTTGTAGCTAGGTGTGCCCGTACCACAAAGCTCTGACCAATGAGATTAAGTGGAAATGTTATTTGGGGTTTCTTGGAAATCTCCGAAAAGGGGAGGGGGCTGGCCTTTCTTTGCCCTTTCCTCCATATTACTGCTTGGAATGAGCAAGTATTAACTGGAGCTACAGCAATCAACTTGGATCATGAGAACGAAGGTCATGCCCTAAGGATGGCACAGCAGAGAGCTGGGAGCAGTTGCAGTCCCTAACAACTTCATGGAGCTACCACACCAAACCTGCACGTCCTATCTCCAGAGTCCTTTGACATGACAGAGAATTAACCTTCCATTTTGTTAAAACCACTGTCATTTTGGATTTTTTTTCTATTACGTGCAGCCTAATCTGATCCTAATACACCAAGGCAGATGTAAATGAGGGCCCAGAAATTCTATGGCTGCCCTTAATTTTATAACGTGGCCAACCAGATGTATGATACAGAATAGGGTTATATCATTCAGTTCAGATTTTCATTGTAATAAAAACACAGTTTTAAAATTATCACAGAAAAGTCTCTAACCTTTAAGACTATTCCATACTCCAAGAGATTGTCAGAGCCCAGAAGAAAATCTGGCTTAGTAGCTGGCACCCAGAAAAGGATCTAGGAACCTAACACTCAGGTGATGAGGTACAGACCATTGAGGTTCTATCGGGCATCACCTGACCTTGAGCTTGTGTCTCAGGATAGAAGAGCGCTAAGCGGGAAGCTTGGATGAGGGCACTAGTTTGGGGAAAGAGGGCAGACAGTAGCCCCATCCTACCTAAACCTACTTCCCAGCCCTTTGTCAGACCCAGGTCCCTTTTTCCTCACCCCACAGAGCTGCACAGAAGACGGCTCCTGATGGTATGAGAAACCATAGCCAAGAGAGTGACTCTCATTGCTTCCTAGAACGCCAGGGGCATGGAGCAGGTGACAGGAAGGTTGGGGCCAAAGCACTAGCCAGGAAGGGTCAGCTTTCTATCCCTCCATGGGGCCTCAGCTGCTGGACTTAGCCATGGCCCTGGAAACTTGACTCCTCTGACTGAAATCCCCATGCTAATTTCAAATTTAGCCCTGGGCCTTAGGCCACTTCATAAACTGCCTCCTCATTTGTTCCCCTCCCCAGCACCTCCTCAGAGTTCAGGGCCAGAATTTGGTGGGGGGGGGGGGGGCGCTATGAAATATGAACCTCAGTTTGGCCTGCTTAACCTGTCTCCAAAAAATAAATCTTAATCACGGCATTGGAGAGAATCCCTCCTTGCCTCACCACAATTATTTCTCTCTCTGTTCCCCTTGTCCACCTTCCACTCCCACCCCCCCTTGCTGACTTCCTAGAGACCTTGCCCTTGGCCAGCCAGCTTTCCTTTCCCTTGCAGGCTTTGCTGAGCCCCTCAGGGTGAAGAAGTGGAAAAAGCATATTTTTGGGCTACAGAATAAAAATTAATCCCAGATCTGCCACTAACTAGCTGTGAGATCCAGGGCAAGTCACTTCAATCCTCTGAGTCTGTTTCTACTCCTGGAAAATGGGAATAGTAATTCTCCTAATAAAGCTGCCATCATGACTTAATTAAGTGAGACAAAATGTGTAAATGTCCCCAACACTTAGTAAGGGCTTTCGATCAATGTGTGTGTGTGCATGCACATGCATGTGTAGCCCCCACCAGTCATAGCTATTCCCCAAACCTGACCTTCCACTGCTTCCAGCCTCAGTGAATGGCACTTGTTGCAAGCCAGAAAGCAAGGAATTACTCCTGACTCATTCTTCTACCTTATCTTCCACCTTCAATCCATCACCAAGTAAATACTGTCAATTTTACCTCCCTGTCTAGGTCAGATACTGTCTAATAATACCATGTGCCTCTATCAATGCTTTGAAAAGTTACAATTTTACATTTATGGTATGATTATTCATGCTTATCTCCCTTCTCATCATTGTATTCCCGGTGCCTGATACAATGCCTGTCATGCAGCTGGGTGCTTAATAAATATTGTTGAATAAATGAATGAAGTAGAGGTAAGCCATTTGAGATTCAGAGAAGTTAACTTTCCCAGAGTCACACAGATAGTAAGCAGCCAAGCCAGGGTTTGAACTAAGATTTGCCTGATTCCTGAGTTGTGCTCTTATCCACAGCGCTAGCAGTGATAAGAATGCTATACCGCCAAAGTGGGACGTGGTACAGGTATGAGGCAGGGCAGAGGGGCTCTAAAGCAGCCTTTTGTATATTTTTGCCTGGGGACTGAAATTTTAAGTTGAACTCTTTCTCTTTCCTGGTTAGAGGCTGTGTCTGTGAGTCTGGATCAGGATTCTAATCTGGTCAACATGAGGTCTTCACCCTTTTCCATGTCCATGCCACCTTGACCTGGGCATGGTATAGGTATATGTGCGAAGGTGGAGGGATCAAGGAAAAGGGACAGGCAGGCCTAGACCTGGTAAAATGGAGCAAGACCTAGACCTACACAGAGCCTCCCTAAAGCCTGAAGGCAGTAGGGATGGGAGGTTAGCACCTCCAGGTGGACACACAGCAATTCCTTGACGCTCCAGGCTCATTTCAAGTGGAAAATGAGTGAAGAGGGAAGTGTTGGAGAGTCTGGGGTGGAAATGTGGGAGAAGAGTAAGAATAAGAACTATATTCATTATCGAGAGCTTAGTGTGCTAGACGCTAGTTTAATCCCCACACCAACCCAGATCAGGAAGCAATGACCAGAGTGGTTAAGTGACTTGCTTGAGATCATACAGCCAGGGGGTCTTGGCTAGGACTTGGATCCAAGTTTGTCTCTCCAGAGCTCACACTTTTTCTGCTATACCATAATGCTGTGTGCTGAAACGATGAGGAACATAGGAAGGAAATTTGAAGGAAGAACAGAAGTCAAATCTCAGGCCAGTTCTGCTCAAGAAAAGCACCAAGCCACAGGGCTCTGTGCTCTGATGCTCGCAGCTTCCCTCACAAGCTGCAGATGAACAGCTGACAGTAATGTCAAGATGACCTGTCATGTTCACAGGGACTGCCACACTGGCCCAGCACCCTAACCCAATGCCATCCCCCTCACTCTGCTTCTCATTTGCAGCAAGTTCTTGATACCCTGTGTGTCTCAAAATGTTAAGGGCTATTCTCTTGGACCCCTTTCTGTCCTGGCATCTCTAGGGCAAGAGAGTAAAGTGTTTTAGGAAGGCCACTCATAAATCATAGAAATTTAGATTAAATTAAATAAAAAACAATTGAGTGTCATTTTAGCACAACATTCTAGTCTGGGTTTATATGGTCTTTAAGGTTGTGAAATAGACTGAAATATTTAACTCCTGGCTCTACCACTTACCAACTATGGGATCTTAGGGAAGTCACTTCCTTTCTCTGATTCTTGGATCCCTCATCTGTAAATGGACATAATCATTTCTTCCTTTCAGGAGCATTGGGAAAATTAACAGAGATTGTATATAAAACGCTCTAGCACACGGGGCTGGCCCCGTGGCCGAGTGGTTGAGTTCGCGCGCTCCGCTGCAGGCGGCCCAGTGTTTCGTTGGTTCAAATCCTGGGCGCGGACATGGCACTGCTCGTCAGACCACACTGAGGCAGCGTCCCACATACCACAACTAGAAGAACCCACAACGAGAAATATACAACTATGTACCGGGGGGCTTTGGGGAGAAAAAGGAAAAAATAAAATCTTAAAAAAAAAAAAAACACTCTAGCACAGTACAGGCACATGGAATGCTGTTATTAATGACCAGCTGCACCCAGCATAACACATCCTGCTCTAGCAGATCTTAATAGCTATTAACAAAATTTTAAAGGATTACATTTATTTATTCATTCATATGTTTCATTGTAAACACAATTAGCAATCTCATTGTATTCAGTATGGACCCTACTGAACATAATGACCAAACGTCTGAGTGATCAAAGTCCTGACAGCAGTCAGTGTATCTGTGACAAAAAATGGGTTGGAAAGGTGTAAGCACTTTCTGTCAAAGGTCTACACTTAGACCCAGAAGCACATACAATTCTAATAAATTCTTTCATCCACTGATTAATTTTCAAATAGGTAAAACACATTTAAAATTACACATGAGAGAGAAACTGTGATTCATTTTTAAAACAGTAAGAAAATAAATGGTGAGAAAGCCCTATAGTCTTATCCTTGAAATCTGTCAGTTTCAACATTTATAAATTGAAAGGCTTAGTTTTCTCTTGATCACCGGATGTGTGGCACACATATTGGCCAAAGAGATCTGTGACAACCTCACCAAGCTGAATATTAGAGACCACACCTGAGTGTTTTATCTTGCTAGCAAAGAAGATAGCAAATGGCAATCTGGAGGCTCCCAGTGATTACAGCTGGGCCTATATAGGCTTTGAGGATGGGATGGGGAGGGAACTCCTGGGTTGAATGAACCCATAGCAAGACACGCAAGTGAAACTGCAGCACCAGAGCCACCATAGACATTAGTAACAGCTCCAGGGCCACCGTTTACATTATAGGCGCACCTTGGGGAAACTGCGAGTTCGGTTTCAAACAACTGCAATAAAGTGAATATCACAGTAAAGCAAGTCACATGAATTTTTTGGTTTCCCAGCGCATATAAAAGTTATGTTTACACTATACTGTAATCTATTAGGTGTGCAATAGCATTATGTCTAACAAAACAATGTAAATACCTTAATTAAACATACTTTATTGCTAAAAAAATGCTAACCTTCATCTGAGCCTTCAGCAAGTTGTAATCCTTTTGCTGGTGGAGGGTCTTGCTTCCATGTTGATGACTGTTGACTGATCAGGGTGGTGTTTGCTGAAGGTTGGGGTGGCTGTGGCAATTTCATAAAATGAGACAACAATGAAGTTTGCGGCATCAATTGACTCTTCATTTCACGCATGATTTCTCTGTAGCATGTGACGCTATTTGGTAACATTTTACCCACAGTAGAACTTCTTTCAAAATCGAAGTCAAACCTCTCAAACTCTGCCACTGTATTATCAACTAAGTTTCTGTAATATTCTAAATCCTTTGTTGTCATTTCCACAATCTTCACAGTATCATCACCAGGAGTAGATTCCATCTCAAGAAACCACTTTCTTTGCTCATCCATAAGAAGCAACTCTTTCTCTAAGTCTCATCATGAGATTTCAGCAATTCAGTCCCATCTTCAGGCTCCACTTCTAATTCTGGTTCTCTTGTCATTTCTACCACATCAGCAGTTACTTCCTTCACTGAAGTCTTGAACCCCTCAGAGTCATCCATGAGGATTGAAATCAACTTCTTCCAAGCTCCTGTTAATGTTCATATTTAGACCTTTTCCCATGAATCACAAATGTTCTTCATGACATCTAGAATGGTGAATCTTCTTCAGAAAGTTTTCAATTTACTTTGCCCAGATCTATCACAAGAATCACTATCTATGACAGCTATAGCCTTCCAAAATGTATTTCTTAAATGATAAGACTTGAAAGTTGAAATGACTCCTTGATCCATGGGCTGCAGAATGGATGTGTCAGCAGGCATGAAAACAACATTAATCTCGTTGTACATCTCCATCAGAGCTCTTGGGTGACCAGGTGCACTGTTAGTGAGCAGTAATATTTTGAAAGGAATCTTTTTTTCAGAGCAGTAGGTCTCAACAGTAGACTTAAAATAGTCAATAAACCATGTCGTAAAGAGAAGTGCTGTCATCCAGGCTTTGTTGTTCCATTTATAGAGCACAGGCAGAGAAGATTTAACATAATTCTTGAAGGCCCTAGGATTTTTGGAATGGTAAATGAACATTGGCTTCAACTTAAAACCACCAGCTGCATTAGTCCCTAACAAGAAAGTCAGCCTGTCTTTTGAAGCTTTGAAGCCAGACATTGACTTCTCCTCTCTAATTGTGAAAGTCCTAGATGACATTTTCCAATATAAGGCTATTCTGTCTACATTGAAAATCTGTGGTTTAGCGAAGCCACCTTCATTAATGGTCTTAGCTAGATCTTGTGGATAGCTCGCTGCAGCTTCTACATCAGCGCTTGCTGCTTCCCCTTGCACGTTTATGTTGTGGAGACGGCTTCTTTCCTTAAACCTCATGAACCAACCTCTGCTAGCTTCAGACTTTTATTCTGCAGCTTCCTCACCTCTCTCAGCCTTCACAGAATTGCAGAGAGTTAGGGCCTTGCTCTGGATTAGGCTTTGGCTTAAGGGAATGTTGTGGCTGGTTTGATCTTCTATCCACACCACTAACACTTTCTCCATATCAGCAATAAGGCTGTTTTGCTCTCTTGTCATTCATGTGTTCACTGGAGTAGCACTTCTAATTTCCTTCAAGAACTTTTCCTTTGCATTCACAACTTGGCTAACTTTTTTGGCTTACCTTGGCTTTTGATATGCCTTCCTTACTAAGCTTAGTCATTTCTAGCTTTTGATTTAAAGTGAGAAACTTGTGACTCTTTTTTTCACTTGAACATTTAGAGGCCATGGTAGAGCTATTAATTGGCCTAACTTCAATATTGTTGTGTCTCAGAGAATAGGGAGGCCCAAGGAGAGAGAGATAGATGGGGCAACAGCCGGTCGCTGAGGCAGTCAGAACACACACAACATTTATCGATTAAGTTCATCTTACATGGGTGTAAAACAATTACAATAGTAACATCAAAGATCAGTGATCATAGATCACCATAACAAATTATAATAATAATGAGAAAGTTTGAAATATTGCAAGAATTCCCAAAGTGTGACACAGAGACGTAAACTGAGCAAATGCTGTTGGAAAAATGGTGCCAATACACTTGCTCAATGCAGGGTTGCCACAAACCTTCAATTTCTAAAAAAGGTATCTGCAAAACACGTTAAAGTAAAATGCAGTAACACGACGTATGTCCGTATACCATGAAATGAATGACTCTCTCTGGAGTTGTGCAGTGTGGTGGTCCTGTGAATAACAGTGGAGAAAAAGGGAAGATATTCTAGGCAAACAAATAGATAATACACTATCTAGACCCGTCTCGGTTGGCCAGTGTCTAGCCTGACTGTCCAGGCCAGTCCATGGCACTGCCTGGTGGGTGAAGTTATCTGCTTGGTATGTCTGGAGTTATCAGTCCCTCTAGAGTGGTCATTGTTTTTAGTTTGTCAATGTGTCTGAAGTGTGCTATCTGTCCAGCAATGCCAACTATTGGTCATACCTCTGGATTTCTCCTATATCTTTCTTAGGCCTGTATGATGTTTCTCCAGCTGGATGTACAACCTAAGAGTGGCCATGGTTGAGCCTGGAACAGGGAAAGATTTGGGGTGGCTCAACAGTTCTTTCTGGGACTCCAGCTCCTTTGGCCCCAGCCCCTTAAAGGAACTGTCTCCAATGGGAGGCAGGGATATAAGCCAGCTTCAGAGGAAGACCTGACCACTCTAGCATATACTCCAGGAGGTTGGGCAAAACGGTTCCCCCCTCCCTCAACTACAATTTCTCCCCAAACCAGCCTTTCACCCCAGTACAGCCTTGCCTGCTACATGACCTCTGTGGACCCAGGACCTGCCCTCTCCGACCTTCCAGGCTTTGTACAGAAAGGGCAGGTAAGGCAGTTCTACAATAACCACAGCCATCCAGTCACAAGGAACAGGGTTCTAGGGCCACATACTCTGGATTTGAGGTCCTGCTTTGCTACTTAACCAGCTGTGTGACCATAGGCAAGTTGCTTAACTTCTCTAAGTCTTCGTTTCCTTGTCTATAAAAAGGGGTAATAATAGCATCTGCTTTGTAGAGTCATTGGTAGGATTAAAAGAGATAATCCATGTAAACTATGGCATAGCCTTGGGAAAGGTACTTAGCTTCTCTCTGCCTCTGTTTCCTTGTCTTTAAAATGGGAAAAATAATAGTGTCTATCTCATAAGGATGTTATGAGAATTAAATGAGTTAAAATTCGCAATGCGCTTAGAGAAGAAACGGAGTAAGTGCTATATAGGTGTATGTTAAATAATTCAATGTCAAATTCTTCACTCATTCTACAAATATCTATCAATTACCTATTATGTACCAGGCATTGTTCTAGTCACTAGGGATGCAGAAATGAACAAGATCAACAAGATTCCCTACTTTTGTGGAGCTCAGAGTCCAGTGAAGTAAGACAAAAAATAAATAAGCCAACAATAAAATAAACAAGACAAATATAATATATTGCATTTCCAGGAAGGAAATGGAACAAGGTAATAGGAAGGAGAGTGATGGGGAGAAGGTATGGGGCGCTGTTTCGTAAAGTGGTCAGAGAAGGCCTTTATGAGAAGATAACATTTAATCTGAGACTTGAGTACAAAAACAGAGCCAGATCTCAGGAGACAACTTTTCAGGCAGGGGGGAGAGATAGTGCAAGGTACTGAGGTGTGATTGGAATAGTATAAGTCAAAGAGAAAGTAGTAAGAGAGGGAGACAGAGGCCGGATCATGTAGGACTCTGGGGTTCATGTAAAGAAGTTTAAGTTTTATTATACATGCAATAGGGACCTAATATTATAGCCCAACTGCTTGTTTTCCATTTGGGGAAACCAAAGCCCAGTAAAAGAATTCTCCAAGATCACACAAAGAATTAGTAGCAAACCTGGGAATAAGACCAACCCTCCCTCCTTCCCCAGCATCATGCGTTTGATTCCCTACCATGTCATATTCTGTGCAAATTCTATCAGACCAGAACGTTAAAGATTTGTTGAATGCAGTTTCCATGAATTAAATTGATGACCCGAAAAGGAGTTTCAAGTCATTTGTTCAGCAAATCTTACTAAGCACATACTAGTGCTCAGCCCCGTGCCAGACACTGATGATGGGTAAGCGTCACAGAGTTTCTGCACAGAAAGGCACTGAAAGCTGCCAGCCCAGCCCCTCTCTTTCCAGTCCCCTGGGAAGTAGCAGGAATTGTGCACTAGTAGGTAGGGCATAGGAGTCTGATAGGAAGAAACTAGAACCTGGTCCTGCACATGAGCAGGTAGATAAAGTATCTATCCTCTGGAGGTCAGTCTGACAGAGGGAATTGACTGTATGTTCATTACCTCTCAAGGCAACTAAAAGAAAAGCACTTATTTGTAAGGGAATGCCACCTCACATTGCAGAGTCCAGCATTAGCCAAAGAGAAAGCATCAGCCTAGCAGCCTGGACTGCTAGTTCCTTCAGGCTACTGCAGCCATCTCCTTGCTGGCCACAGGAAAGTCAATGCTCTACTTTTATAATACTCCACTAATTCAGTCAAGCGCATCTGGGGCATCTTGTCATTCTCTCCCCAGAGCTTAAATAATCTGCATTTTCAAAAAAAAATCTGATAAATAATTATTTATAACAAAAGGTAAATAAGTTTAGAATGCATGGGAGGGACAAACAATTTGGCTTACAAAATATTGGTCTATGATATATATTCTTTTCAGGTTAGTTAAATAATATATTAACTTTGTAAACCATTAAGAAATTACAAAATAGAGGCCAGCCCCATGACCGAGTGGTTAAGTTCGTGCACTCTGCTTCGGCTGCCCGGCGTTTCGCTTGTTCAGATCCTGGGCGTGGACATGGCACTGCTCATCAGGCCGTGCTGAGGCAGTGTCCCACACAGCACAACCAGAGGCACCCACAACTAGAATATACAACTATGTACTGGGGGGCTTTAGGGAGAAGAAGGTGGGGGAAGAAAAAGAAGATTGGCAACAGTTGTTAGCTCGGGTGCCAATCTTAAAAAAATAAATAAATTACGAAATTATACAAGGTTATAAAATTACCTGTAACTCCACAACCCAGAGATAACCAGTTTTAACTTTGTGGTCTCTCTACTGTATTTTCCTATGCATAGAAAATAATTAAACAAGACTATATTGGATATACAAATGTGTATTTTGTTTTCGCTATCTAAAATTGTGAATATTTTCCCAATTCGTTACATATTCTCAAAAAACATCATTTCACTAATTTCTATATAAAATCCCAATAAAAATACATGCCGTAACTTATATAGTCCAACCTCTAGTGCAGCAGTTCCCAAAGTGTGAAGATATTAGCAGCATTGGTTAAAAAAAATAAAATCATACTAAAAAAAGCGATCCATGGTCCAATGAGTTTTCAAACCCTGGTTCAAACAGAA
This sequence comes from Equus przewalskii, assembly GCF_037783145.1. Lineage (NCBI taxonomy): Eukaryota > Metazoa > Chordata > Mammalia > Perissodactyla > Equidae > Equus > Equus przewalskii. The sequence continues at coordinate 105,316,102 of NC_091863.1, read as the reverse complement.
ATTTACAATGTTTCTTTTCTGCAAGACTGCTCTCAGAGCCTTATTACATCAGTGTCTATTGGACTCTCCAAGGGAATACTGTATGCAACATTTCCTGTTTGTTCATGGATTCCTTTACTTGTGAAGCATCTCATTGGACTGACACTCTAAAGAACAAACATAGTGAGATACTGCCCCAGTGTGGACATTTAGGATATTGCAGTGTTTTACAAATCATTCTGCCATAACCATACTTCCATAGACATCTTTGCGCACTCATCTGGCTTTCTCTTTAGGAGAGATTCATCAAAAAGAAACTATTGGGCCAAAATCATAGAGTCCTGATTCTGCCCTATCTAGCTTTTTTGTTGGGTCTCCATAGACCCCATCTCACAAGAGACCCCAAGAAAAAGAGTCCCAGTCTGAGTTTCTTTATACCCAGTTCAAGGTCTGCCTCTTTGTAGTCAAGGATTTTTTTTTAATAAAACTTTTTGATTTTAGAACAATTTTAGGTTTTAGGTAAAAACCGGGAAGATAGTACAAAAAGTTCCCATATACTCAACACCCACTTTTCCCTAATATTAACGTCCTATATTTGTATGGCACATTTGTTACAACTTGTGAACCAATATTAATACATTATAATTAACTAAAGTCCAAGCTTTATTCATATTTCCTTAGTTTTTGCCTAATGTCCTATTTTTGCTCCAGGATACCCTATTACATCTACTCATAATATCTCCTTAGGTTCCTCTTTGTTGTGATGGTTTATCTGACTTTCCTTATTTTCAATGACCTTGAAAGTCAGATATTTTGTAGAATGTCCCTCAGTTGGAATTTATCTGATGTTTTTCTCAGAATTAGACTGTGGTGATGTGTTTTGGCAGGAAGAAGTCAGAGGTCAATTGCCATTCTCATCACATCATATCAAGAGTACATACTATTAATATAACATCGCTATTGATGTTAATGATGATTAACTGGCTTGAGATACTATTTGTCAAGTTTCTCCACTATAAAGTTACTCTTTTTCCTCCTTCTTATACTGTACTCTTTGGAAGGAAGTCATTCTACAGAGCCCAGACTTAAAGAGTGGGAGTTATGCTCCACTTTGGAGGTCATTTTCAAATAGAAGATATAGCTATTTATTTGTGCATTCATTCTTTGAATGATTTTTGGGGACCATATAGTATGCACGGTGTCATGGTTTTATTAAATCGAGTCTTCCTCCTCTAATAACTTAATATCTATTTGGGCACATGGTCCGGATATGATATCATACAGGTGCAATGTAGCATTGGCAACTATGAAAGGTGTTTTCCTGGAATTCAAAATTACCCTCAAGTTATAGAGAAAAGCAGGCATCAAAAAAATATGTGATAATTCACTTCCCCGTAAAGCAAGCATAACTGGTAAAGTTATTTAAAGAAACCAACCATTTAAAGCCTCTCGAAATTGTCCTAAGACAATATAGGTGATGAAAAAATATTTAAGAAAATCTACTAAATCTTGGTAAGAACAGTGAGAGTCTGTGGCACTTGAGCCATGACCGAGTCCCTTTCTCCACCCCTCTCCCCAGCTGATCCTGACAAGGCTTCTTCTCCCTTCAGCTCCCAGTGAAGGGTTTCAGTATCTCACCAGGAGAAACAGAACTCCAGCATTTATCTTCCCCCTCTCCAACTATTAGTCGCAAAGGCTAAGTTCCTGGTGACTGTGGCCAAGAAGAATGGTGACGAATCCTTTCCTCCACCCAGTCCCCACTCATAGGGCAGAGGCTCTACTCCAGGTATGGCTGGATAAGAATACTGGGGTCCCAATTTCTCTTGCCCCAGCTCCTTTATAAGGCACAGGTCTCACACTGGGAGAGGTAAACAGAGAAAGCCAGAGGCTACCGCCCCTGCCAAGCAGCCTGGCATAAAGCATAGGTGTCATTCGAAGAAAAATGGTCCACTGTCCCCACACCTGGCTCTGGAGCTGTGACTCAGAGATTTTTGCCCAGTGGCATTGGCAAAAATCATGAAGGAATGACTGATCCTTGGAAAATATATTTTAATATACTACCAGAGTCATCATAGTTCTAGAAGAAGAGAGATACATATGCAGTAATCAAGCCTCATTGCCCCACAGAAACTTCCCCAGCTCTCTGACCCCTGCCGCCATCAACACACACACGCAGAGTGAAAGAACAGCCCATCCTTTGAGAGTGCAAGTCCTCTGTGGGCCCCGTCACAGTTCACAGTGCGATCATTCTAGAGAGCAGAGAAAGGGTGGCAGACCTAGAGCTGGACCACACATCTCCAGCCTGGGTTTCTACAAGTTTAATCGCCTCTTCTTTGTGTCTCTGCTAGTGCTCCTCATTTTTTGCCTTATAGTTTAGGAAATGGGGCATGGTTTGTGAGGAATATATGAGCTCATGGGAAATGCTTTTAGCCTATAACTGGCACACAGTAGGTACTCAATAAATGGAAGCCATTATTACCTCTCCTACTAGATTGAATTTCCTTCAGACAGTAATTCTTATTCTAGGTAAGTGGTTCTTAATCTTATGAGACCTATTCTTTTTTAATATACTTTGTGACATCTCCATTATTATTCTGAAATGAAATTCACAGATAATAAAACCCACCTACACATTTGATTTCAGAAATATCAATATAATGCTCTATGACGTGAAAAAGAACAAAAGGAAAACAATTTATAATTATTTACATATTTATATAACACATAAAGCAATATGTAAATCTCAGGCATTGACTACAGTAAAACACAAAAGATGAAGAGGTCAGTATAAAATCACCAATAAAAACACAAATTACAAAGGCAGACTGGCACAGGTATGCCATATCAATGACTCTAATACTTTGAATGTTATTGACATTGGTAACATGATTTTTCAAAATGGAGAAAAACTTGTATAGTCCCTAAGAAGTACAATTCCCTCTCGATTTACAGTGTTGGATTCCTGAAAAATTCAGTCTTCCAAAACACTTTGTCATGTAAAACAGATTTCAATTCTAGGCTCTGATATTTATAAAAAAGTTTTTCACCTTCATAAATGTCTAGCATGATATCTGAAAGTCTAGTGACACATAGAAGCATTTCTCATTGTGAAGACTGTCCTGCAATTGTCTTCCTGGATTCTACTTGCCATGTGTCAATAAGAACCCCCGTTAACTCTAAAATACTCCTTAAGATATGATATGGTCCCATTGAGAAACTTTGGAACCACTGACTCAAAGCTGAAATCGTAAGCAAAACTGTATGCACACAAGTGCACATATGTTAATTCATGCCTTGGGGGGTGCATGACTTTCAGGTTCTTGAGGGGGTCCTTTACCCAAAAAAGGACTAAGAATGCCTGCAAAGATCCTGCCACATACATTTCTGTGTCCTCATGCCCACAATGCACTCAAACAATACGTCAGTACGTAACTGAATTGAACAGAATAATATAGGTGCTGCCCAGTAGCGTGAGATGGGTATGAGGCTAGCTCAGTCAGGTGTCAGAACAGAACGTGCCTCTACAGGGGGCCATGCAGCTTATTGTTTAGGAGTGGTGGCTCTTGGAGTCACATTGCCTATTACTGTACACCTTGATATGTGAAGATTTAATCCCTCTCCTTGCTGCTTCTCCCCTCCCCAACCAAATAAAAACTCTTGCTTTCATAGCCGATTACAAATCTTCAAAGGCCCGTTAGAGTCAATCCTCTGCTTAAGGCCCTAAGGCTCCAAGAAGCCCCTGAAAACGTGCACCTGTATTTCCTGAGAGGAGAACCACAGCAGTGCTTCATTCACCTCAGTGCCACCATGCTGGATGCAGGCGTTCAACCTGTGAGTGGTGAGCAAAAGCAAAGAGCAAGGCCCTGAGGGCTGTGTCGCAGGATAAGGAGGTGACTGGAGGCTAGGGTGGGAGGCAGGCGTAGAAGCGTCAGGAGAACAGGGGTGAAGGTGCTGCCCAGAAAGAAGCGAAAAGTTATGAAAGGGAATTTTCAACCATTTACACCTTCCTATTCTGATCAATTAGTAAGCCAGTCACTTAGGCTTCAAATACTAGTTAGAGTGGGAATATATCCCAGTGGTAAGAGAACAGGTTCTGCATTCAGGCTGTCTGGGTTCAAATCCTACCTCCACTATGTACTGTGTGATCTCTCTTTCCTCACTTTCCCCTTTTGCACATTGGAGAGGGCAGTAGTACTTACCTCATAGTGTTATTGAGAAAATTAAGACTGGTAAAGGCCTTAGAATAGTGCCTCATGCATAGCATGCACTCAATAAACATTAGCTTCTAATTTGTACCTACTGTGCACACCACCCTGGAATCCTATGTGTACCGTGGTTTGAGAGAAGGAAGAACCTGAGAACATTGGTCTCATCTACCCTCTTTGGGAGGGGCTATGGTTGACATCTTCTTACTTTTAACATTCAACAGATACTTTGCGCCAAACACCACTCCAGGTGCCGTGGAGACTATAAAGATGAACAAGCTAGGTCAAGGCTTCAATAACTACTTACATGCTAACAGTTCCCAAATCTATAGCTCCGGCTCAGACATCTTTCTTGAGCTCTACACACATCAATTTATTCTTGCTGAAGCTTTCTACCCAAAATTCCAACATGTACCTCCATGTCACTATGTCAAAAAGAAAACTCACTTTCACACACCTCCCAAACCGGCCTCTTCTGTGCACTTTATTGAAGTTAATGGCCCCCTTTTTCACCAGTCACCCAAGCTAGACATCTAGAAACCATCCTTGAGGCCTTGCTCACTCCCCACATCTCATAAAACACTAAAATGATTGATTCTACCTACTAGATACTCCTCAAATACATCCACATCTCTCAGAACACCCTGCAACTACCTTAAGCTAACTCATCATCATTACTTGCCTGGATGACTTTAACAGTAATACTCTTGCTCCAGTTCCCTCCACTGTATCCTCCAGTGAACAGGTGCAATGAACTTAAAAACAAAAATCACATCACCCATCCCCCCCCCACACACACACACACTTAAAAACTCTATGGAACACAGTGTGAATTCCTTATCCTGGCCAACAAAGCCCTCCTGTCTCTCAAGTTTCATCTCAACTATGACCTATCCCACTTCCCTGGCACCTTCAATCCTAATGTTTCAGCCAGACTGCCCTTCCTTCACTTCTTCCCATATGTCAAGCTTTTTCCTGCCCCAAGACATTCACCATGATGTTTTCCCACCCCCACAACTAACTTTCAGTAGTCATTCAAGTTTCAGATAAAAGAACACATCATTCTGGAATTCTTCCCTAGCCCCTCAGATTAGGTCAGACGTCCCAGTTAAATGCTTTTGTTCCCCAACACTTATCATGCATGTTTAATGTCTGTCTTCCTTAGTAGGCTGTGAGCACACTAGAACATGCTTTAGTCACCATTCCATCCCCAAATACCTAGCACAGTGCCTTTGCACACAGTAGATGCTCAACAAAAATTTTGGTGAGGAAGGAAGGAAGGGAGAGGAGGAAAGGTGGAGGGAGAAAAAGAGGGAGAAAACAAGAGAAGGAGAAGAGACATTGTAAGAGGTAAGAAATAAATAAGACATGTTCCCTTCCCTTGAGGAGATCCTAAAATGGGACAAGGAGACAATTCCATACAGGGGTGTAAGTGCTATGGCAGAAGTAAGTACAAGATGCTAGGAGAACTCAGAGGAAGAAAAGGCTACCCTGTCTAGGAGAGCAGGAAAGGCCCCACAAAGGAGATGACATTTTGGCTGGTTCTTTTTCTAACAACCTTACTGAGACTTAATTCACATACTATCCAATTCACATATTAAAGTGTAAAATTCAATGGTTTTTAGTATATTCATAAAATTATGCAACCTTCACCAACAATCAATTTTAGAACATTTTAATCACCCCTAAAAGAAGCTCCATACCTGTTAGCAATCACTCCCATTGCACCCTTCCCCCAGGTCTTGGCAATCACTAAACTAATCTATTTGCTGTCTCCATAGATTTACCTATTCTGGACGCTTCTTATGAGTGGAATCATACAATATGTGTTCTTTTGTGTCTAGTTTCTTTCAGGTAGCATAATGTTTTCAATGTTCATCCATGTTGTAGCGTGTATCAACACTCCATCTCTTTTGATGACTGAATAATATTCCACAGTGTGGATATATCAATTTTGTTTATCCATTCATCAGTTGATGGACATTTGATTTGTTTCCACTTTTTGGCTATTATTAAAAAACTGATATAAACGTTTGTGTACAAGTTTTTGTGTGAACACTTTTTCAGTTTGGGAGAGTATATAGCCACAGAATTCCTGGGTTATATAGTAACACTGAGTTTAACATTTTGAGAAACTTCCAAATTTTTCCAAAGAAGCATCACCATTTTACATTTCAATCAGCAAAATACGAGGGTTCCAATTTCTCCACATCCTTGACAACACTTGTTATTGTCTGTCGTTTTTTATTACAGCCATCCTCGTAGGTGTGAAGTGGTATCTCATTTTGGCTTTGATTTGCATTTCCCCAGTGGCTAATGATGTTGAGCATCTTTTCATGAACTTATCAGCCATTTATATATCCTCTTTGGAGTAACGTATATTCAGATCATTTGCTGAATTTTTAGTTGTGCTACTTTTATTCTTATTGAGTTGGAAGTGTTCTTTATACATTTTGGATGCAAGTCCCTTATCAGATATATGATTTTCGACATTTTGTCCCATTCTATGGGTTGTCTTATCACTTTTTTGATGGTGTCATTTGAAGCACAAAAGCTTTTAGCTTTGATGAAGTCCAATTTATCTATTTTTTGCTTTTGTTACTTGTGCTTTAGGTGTCATATGTAAGAAACCATTGCCTAATCCAAGGTCAAGAGGATTTAAGGTCATTAAGAGCACTCTTCTGAACATGTAGCCCATTTGCTGGACTGTTCCTTTTAATCCCCACATCCACCCAATTGTCTTCTCTTGACCACAAAACTTTATCCAACACTTTCTGGTTTTCTTAATTAATAGGTACTGCCTTGGGAGCAACACTGAAAATGGCCTCACTAATTCCCTGCTCTGCACTGATCAAGACTTAGGCAGCTGGTTCTGTAGATACCAGCATAGTGATGAGATTGATTCCACCATTACCTACATCTGTGTTGACCAGTGTCCACCCACTTCACAGTGCTGTTGAGAGCATTTAATGAGATATGAGGCCTTCCCTGACCACCCCATCCAATGTAGCTTCCACCCCCAAGTCTCTCTATATTATATTACCGTGTTTTATTTTGTTTATAGCAGAATCACTATATAACATCTTATTTGTTTTTGTGTTTACAGTCACAATCCTCTAAGACATCTAAGACTCCATCTAAGGGTACGCATCAAGTTTGTCTTCTTCATCTCTGTATCCCTAGTACCTCTAATATTCTCTTGTGTATAGTAAGTTCTCAATAAATGTGTTTTTAAAGAATGAATAAATGAGTGTACATATAAAGTAGCTATTACAGTGCCTAGCACATAATAGATGCTCAATAATTACTAGCTGCTGCTGCTGTTGTCATTACTGTCATTATCATTATCATTACTACAAGACCTGAGCTACATCTGTAAAATGAGACTTTCCTGTATTCTTCACTTGCTGTGGGCATACTGGATTCACTCCAAGAATAAATGGTATGTAGGCCCACTAATCAGTTGGGTGGCCTTGGGCAGGTCACATTTCTTTCCTTCCCAGAGCCTCAGGTTCATTCATATATGTATATGGCAGCATTGTATAGTAGTTTCATGCACGGGCTCCAGAGCTAACATTTGGGCTTAATACCAGGCTTTGCTTTTTACAATTGATGTGACCTTGGACAAGTTACTAAGCTTCCTTAGTCTAAGTTTTATTATCTGTAAAATGAAGATAATAATAGTATCTAGTTCCACAGGCTGGTTGTGAGGATTAAATGAGATCGTACAGGTAAAATGCTTACTGTGGTACACGATACCAAGTCGACATTCAAATAATAACTATGACTCAAAGCCTCAGCCTCTGGCAGATCTTATAAGAAAGCCCTCATCTAATTATGTGAACTTAGGTCAGTGGGTGGAAAACTGCCAGCTCTCAAATGCTACTCCTGGCTTGGAGATTCTGGGGTACTATCTCTGCAGCAGACAGTGCCCTTGGCCATTTGATCACGACCTCCTGGTGGTCTACTTCTTCCCACTGTCAGGACATCATGATTTAAGCCAAGACAAAATGGCAGAAGAAAGTGAAAGTCACATTCTCCATTCCGATGCACACCCCACATCCCTGAACCTTCCTCCATCAAAATATCATGGTGTGTGTCTCTAAATCCCAAGAGAAATCGTTTGGGCACCGTTGCTATTCAGGATTATCTGCAAACGTGTTCACCTCCATCAGAGGAAATAATTAAAATCTCACATAGAGCCTTATAGCAATATTGTGTTGCTCTTGATTCAGTTGGATGATCACGATGACAATTCCTTACATTTGTATAGCTTGATAGCTTTCAAAGAAATTTCACATTAGTCACTTGGAACGATACAACCAACTGCAAGATGAAAAGGATTGGACTCACTCAGCCACTTTAAAACTGAATAAACAGGTGTCTCAAAACTCCTGTCTTCTAGTCTGGAGAATTTCTCTTTGGTACTCTAACTCCCTGGGGAAAACTAAATCATTTACTCCTCTCAACAGCTGGAAGGTGATCTCTTCATCTTGTAACAAAATCTCCCCACTTCTCCACCTACCAAATTCTGGCCACTTTGTGAGTAATCTATATCTGGCCGTCAGTGTGGGTGACCCTGCTGGATTATTGATGCTCTCATTCCTTTCCCTCATCACCTCTGCATGCAAACTGCACTTCATCCCTCTCTGTCTTGGTCTCTGCCAGTTTGACCCATTTGTCAATTTTCAATCTTTAGTTATCACTCCCCACCCAGGTGCTTATTATAAGCTGTCAGTATATTTCCATCTTGTCCATCTTCTCAGCCTCTGAATCTACCACTTGAAAGGTCATATTTCTCTATTCCAATTTCTGCTAATGTTCTTAACAACATGTAATGGGAACAAAGGATTTCACCTTTCAAAAGGTGTCGATCAACTTTCAACAAGTACCCCATTAATTCTGACTGTTTTTCCAAGGATTAATCAAGCAAGACTGTTGACGTCCACTACCCCGGGGCTGCTTCATGATGTGCAATGTTCCACTGGATCCCTTCTGCTGTCTGAGGGACACTTGTAGTCTAGCGAGTTATATTTGATTACAATCACCCTGCCTGACAAATGGTCTTAGGAGGCAGTTATCTCCCAACACATTAGCTGTTCTCTTACAATTGGGTGGCACCCAAGAGCTACCAAACCACTCTCCCTTTCTCTCACAAAGCCCAGAACAGACTTTCCAAGCTCAGGAGTAGCTACCATATTGCTAGTGTGTTTGGGGGAGTTGAAGCAAGCAGAGGTACTCAACATACAGTGCTCATTGAGTTGGTGGTGGGAGGCTAGGAAAATGGAGCAGCATATACATGGAGCCTTACAAAGGAGCCTTTTTGTTCTTGCAAACAGAGTTCTGAGACAAGACCAGCAAGAGCTCTAAAGAGTTGTTCAGAGGGGCTGCAAGTGGCTCACGTGGCATTTTGGAGACACGTTCCTTATCTATTGTTGCAACTCCTGCCCACTATACAACTGGTTCCAGCAAATTTATATAGGATAACAGGAAGAAAAGTGAGGATCACTGAAGGGAGAGTGTGTCCATTTGTTGCATCAGACCTCTTGCAAGTCCATCGGGAGACAAAGTTGAAGACAGACATGTTCTGTGCCCTCAAGCACTAGTCAAGTGAAGGAGACACACAAGTAAGTCATTACATTAGAGGACAGTGTGGAAATAACTATCAAGGGGGAGATACAAGGTGCTGTAGAAACACAAAAAAAAGGGTACCTGAGAGATCAGGGAAGATCTCTTTGAAGAAGTAACATCTAAGCTAAGCTCCAAAGGATGCCAAAGAGGTAGATCAATCCGTGAAGGTGAGTGGGAAGGAAGAGTGTCCCAAACATTCAGAACAACAAGTGCATGCAGCCAGAGGAGCAAGAGAGACAGAGAGAAACAGAGAGAGAGAGAGAAACGCCTGGTATAATGTTACTGAGTATGGCTGAAGGTCAAAATGAGGCTGGCACAGTGTGCAGAGACCAGACCACAGAATCCCACCTGCATAGGCTGTGCTTGGAAATGAGCTGGGATTTGAATAGCTCTACAATTTCTGTCATCTGCTATGTATTTAGCATCAGTATGAGGTATCTCAGGGCCAGAAGAAGATAGAGAAATTGAAGATGTGGCCTCTGTCCTCAAGGTGTTCAGAGTTCATTTGGAATGCAGAGTCCAGATTTGAAAAAGATTTTAGAAACCTACAAGGCATGGTGGCAGGGATCTGGTATGTTTGTAAGGCCTGGATGGATATAGTAGCTGAGGCACCTGAGTGTGCCCTAGGGAGTAAGGAAAGGCTTAAGGAAAGGAGGGAGCCCTACTCAGAGACTCAGGCACTGTCAGCTCCCTCATATCAGCCCCTTGGCCCCAGACTCCTGTCTCCTTTGGGGTTAGTCATATACTTCCAGCAAGCCAGCTAAGGTCCTTGTCAACACTGTGAGGCAGACATTAACCTTCAGTAGCTTCTCCTAATGCTCTGAGCCTCAATATAATTATCTATAAAATAGGCACAGGTGAAAACAAAGTTGGCTTCAATCACACTGAAAGTTTTTTCCGGAGAAAACCTTCTACACTCTGCTCGCCAAGAACCTCATACTACTTCCCCATGGTGGTAGCTTGTCTTCAATTTAATCAGCATTAATACCGTCCTATCATGTACACTGTTGCCCTTCCCTTACGCAGAGGTAGAGTTTATTCCTCAAGCCCTCTTGAATGTGGGCTGGCCTGTCACTGTTTTGACCAACTGAATAAGGTGGAAGTGTCATTATGCCAGCTCCAAGCCTAGCCTTTAAGACAGCTGGCAGTATCTACTTCCAACTCCTGAAATGATTCCTCTGGGAACCTGGCAGCCATGCTGTGAGAAATCCAATCTAAAGGTGCTCTAGTCAACAGCCCCTGCTGAGCTCCCAGCTGAAATCCAAAATCAACTGCCAGCCATGTGAGTGAACCATCTTGGATGTTCAGCCCAGTTGAGCCTTCAGATGATGGTAGCCCCAGCTGCCATCTGATTGTAACTGCATGAAAGACACCAAATGAGAACTTCCCAGCTGAGTCCACTCAATTCACAGGACCATGAGAAATAATAATAGATCGTTGCCAGCTACCAACTTTTGTTGTCATTTTTTAGGCAGCAATAGATAAATCTCATGGCCTTGCTAATGGGTAAATCCAAGGCTCAGCAAACTTTTTCTGTAAAGGGTCAGACAGTAAATATTTTTGGCTTTGCTGACCGTACATCTCTGTCACAACTACTCAATTCTACACTGTAATGAGAAAGCAGCCAGAGACAAATGAACATAGCTATGTTCTGATAAATTTTTATTACAAAATCAAGTGGAGGGCTAGGCCTTTGCCATGGTTTGCCAACCTCTGGGCTAATTGGATAAAATAATCATCACAGAGTAAGAAAGACTCTGTAAGGTAAGGCCTTTCCAGTAATATTAGCCTTTTAGCAGGAGTTTTCTGGAAACAACAAAGCTTTAACCCAATGTTTCCCAAAGTGAATTTTGTGGGATAGGCTTTAGGGAAGGGAATGTGCTGTTGTCAAATAATTTTTTAAAGCTCTGGATTAAATCTAAGTTATACATGATTTTATACTGCCAGATTCCTCAGAACCTTTACATGCTTATCCTGAAGAGGTACACTGCTAGAATTTCAGACTCAGTGCCAGGCTGCTGGGAGAGAGATTTTAAAATGAGGGAATTTGGGGTGTCAGTTCTTCCTGTACATAAAACCAGAGCTGCTGCTGTTTATCTCTCTTCATTCACCTTCTCTCACTGCTCTTATTGAGGCTCGCTTTTCTCCATAACACCCTGGCTCTACCAATAATAACACTGTTTGTTATTGGCATTTTCCCTCTCCAGGCCTTGGCTTCCCTCTTAAATAAAACTAACAATTCTTGAAATAACTGTACCCCAAACTCCCAATCCAAGTTGGAGGAGCATTCCTAGCAGAATGAAGAGTTAAAGTAAAAGCCCTAAGGAGGCAATCTGCCTGTTCTCCTCTAGGAAGATCAAGGCGGCCAGTGTAGCTGAGCAGAGTAAGTGAGGGAGAGAACAGTGAGAAACGAAGTTAGAGAGGTAGCCAAGAGCCAGATCTTATGGAGCCCTGTAGACTACTATAAGGACTTTATCTACAGTTCTGAATGAAATCGGGAATCATTGTGAGATTTTGCAGCAGAGGAGAAGCATGATATAAATAAGATTTAAAAGCATCACCCTGTATGCATCAAAATACAGAACCTCAAAATAAATGAAACAAAAATGTACAGAGCTTAAAAGAGAAATAGCTTAATTGTAGTTGAGGACTTCAACAGTCTCCTCTCAACAACCAGTACAATAATTAGACAGAAGATCATCAAAGATGAAAAGATCTGAAAAACACAATCAACCAACAGGTTCTAATTGACACATTAGAACACTTCACCCAACAACAGCAGAATACACATCCTTTTCAAGAGCCTATGGAACGTTCACCAAGATATATCCTGGTACATATAACAAGCCTCAATAAATTGAAAAGAATTGAAATTATATAGAGCGTGTTCAATGACCACAATGAAATCAAACCAAAAATCAATAACAGAAAAATAACAAGTAAATACCCGAGCACTTGGAAATTAAACAACACTCTTCTAAATAATCCATGGGTCAAAGAGCAAGTCTAAAGGGAAATCAAAACATAGCTTGAAGTGAATGAAAATGAAAATGCAACATATAAAAATTTGTGGTAAGCAGCTAAAGTAGTGCTGAGAAAGAAATTCCTAATACTAACTGCTTACAGTAGAAATAAGAAAATGTCTCAGATTGATCATCTAAGTTCCTATCTCAAGAAACTAGAAGAATTAAATGGATTCTAAGCAAGGAAAAGGAAATACATAATAAAGACAAGAATAGAAATCAGTGAAATAGAAAACAATAGAGAAAATCAATGAAACAAAAAGTAGATTCTTTGAAAAAACCAATAAAATCGACAAATGATTAAGAAGACTGACAAAGAAAAAAAGAAAAGATGCAAATTACCAATAGCAGGAATAAAACAAGGGATATCATCACAGTCCCTGAAAACATCGAAAGAGAATAAGGGAATACTACAAAAAAAACTCTATACACATGGGGCTGGCCCCGTGGCCGAGTGGTTAAGTTCACGCGCTCTGCTGCAGGCGGACCAGTGTTTCGTTGGGTCGAATCCTGGGCGCGGACATGGCACTGCTCATCAAACCACGCTGAGGCAGCGTCCCACATGCCACAACTAGAAGGACCCACAACAAAGAATATACAACTACGTACTGGGGGGCTTTGGGGAGAAAAAGGAAAAAATAAAAAATCTAAAAAAAAAAACAACTCTATACACATAAATTTGACAACTTAGATTAAATAGGTCAACTCTGCAAAAAACACGAACTATCAAAACTCAGTCAAGTTGAAATAGGCAAACTGAATATACCTATAATTATCAAAGAAATTGAATTCATAATTAAAAACCTCCCAGGAAAAAATTGCTTGCTAAACATTTACAGAAGAATTAACACTGATTTTACACAAACTCTTTCAAAAACATAGAACAGGGAGGAAAATGAAAATGAAATATAACAGGGAGGAAATAGAAAATGAGTTGGGAGTTCCTTCCCAACTCATTTTCTGAAGCCAGTATTGCTCTGATACCAAAAAACAGGCAAAGACAGTACAAAAAAAGAAAGCTAAAGAACAACATCTCTGATGATCTTAGGTGCAAAAATCCTCAAGAAAACATTAGCAAACTGAATCTAGCACTGTAAGAAAAGAATTATACATCAATAAAAAGTGATATTCATTCCAGGCATGTGAGACTAGTTCAATATTTGAAAATTAAGTAATATAATTCACCATATCAATAGGCTAAAGAATGAAAAGCATATGCTTATATCGATTAGTGCATATAAAGCATTTAACAAAATCCTACTCCCATTCATGGTAAAAACTCTTAGAAAAATAGGAATAGAGAAGACTTAACCTATAGATCATTTGGAGGTGAATTGATCTATTTACTATGACTCTTCTAATTGTAGTCTTCTAACCCATGAACATGATGTGTCTCTTGATATTATATGAACATGTGCTAAAGAGCATTTACAAAAAAAACCTACAGCTAACATTATACTCAATCATGAAAGGCTGAATGCTTCCCTCTGAGGTCAAGAACAAGGCAAGGATATGTACTCTCACCACTCTTATCCAACATAATACTGGAAGTTGTAGTTACTGCGTTAAGGCAAGAAAAAGAAATAAAGGGCCTACAGATTAGAAAGGAAGAAATAAAATTGTCCCTATTTGCAGATGACATGATGGTCTAGGTAGGAAATCCAAGGGAATATATCTTTAAAACTCCCAGAAATAATTGGTAATTCAGCAAAGTTACAGGCTACAAAGTCAACACACAAAATTCAATTGCTTTCCTATATACTAACAATGAACATACAGACCCTGACATTAAAAACACAATACCATTGGCAGTCACTGAAAAGAAAATGAAATACTTTTGTATGCACTTAAAATTTATGTAGATCTGTATACTGAAAATAACCATATCCTAACAAAACAAATTTTTGAAAGACCTAAATAAATGGAGAGGCATACTGTGCTCATGGATTAGAAGACTCAACATAGTAAAAATGTCAGTTTTACCCAAAATGATTTATAGGTTTAATACAATTCCTATAAAAATCCATGCAAGTTCTCTTGCAGACTTAGGCAAGCTTATTCTAAAATGTATATGGAAAGGTGCAAGCCCTAGAATAGCTAAAACAATCTTGACAAGGAAAAACAAAGTGGGAGGAATCACTCTACTCAATATTAAAGCTTACCCTATAGCTACAGTAATCAAGACTGTGTGATATTGGCAGAGGGATAGATACATAGATCAATGGAACTGAATAGAGAACTCAGAAATAGACCCACCCAAATATGCCTAACTGATTTGTGACAAAAATTGCCAAAATGTTTCAACAGAGGAAGGATGAACTTTTCAACAAATGGTGCTGGAGCCATTGGACGTTCATAGGGGACAAAAAAAAAGAACGTCAATTAATCTCACATCTTATACAAAGAAAACAAAACACTCAAAATGGATCATGGATGTCAAGCAGAAACACCAGTTACCAATGCCAGGGGAGGACTCCAACTTAAAAGAAGATAGCAAAGATCATAACTATGTCAACCACCAGGATACCCACTGCATCTTGGTATTGGAGTCATCAAGGAAAGCACAACACAGTCAAGCACTGAATGGAGCAATGCTTTACTTACATAGAGAAGAGAGAGAAAGCTCCAACAATGGGCATTGGTCCCTCGCAGCCACCACAGCAGGGCAATTGACCTGCATTCATCACTCATGTCCCTGGCAGGGGACAGATATAGCAGTGGGGTTGGCCAGGTGCCATATGACGCACAGGCTTAAGCAGAAAAAAGGAGTCACATTGAGTCTGAAACAGGGAAAAATATTCCCACACAAGGTGATAAGCACAGCACAGGCTGTGAGGGCTTCTTATCTCTTGGTAAGAAAATGTTTCAGGTCCAAGGCTGTGAGTGGGCAAGCCTGGGGAGGGGTAGGTTGTGCGATGGCTGCTTTCCTAACAATGGACTTAAATGTAAAACATAAAACTATAAAACTTCAAGAAAAACGTAGAAAAAAATCTTGAGAGTCTAGGGCTAGGCAAAGATTTATTAGATTTGACACCAAAAACACAATCCATAAAAGGAAAAACTGATAAATTAGACTTCATCAAAATAAAAATCTTTTGCTCTGCACAACTCTGTAAAGAGGATGAATCAACAAGCTACAAAATGGGAGAAAATATTTGCAAACCACATATCCAACAAAGGACAAGTACTGAACATATAAATAACTCTCAAAACTCAAAACTCAACAGTTAAAAAATTCAATTAGAAAATGGGCAAAATACACAAACAGAGATTTCACTGAAGAGGATACATATATGGTAAATAAGGATCCTTGTGGAACTGTTCTGTATCTTGACTGTGATGGTGGATACAGGAACCTATGTAAGTGATAAAATTGTACAGAACTTAATACACACATACACAAGTACAAGTAAAACTGGGAAAATAGGAATAAAATCAGTGAATTATATGTCAATATCCTGGTTGTGATATTACACTACAGATTTGCAAAATGTTACCATCTGGGAAATTGAGCAAGGTGTCAGTGGGTCTTTCTGAATTATTTCTTACAACCGCATGTGAACCTATAATTATAACAATAAAATTTTCAATTAAAATAAAGCATCACTTAGCTGTTAAGAACAGACTTTAAAGGTCAAGGGTGACAGAAGAGAGAACAGTTAGGAAACTTTTGCAGAAATTCGGGAAAGAAGTGGACGATGGCTTCAACTAGGACTCTAGGAATAGGGTAGAACCAGTAGGGAGAAATAGTTGGATTCCAGATATATAGTATTTTGAAAGTAGAACTAACAGAATTTGCTGAGAGATGCATGTAGAATGTGAGAGAAGAGAAGTGTCAAGGATGACTTCGAGGTTTTAAGATGGAGAAGGCTGTAGGTGGAGAGGGTTTGGCGGTAGAGTGGGGGAAAGGGATTAAGATGGTAAAGCTAGGGGACTGTATATCATCAAGAGAATAATTGTAGATAGAGAAAAGAAAAGCTAAGAACTGAGACTTGAAAGAAGGTTTCCAGAAAAGGACCTCAAAAAGGTATTTCAAAAAGTTTAGGTTACCCAATTATGAGAGTACAGAATATCCAAGTGTGTGGATTCACAGACTACTTGCAATAAGGAGTCTGCAGCCCACAGGCTAGAGATTATTGGGCTAGGATATCTTGAGTGGGGGCAAGGCCTCATGA
The DNA here is from genome assembly GCF_037783145.1 of Equus przewalskii. NCBI lineage: Eukaryota > Metazoa > Chordata > Mammalia > Perissodactyla > Equidae > Equus > Equus przewalskii. Next base: position 105,299,089 of record NC_091863.1, on the reverse strand, counting down.
CTTGAGTTCATGTACCACCCAAGAAACCCAGGAGAAAAGTACCCTCTCCCCCCTCCCGCAAAAAACCCTCAAACAACACAAAACAAAAAACAGCAGGTCCAAAGTAGCTGCTTTCATATTATGCAGAGACATCCCTAAGTGGGCAGAGACTTACTGTATAAATATTACAAAGGATTACTTCATTCTGCCACCTGATCTTATCTTTCCACTGGGAGCTTGGCTGCTTCCTCCAGATCCAGCCTGTCAGTCTTATAGTTGATACAGACTCCAAGAGACATGCAGCCCTGGCTGCCACTCTCCCCATCATGCTTCTCACACCATCTGTCGGCTGGTTCTTATTTCTGTGTACTGGTATTAGAATTTCCCTCTGAGAACCCAATTAGGGCATGCTCACCAAGCAAAACTAATGTGCCCTCTGTACGAAGTGTATACAGCAATGTTCAACATGTTGGTTTGGAGGACTTGAAGTAGCAAACAGACGGTGCTCCCATAACACCTGTCACTCCTGAACAAGACCAGAAGGAGAGTAGAAAGGAGGGAAGAAAGAAGAAAATGGGGACACTTTGGGACATAGCCGCCACCTACTGCTGCTCCATCATGCCTGGAAAACCATGAAAGCTGATGGCAATTGCTCAGTTTCCTAGGCCCCTGGTGAGACAGCAATATCTCTAAGCCAATTAGTTACATAGAGCGTGGTAAGTTTGCTGAGTCTGGAGAAGCAAAGCATGAAGAGGGTTGAGGAGGAGATAGGAGCTGTTTTCAGTTTTGAGGAACATGGCTGTCACTGTTCATGACATGGGAATGAGGGAGAAAATTGGTTTCTGCATTATGGTTTCAAAGCTCAGACCTGGTCATGTCAGCAAGGTATGGGAGGCAGAGGAAATGGGCTTAGGTGAGGGAAAGTCTTTCTACAGCCAGAGCCTGCCTTCCTGTCAACCTGCGTCCCCAACCCTGACGTATATAGTTGGTGCCCTCTAGGGCATTCCATGATTGAAGATATGAGGGAGCAGGGGCAGAGGACCAGAATCATCTGGGGCACTAGTCAAAAGCAGATTCACAAGTCCCACCCCAGGCCTCCTGAAAAAGACTCTCTATAGGAGGGCTCTGGGAAACCTGCATTTTAACAAGCTCCTCCCAATGGTGCTAATCTGAAGCTTATCCACACAGTAGTCTTTGGAAATCCCTGAGCCAGAGGCCCTTTAAGATCCCTTCCCGCTCCAAGAAGCCAGGACTATAGTCTCTAGCCCCAATGCCGGCCAATGTAACCTGGAGAGAAGCGGGTCCAGAAAGAAGTTGCTTTGCAGAGCCAAGGAAAAGGAGACGAATGCCCCCAAGAAAAAGACTGACTTTCAAGAGGCTCCAGCTCTCCTGGTAAGGGAAGGTACAACTGCAGGAGCACTGTGTCAGAAGTCACACACCACTCCTGCCTTTGGTGACTACACTTTAAGCATTAATAATAGCTTACAAGTCTATTATGTGCCAAATACTTGGCTAAGCACTTTACATTCCTTCTCCTTCCTTGTGACAACCCTCTGAGATAGATATCATTGCCCTACCTTATAAAAGAAAAAGCTAAGACTCAGAAAAGGAAGTCAACCTGCTCAAGGTCACATAGCTCTTAATCACCGTGCTGGCCTGGGTTGTCTCACTCTGTTAATAAAGGAATACTTCGGAAAGGCCTTTTGAAGTCATTAAAACTAAAGTAGCCACTCTCATTCACTGCTGGTGGCCGTGCAAACTGGTGCAGCCACTATGGAAAGCAGTTGGGAGTATCCTCAGAAAATTAAGGATAGATCTACCATATGATCCAGCTATTCCACTGCTGGGTATTTATCCAAACAACTTGAAAACGCAAAGGCATAAAGATACTTGCACCCCTATGTTCATTGCGGCATTATACACAATAGCCAAGACTTGGAAGCAACCTAGGTGCTCATCAAGGGACGAATGGATAAAGAAGATGTGGTATTTATACACGATGGACTACTACTCAGCCATAAGAAATGACGAAATCCAGCTATTTGTGACAACATAGATGGACCTTGATGGTATTATGCTGAGTGAAATAAGTCAGAGGGAGAAAGTCAAACACCACATGATCTCACTCATAAGTAGAAGATAAAAACGACCAAAAAAAAAAAAAAAGCCACATAGCATTGGAGATTGGACTGGTGGTTACCATTGGGGAAGGGGGGAAGGGGGAGGGCAAAGGGGGTGATTTGGGTCACATGTGAGGGGATGCACTATAATTAGTGTTTGGGTGGTGAACATGATGTAATGTATCCAGAATTTGAAATATGATGTACATCCGAAAAAAATAAAAATTAAAAAAATAAATAAATAAAAATAAATTAATTAATTAATTAAATTAAGTAGCCACTCTTATGATTGGACACTCAAGTCCCAGGCAGAGTTGAAGGTAAGGTTTGGGGATGACCTAAGTTTTAGTAACCCTCAAGTCCCACCTGGTTGATTGTATCGGTGATTGCATACCTCTGTGAAGTGACATTTCTATCTGCCCTGAGTCCCACCACTTTATTCCTACCTCCACACCAGCACCCACACTTATCCACACAGTGCCTTTGTGAGAATTAGAAAAAGATGTCCCTTCTAATTCATGTAGCCCAGTGGTCACAGGGCTTGGAGCATGGTTTGAGACTTTGGTCAAATTAGAAAAGGATGGCTCAGTAGTTCTCTCTGGGTGGACGCATCAGGTGTATAGTTTAGGAAGTAAAGAATGGACTGGATTACAGCCTCCTTGGACTCCCTTGTCCTTATACCTTTGTGCAGGGTCCAATATGCTCAAATCTACACAGTAGAACTTCTGGACACCTTGCCCAATACTTCCTCTGGTCTATAGAGCCAAAGATTGCCCAGCCTCAGGGAGGTGAGAAAGGAGGGAGCCCCTCACTGAAGGACACACAGTCATGGGAGAAGAGAACCAGAGAAGGGCTTATTGAGCTTCTTGGATGTGTGGATCAATATTTTTTTGTCAGATTTGGACAGCATTCAGTCATTAGCTCTTCAAATATGATTTCTGCCCCTTTCTCTCCTTTCTTTCTGGGACTCTTATTATACATATGGTGGTTCTTGATGGTGCTTCACAGGTCTCTGAGACTTTGTTTAGTTTTTTTATTCTTATTTCTTTTCTGTTCCTCAGACTCTATAATCTTGGTTGATCTATCTTCAAGTTCACTAATTCTTTCTTTCGCCACCTCAAATCTGTTATTGAGACATTCTACTGAATTTTTCATTTCAACGATTATACTCTTCAACTTCAGAATTTCCACTGTGTTATTTTTTATGTCTCTCTCTTTATTTAATCAGAAATTATCTCCAGACCTTCCTTTAATTCTTCAAATGTGGTTTCCTTTACTTCTTTGAACATATTTCTAATAGTTACTTTAAAGTGTTTGTCTGTTAAGACCAACATCTGGGCCCATTGAAATATAACTTCTATTTGCTTTTGTTCCCCCTGTGTATGGGTCACACTTCTCTGTTTCCTTGCATATCTCATAGTTGTGTTTGTTTGTTTGTTTGGGGTTTGTTTGTTGACAAAGATTTGCCCTCAGCTAACATCCACGCCAATCTTCCTCTATTTTTTAATGTGTGGGCTGCCAGCACAGCCAGAAGTTGTGCATAAATCCCCAGATACAGTGAAGTTTTCACCCTTAACCTTTAGATCTGTGTGTGACTTGGAGACCACTTTTACAGCTCAGGGGAAAACTGTTCAGTCAGGGACTTGTAGTTTGGAAGTGCTTTCTCTAGTCATTCCAAAGAAAGTGCAGCCTTGAGCATAGAAGTCTTCCAGATCACAGGAGATGAGTGTGATTTTAGCAGGATTCTCTTAGACTGTCTCTTTCCCTGACGTACCTGTTAAACTATGACTGGTCTCTCTCTGTTGGTATCACAAAGCTATTATCCTTCTCTGATTGCTAGCCACTGTGATCTTTATAGTGTTCAACAACACCCTGGGGGGCATGAATTCTTCCACTCTCTGACCCAAATAAAGTCTACTCTCTCTGGTTGAACCAGACCTGCCAGTCTTTGCAGCTTGCCCCACATCTCCTCCCAGGAAGATCCTCAGTGCTATGATTTGGGAGGTGAAAGCGATTTTGGGGAAACTGTTATTCACTGACTGCTCCACCCAGATATTCCCTATGGAGCAGGTGCTGTGGGTTGAGGAAACAGTTACCACCAGCTAGCTGCTGCCACCCACTCAGTGTAGATGTCTGCAGCACAGAGATGGGAGAGATAGGATATCCACCAGCTTCCACCACCTTTCCAGTATGGATCTTTCATACCAAGAAACTGGGGAAGATACAAACTGCTTACTAGGCCACAGCTGCTGAGTCCACCCAGTCTTCCCAGGGTGCTTGGGGTAGTTTTTTCACACATGGAGCTGGGGGAGGGATGGGCGCAACTCAAGCGCTATGGGCTGCCATTTTTCTTACAAATTTCAGTGAAATAAATACCTCTCAATTTTGTGTAAGCCCATTGGTCAATCTCCAGAGACTTTCAAAAGTTTTCTTTGAAAATTTTGACCAGTTTAATAGATGTCTCCCTGCAGAAGAGGATTTCGTGAGCTCCTCACACCAGAGAAGGGATTGTGTGAACTTTTTCTCTAAGCCTGAGATCAAGACCATGGCTGAGGGTGATTGACAACCAGAACCAAGGCTAGGTAACTAGCTGGGTGGAAAAGTAAAAACCGCCATCATTAATAGCATAGAACAATAGAGAAGCAGACAGGAAGAAAATGCAGCTATGACACATGAAAATATATATGCTATAGCCACTCATGAACTGAGTTTAGGCCTATTTCATCTTCATAAGATGTCACAAATTGTTCTGTTCGTATAGCCATTAATAGACTCATAATTCATTGAACTTGTATAGCACCTGCCTTTTGGGAAGCATGATGCTTTCTTTGGGTTCACTCTCTCACCCTCACCATAGCCAATGAGTGCACATTCTGACACAGTCTTAGCCAGCACTAGGAAGAGGAAAAAGCCCTTGGAGCTTCCTCTCTCTGATGGGGGAGACAAGACACACATCAGGAAAAAAAAAAAAAAAACCCAAGTTGCATGGAACAGAGGGAGGCAACATAATGAGGCTAAACCCTGGCTTGACCTCTTACCAACTTTGTGACCTTCAGCAAGGCACTTAACTTCTCAATTTCTTCATCTTGTCCCCATTTTTAAAATGGAGATATTGATGCTTACTTCACAGGGGTCCTGAGATAATTGAATAAAATGCCCCCTGCTTAACTCCTAAACCCGTCTCAGAACTAACACTCCTTCTTGCTTGATACACTCAAGCTACACTGATTTCTTTGTGTTATTTGAAAGTACCAAGTTCTTGCCTGCCTTGGGATCTTTGCAAATTGTATTCCCTATGTCTGAAGTGTATTTTTACTAATTCTTCATGAGATTAGCTCTCCTCTCACCATTTAAGTCACACTTAAATCTCACCTCTGCAGAGTAGCCTACCCTGACAATTCAATCTAAAACAAAACAAAACAAAAAATCTCTGGCTGCTTCCCACTCCAGTCACTCTATTGTATTATTTTATTTTATTTCCCTCATAACCTTTACTAATACCTGAACATAGAAGCAATATAGCTTGGTGTTATAGTGCCAAATTGCCTGGGTTTGGATCCTGGCTCTTCCACTTCCCAGCTCTGTGATTTGGGGAAAGTTATTTAACCAGTCTGAGCCTTAGTTTCTTTATCTGTAAAACAGGAATAATAATAGTATCTGCCTCACAGTGTTGTTGTGAATACTAATGAGTTAATATAGGTAAAGTGTTCAGCGCAGTGTCTGGCACTGGTAAGATTGTCTCTCAATGGTAGCTATTATGGTAGCCAGCCTCCAAAGTGGCCCTCCAATGATCCCTGCCTCCTAGTAGTCACACCAGAGTTGGTCTGTGTGATAAAGCAGAAGTGATGGTATGTCACTTTTGAGATAAGGTTATAAAAAAATTTGTCTTCCATCTTGGACACTGTCACTCATTTCTGCTCTCTCTTGGATCACTCACTCTGAGAGAAGGAAACTAGCTGACATGGAAAAGTCTACACAGCATGTCAAAACATAGAGGCCTCTGGCCAACAGCTGGAGAGGCACTGAGGCCTTCCCACAAACACATGAGTGAACTTGGTAGCATATTCTCAATCCCTCATTGACAGCTTGACTGCAACCTCATGAAAGATCCAGGTCCAAAACTATCCAATTAAGTCATTCCTGGATTCTGGAGCCTCATATACTGTATAAAATAATAAATATTTGTTGTTTTAAGTCATTAAGCTTTAGGGTAATTTGTTATGCAGCAATAGTTAACTAATAGAGTTTTTAAATTATCTTCTCGGTCTACCTGATGATTATCAGCCTTCTCTACTCTATCCTTAGACCCTTTTAGTGGACTGCTGAGTTTAGAGTGAGCACAAGCATTTTGGGGTGAGTATACTTCCAAATTTCACTACAGGGCTTGGGTAGGCCTTATTTGATTGTTATTATACTATTTTGGGTGTCATCGAAAGAGCACTGGGCTAGGAATGGAAAGTATTTTCACTGGACACCTGAGTGATGTTGGATAAGTCACTTCACACCTCTGAACATTCTGATCTCTCACATAGGGAAAATAATACCTGCCGTACACACCTGTAAGTGTAGTTACGAAAGTGAAATGAGATAATAGATGGGAAACCCAGTAAAAGAATAAGCAGCATCAGGACAACATCTAATCCCCTCTAACAACTGTTTCTGTATTGCTGTGGTTGTCGCTCATAGCTAGGTGTAAAAACACCTGAATTTTAAAAATATATATTATTATTAATTTCTATAGTTATATGTGGAATTAAAGACTCTGGGGTAGTTATGCCAGTGTGTTTCATTCAGCCTGCAATTTGGCAGTTTCTCAAGTAGCTATCTTTACGTCAAAGCAAAGATTTTCCCCTAATGAACTTAGGCATCATTCTCTTTCAATAATTGTAATTTTCCTCCATCATATTAATTCCCTTCACAGTTAGTCTGATTATGTAATTCCTTCTCACCAGGAGACAGCTCAAGATTGAAATAATGACCTCATCAACCGAGCAATTTCCTTTTTGAGCAAATAACTGCCCATAATTTGGAACTGACATTTTTTCTTAATGCCCTTGGTGCCACATTCCCAGGTCTGCTGCGTGACACTCTTCCTATGGAAGTACTTGCTTTAGGGACTGATTGAATAACCTACTCGTGCCTGTACAAAGGAAAATTATGCAGCAATAAAAAGAAATAGAGAATCTTTCTATGTACTGCTATTAAGTGATGTTCAGGATATACTGTTGGGTTAAAAAAAGTTACAGAATAATGTGTAGAGTAGGCTACCTTTTATCTGAGAAAGAGAGAGAATAAGAATGTGCATTTATATCTATAATTTGAAACAATACTAAAGGGATAAGCCAAAAATAATATAATTAGCTACCTAAAAGAGGAGAGAGAGAGCAGGATGAAAAGAACAAGGATCAAAGCTAAACGTATGTAAATGTACCTTATTTTGTATATTTGTCTTTGGAATCATGTAGTTGTTTTACAAGTTATTAAAAAATTAAGTAAATCAAAATATCAAAGCAATCACTAAAAATCAAAACATAAAATGAAACTGATGAATCTAACTGTGTATCTGGATGGTGACCTAACCTTAACTACACAGAAAGGAATTATTTCAAGTGATTTTAAAACAATTCGACTACACATCGCTAGTAAGATATAGCTCAGGAACAAAAGCACATGCAACGAATCTTAAAGTGTTATCAATGACCATGCTGTTAGTAAAATATTGGTATTATTATAAAACTATAATAAATATCTTAGAATAAAGCAGATAAATAATTTTTCTAATGTCACTGGGAACCAAGGTTTTCAGCATTTGAGAAAAGAGATACAAATATAAAACAGAACAAGAAAAAACCTTACAACCCTATATTTGAATTGGAAATATTAGTATGAATTCATAATTAGTTCTCCTTAACAAATATTTATGTCGTAGTTCTAAGCATAGAAAAATCCTGGAAAATATGAATATAGAAGCAAACTAACTGCCACAGCACTCAGACTGTGGTCTCTAAATACTATTTCCAATTAAAAGGAATCAGGGATGATTGAAGAATTGGCTGGTCTGTGGTAAGAAATATACAAAATGAGACCAGAAATAAGCAGATCAACCATCTTTCTTATCACACCAGAAAGTAAGAAAACTAACACTATAAATATTTTCTCAAAAAGGACGCAGAAGCCAGCCTGAAAGGTTTCTAGTGGAAGATGGGACAATTTGGTCATTAAAAAGAACAATAATTGCAATGATTGCAACACGTAAAAATGTTTAAATATATAAATTAATAATGATATTAAAACAAAACAAAACGTAACATAATAAATTTCATTGGTCATCATTGGGAGATGCTAGCGTGACAACTCATTATTCTAAAGTAGAGAAATAAAAAAGAAAGAATCAAAAACTTATTCTGACGATTTTGAATGAACTATACCTTAGGATAACCAAATAGTTAATGAGGGAATGCTTTTTTTAGAATAATTTCAATTAATAAAAAAGAATTGGTGGAATTTGAACACCTATGAAATAATTGTCAATGGCTGCTAAAATCATTTCAGGAAAAGCAGAGGCGGTGCTTTATAAAGAATGGATCATGCTGACTACTCCTGATCTCATTCATCAATCTCAACATCACAAAAAAAGAGAACCAAAAATTATATGCCTCCTGGTGCAGAGAACTAAGAACTACACAGAACTATCAATGATGTATACTCATCAAAAATCAAACCTGAATCCGCCCACTTTACAGGAAATTCAAAGAGGAGAGGAACATGTATGAATAATGCTACATAACTGCAACTAGAAAAAAACCCAAACATTTTGGAAGCTCTATAGAGAAAATAAATTTATTTAAAAAAAATAAATTGTAAAGAAAAAAGTGGGAGAGATTAAATTGAGAGATTTCAGAAGATTTCTATTTTATGAAGATAACAGTGGCCACCTAAATATGAATCTCTCCACACATCCTGTGAAAACAAAAAATAAATATGTATGTGTGTCTTCTGTACATATAAAATATATATACACACACACATCTCAAAAAGGAGAGAGAATTAAACCAACCATACCCCATGCCTGCAGCATACCCAGGAGACAGAGAACTTTAGCAACTTCAAACTACCTATAAGTGAGCAAACAAATGCCCAAATCCACCAGACCCCACTTTGGAACCCAAGCCTGAGTGGAAAGATGAAGATAAGCTATAGAGAGTGAATATAAAAGAGGAAAGAAGTATGGGGATCCTAGGGATAAGAAAACACAGATACAATCACCCACAGAAAGGTTAAATGTGACCCAAAATAGGAAAATATTGAGAATATGTCTATTTGGCACATCAAAGCACTAGCCACTGGGAAATCTAAAAGAAGAGAATTAAAATTTCATGGGATGGACTTCTGCTTCTGGGAAGATAGAGTAGATGTGTGTTCCTCTATTCTTTCCACGAAGTACAACAGAAAATCCTTGACAGTATATGTAAAACAAACAGAACACTCTGAAAGGTAGAGAGAAGAAGTCAGACTAGCTAGGGAATTTAGGACCCAAAGAATGAAACAATGGTGAGTTTCCTGGGGTTTTTTTTGCCTCATATATCCCAGAGTTGCAGCTAAAGAAGCTAGCAATCTGGAAATGCTAATAGACACAAACAAAAAATGCCCCAACAAAAGTCTGCTCTCTCTAGCCAAAGGACTACAAAAAAGGCAGCCTAGAAAAAGAGAAAACTTTTAAACGATAACCATTCTACATTAGGCAAACACTGCCAAAAAAACTGTGGCCCCCACCCCAACTTGTGCCAGCAAAGGCTAAGCAAAAGCCTTGATTTCCACCCTTGCTGGGTTGTATTGAGGTATTCTAACATCCACCACTGTATGGTATTAGAGAAGGCCAAGTAGAGACCAAGACTTTCATCTCCATTGGGTAGCAGTGATCCCACTCCACTTCCCTGCAGTGTCAGCAGAAACCGTGCATGAACTTCCACCCCCTGCCTGGCAGTAATGAAGCACTCCTCTCCTCCACACTGAAGAGATATCAGAAGAAGCCTAATTGGAGTATCATGACAATCACCATGATTGAAGTGGTAAAGAGGTCATCCCACCTCATGTTGTCAATAGAGGCAAAGTAGGAAGGAATAAGGATGCACTCTTACCCCTCCCAGCCAAGGAGGGAGAAGTTGAGGCCTAATGGGGAGCTAGAATTCCCACTCACACCCAACAGTAAAGAGGAACTCCTTCCCTTGGTATCAATAGAGTCCAAGTGGGGGACCTAGACTTCTACCATAACCTGGCAGTAGCAAATTGGCATGCCCCTACCCCTGCCAGAGCAGTATTAGAGGAAACCAGCTAAAACAGAATGTTTTAATAAGATCCAGAGTCTATTAAAATAATATCCAAAATGTCCAAGTTTCAATAAAAAAATCACCCATCATATCAAGAACCAGGAGGATCTCAAACTGAATGAGAAAAGACAATCAACAGATGCCAACACTGAGATGACACTGACATTAGAATTATCTGATAAAGATTATAAGCAGCAATACTGAACATACGTCAATGACCAATAGCAAACACACTTGAAACAAATGAAAAAACAAAGAGACTTGGGAAAGAAATAGAAAGTCTCAAACAAGAAATGGAAGATATAAAGGAGAATAAAGTGGGAGTTTCAGAACTGGAAAAAATACTATGAAAAAGTTAAATACTCAATGGACGGACCCTACAGCAGAATGAAGAAGATGAAAAAATCAATGAACTAGAAGATAGAACAGAGAATTAGAAAATAGAACAATATAGGGGCTGGCCCTGTGGCCGAGTGGTTAAGTTCGCATGCTCCACTGCAGCAGCCCAGTGTTTCATTGGTTTGAATCCTGGGTGCAGACATGGCACTGTTCATCAAACCATGCTGAGGCAGCGTCCCACACGGCACAACTAGAAGAACCCACAACGAAGAATATACAACTATGTACTGGGAGGCTTTGGGGAGAAAAAGGAAAAAAATAAAATCTTAAAAAAAAAGAAACTAGAACAATATAAATCCGACAATCAAGATAAAATAGACTAAAAAGTAATGAACAGAGCCTTCAAGTGGAACTAGGACAAAAGATATAACATTCAGGGCATTGGGGTCCTACAGGGAGTGGAGAGAGAGGCTGAATAAGTACTAAAAGAAATAACAGCTCCCACAGGCAACGTCACACTCAACAGTGAAAGGTTGAAAGCTTTTCTTCTAAGATCAGGAACAAAGCCAAGGTGCTCACTCTCACCACTCTTATTCAACACAGTACTGAAAGTCCTAGCCAGAGTGATCAGACAAGAAAAATAAATAAAAGACATCCAAATTGGAAAGGAAGAAGCAAAGTTGTCTTTGCAGATGATATGATCTTATATAGAGAAAATACTAAAAACTCCACCAAATAACTGTTAGGACTAACCAACGAACTCAGTAAAGTTGCAGGATACAAAGTCAACATACAGAAATCAGTTGCGTTTCTCTACACTAGCAACAAAACATCTGGAACAAATTAAGAAACTAATCCTATTCATAATAGCATCAAAAACAATAAAATATTTGGGAATAAATTCTACCAAGAAGGTGAAAGACCTGTACACTGAAAACTATGACTCTGATGAAAGAAATTGAAGAAAACACAAACAAATGGAAAGATATCCTGTGTTCATGGAACAAAAGAATTAATATTGTTAAAATGTCCATATTACCCAAAGGCATCTATGGATTGAATGCACTCTCTATCAAAATCCCAAAGGCATTTTTCACAGAAATAAAAAAAAAATTCTGAAGTTTCTGAACCACAAAAGACTCTGAACAGCCAAAGCAATCCTGAGAAAGAAGAATAAAGCTGGAGGCATCACAGATCCTGACTTCAAAATATACAACAATCAAAACAGTATGGTATTGATATAAAAATAGACATATAGGCCAATGAAACAGAATTGAAAGACTGGAAAGAAACCCTCGCATATGCAGTCAGCTAAAATTTGACAAGAGAGACAAGAATACCTAATGAGAAAAGGATAGTCTTGTCAACAAATGGTGCTGGGAAAACTGGATTAGCTACATAAAGAAAAATGAAATTGGACCTCTATCTTACACCACTCACAAAAATTAACTTGAAATGGATTAAAGATTTAAACATAAAACTTGAAACTGTAAAACTCCTGAAAGAAAACATAGGGGAAGAGCTCCTTGACATTGGTCATGGCAATGATCTTTTGGATATGACACCAAAAGTACAAGCAACAAAGGCAAAAATTAATAAGTGAGACTACATCAAACTAAAAAGCTTCTGCACAGCAAAAGAAACAATTGACAAAATGAAAAGGCAACCTGTGGAATGGGAGAAAATATTTGCAAATCATGTATCTGATGAGAGATTAATAACCAAAATATATAAAGGACTCATACAACTCAATAGCAAAAAAAAAAACCCCAACCCAATTAAAAAATGGGCAGAGAAACTGAATTTTTCCAAAGAAGACATAAAAATGGCCAAGAAGTAGATGAAAACTTTCTCGACATCACTAGTCATCAGGGAAATGCAAATCAAAACCACAATGAGATATCACCTCACACTTGTTAGAATGGCTATCAGCAATAAGATAAGCGTTGGTACTCAACGGGCAAAAACTGAACGCCATCCCCCTGAAAACAGGAACAAGACAAGGATGCCCTCTATCACCACTCTTGTTTAACATAGTACTGGAGGTCCTGGCCAGAGCAATCAGGCAAGAAAAAGGAATAAAAGGAATCCAAATAGGGAGGGAAGACGTGAAACTCTCGCTGTTTGCAGATGACATGATCTTATATATAGAAAACCCCAAAGAATCCATTGGAAAACTCTTAGAAGTAATCAACAACTACAGCAAATTTGCAGGGTACAAAATCAACTTGCATAAATCAGTAGCATTTCTATACTCCAATAACAAACTAACAGAAAAAGAACTCAAAAACACAATACCATTCACAATCGCAACAAAAAGAATAAAATACCTTGGGGTAAATTTAACTAAGGAAGTGAAGGACCTATATAATGAAAATTACAAGGCCTTTCTGAGAGAATTGGATGACGACATAAGGAGATGGAAAGACATTCCAAGTACATGGATTGGAAGAATAAACATAGTTAAAATGTCCGTTCTACCTAAAGCAATCTACAGATTCAACGCCATCCCAATCAGAATCCCAATGACATTCTTTACAGAATTAGAACAAAGAATCCTAAAATTCATATGGGGCAACAAAAGACCCCGAATATCTAAAGCAATCCTGAGAAAAAAGAACGAAACGGGAGGCATCACAATCCCTGACTTCAAAACATACTACAAAGCTACAGTAATCAAAACAGCATGGTACTGGTACAAAAACAGGTGCACAGATCAATGGAACAGAATTGAAAGCCCAGAAATAAAACCACACATCTGTGGACAGCTTATCTTTGACAAAGGAACTGAGGGCATACAATGGAGAAAAGAAAGTCTTTTCAACAAATGGTGCTGGGAAAACTGGAAAGCCACATGTAAAAGAATGAAAATTGACCATTCTTTTTCACCATTCACCAAAATAAACTCAAAATGGATCGAAGACCTAAAGGTGAGACTTGAAACCATAAGGCTTCTGGAAGAAAACGTAGGCAGTACACTCTTTGACATCAGTATTAAAAGGATCTTTTCGGACACCATGCCTTCTCAGAGAAGGGAAACAATAGAAAGAATAAACAAGTGGGACTTCATCAGACTAAAGAGCTTCTTCAAGGCAAATGAAAACAGGATTGAAACAAAAAACAACCCACTAACTGGGAAAAAATATTTGCAAGTCATATATCTGACAAAGGCTTAATATCCATAATATATAAAGAACTCTCACAACTCAACAACAAAAAATCAAACAACCTGGTCAAAAAATGGGCTGGAGACATGAACAGACATTTCTCCAAAGAAGATATACTGATGGCCAATAGGCACATCAAAAGATGCTCATCATCGCTGATCATCAGGGAAATGCAAATCAAAACTACACTAAGATATCACCTTACACCCGTTAGAATGACAAAAATATCTAAAACTAATAGCAACAAATGTTGGAGAGGTTGTGGAGGAAAAGGAACCCTCATACACTGCTGGTGGGAATGCAAACTGGTGCAGCCACTATGGAAAACAGTATGGAGATTCCTCAAAAAATTAAAAATAGAACTACCATATGATCCAGCCATCCCACTACTGGGTATTTATCCAAAGAGCTTGAAGTCAGCAATCCCAAAAGTCCTATGCACCCCAGTGTTCATTGCAGCATTATTTACAATAGCCAAGACATGGAAGCAACCTAAGTGCCCATCAACAGACGAATGGATAAAGAAGATGTGGTACATATATACAATGGAATACTACTCAGCTGCAAAACAGAACAAAATCATTCCATTTGCAATAACATGGATGGACCTTGAGAGAATTATGTTAAGTGAAATAAGCCAGCGAAAGAAGGACAATCTGTGTATGACTCCACTCATATGAGGAATTTAAAATTATGGACTAAGAACAGTTTAGTGGATACCAGGGGAAAGGTGGGGTGGGAGGTGGGCACAAAGGGTGAAGTGGTGCACCTACAACACGAATGACAAACATTAATGTACAACTGAAATTTCACAAGATTGTAACCTATCATTAACTCAATAAAAAAAAAAGATAAGTTTTGGTGAGAATGTGGAGAAAAGAGAACCTTTGTGCACTGTTGGTGGGAATGTAAATTGGTATAGCTGCTACGGAAAACACTATGGAGATTCCTCAAAAAATTAAAACTTGACCTACCATATGATCCAGCAATCTGACTTGTGGGCATATATCCAAAGTGAATTAAATCAGGATCTTGAAGACATATGTGCATTTCCATATTCATTGCAGCATTATTCGCAATAGCCAAGATATGAAAACAACCTAGGTGTCCATCAATGGATGGAGAAAGAATATCTACATACAATGGAATATTATTCAGCCATAAGAAGAAATCCTTCTATTTGCAACAACTTGGATGAACCTTGAGGGTGTTATGCTAATTGAAATGTCACACAGAGAAAGATAAATACTGTATGATATCACTTATATGTGGAATCTAAAAATATCAAAGTCGTAGGACAGAGAATAGAGTCGTGGTTTTCAGAGGCTAGGGGGTGGGGGAAATGGGGAGATATTGGTCAAGAGGTAGAGACATCCAGTTATAAGAGGAATAAGCTCTGGGGATCTAATGCACAGCATAGTGATTATAGTTAATAATACTGTATTATATACTTAAAAGTTGCTAAGTCAGTAGATCTTAAATGTTTCTCACCACAAAAAAGAAATGGTAATTATGTGATGTGATGGAGGTGTCAGCTAACGCTACGGTGTTGACCGTTTTGCAATATCTAAGTGTATGAAATCAACATGTTGTATACCTTAAACTTACACAATGTTTTATGTCAATTATATCTCATTATATTTCAAGAAAGCTGGAAATTTTTTTTAAGAAAAACAAAAGAATGGCTGAAAACCTCCCAAGTTTGTCACAAGACATAAACCTGCAGATTTCAGAGGCTAAGCAAACCCCAAACAATATACACCTCAAGAAATCCACACTAAAACACATCATAGCCAAACTTCTGAAAACTAAAGACCAAGAAAAATCATGAGAGCAGTGAGAAAGAAATGACACTTTATCTGTGGAAGTAAAACAATTCAAATGACATCAAATTTTTCATCAGAAACCACCGAGGCCAGAAGAAAGTGGTACAACATTTTTCAACTGCTGAAACAGAACTGTCCACTCAGAATCCTATTTCAAGGAAAAATATTCTTAAGAATGCAGGGGAAATCAAGATATTCTCAGATGAAAGAAAAGTAAAAAAAATTATTGCCAGCAGGACTACCCTAAAAGAATGGTTTAAAGAAGGCTCTAAACAGAAATGAAACAACAAAAGAAGAAATCTTGGAACACAGAGACAGAATAAAGAACACAAAAGCCAAAAAATGTGAGTAAATACAGCAGGTTTTCTTTCTTAAGTTTTCACATTGTGTATTACATGTGGAGCAAAAATTATAAGACTGCCTTATATTGTTCTAAATATATGTAAAAGAAATAGTAAAGTCAAGTATAAATGGGGGAGGACTCAGGGACATAAAGAGATGTAAGGTTTCTACACTTCACTTGAACTGATAAAATAATGCCTCCTATAAACTGTGATTATATATGTTTACAGTTGGTTCTCGTTACTCACAATAGTTAGGGTCTATAAAGCTGCACTGAATGTTGAATTCATGACTACTGAAACATTGTTCCTAGTATAATAAATTGTACTATGTATTTATAGTATAGAATAGTATTCTAGATATTACTGTATTTGATTAGCTGAAAATTTTAGAATATTTGCATTTATGTTGATGACAGACATTGGCCTTAATTATCCAATGTTTATAATGTCTGCCACATTTTGATTAAAAGTTATGCTGGCCTTATAAACAAGTTGCTAAGTGTACCCTGTTTTTCTTTCCTCAGGAAAAACTTGTGTTAGATTTCTTCCTCAAATATTTAGAATAATTCATCAGCGTTGTCATCTGTCCTGGTATATTTTTTTCCCGGGACATGGTTTTTAATTACGGTTTTGTATTTCTGTAATAGATACAAGATGCTTCATATTTTCAGTGTTGGTTTTGGTAAATTATGTTTTTAAATGAATTTTTCCATTTCATCTAAATTTTCAAAGTTGTTCGTATAAATCATTTTAGTATCTGTAAAACATATAGTGAATATCTCCCTTTTTAATCATGGCGTTGGTATATTTTTGGTGTCTTTTCTTTTCATGACCAGTCTTGCTAGGGGGTCTATCATTTTTCTTAATATTTTCAAAGAACCATCTTTTAACTTTGTTGATTTTCTCTACATTTGTATTTTCTATTTTATTGATTTCTGCTGTTTTTTTATTCTTGTCTTTTAAGTCTCTTTGGGTATACTTTTCTAGCTTCTTGAGTTAGATACCTGATTTTTCATCTTTCATATGTGTGTGTGTGTATGTGTGTTTAACTTAGCATCTCCCTATAAGCACTGTTTTAACTATATCCCATAAACTTTAATGTGGATTTCATTTAGATATAGTTACCAGTTGGTAAAATGAACCTATCTTAAATGTACAGTTTGATGAGTTTTAACAAGTGAATACACCTGTGTAATCAAAACCCCGTCACCTTAGAAAGCTCCCACGTGTCCCCTTACAATTATCATCCTTCTTTCACTCAGAGGCAACCACTATTTTGAGTCCTGTTCAATTATGTGAATATACCACAGTTTACTTATGCATTCTCCTTTTGACGGACATTTAAACTGCTTCTATTGTTCAGTTATTCTGAACAAAGCCACAATAAACATACTTGTTTAAGAGTTTTTGCAGACATATGTTTTAATATTTTTTTAGTAACTATCCAGCAGTAGAATTACTAGATCGTAAGGTAGCTATATGAGATGGTTAATTTTATGTATCCACTTGACTGGATCACCAGGTGCCCAGATATTTAGCTAAATCTATCTCAGTGTGTCTGTGAAGGTGTTTCTGGATGAGATTAGCTTTTGATTTGGTAGACTGAGTGAAGTAGATTGCCCTCTCTAATGTAGGTGGGCATCATCCAATCCATTGAAGGTCTGAATAGAACAAAATGGCGCAGGAAGAGCGAATTTGCTATGTCTGACCGCTTGAGCTTGGGTATCAGTCTTCTCCTGCCCTCAGATTGGGACTTACACCATTGGCCCTCAGGTTCTGAGAACTATACCACTGACTTTCCTGGGTCTCCAGCTTGCAGATGGCAGCTTGTGGGATTTCTCAGATAATCACATGAGCCAATTCCTTATAATAAATTTCTTTCTGTGTGCGTATATATATCCATTTGCTCTGTAGCCTCTGAAACATTTGATATTGACAGTCTTCTTAACTTTATTCATTTTAGTGTGTGTGTAGTGGTATATCATTATGATTTTAACTTAATGACTAACGTTGCTGAGCATAATTATTAGCCATTGGTGGATAGTCCTCTGTGACATGTCTAAGTATTAAGTCCATCTTTTATTGGGTTGCTTATTTTTATTATTGATTTTTAAGAGTTCTTTAAATGTTCTGGTTGTGAGCCATTTGTCAGTTATATATTTTGCACAAATACTTTCCACTACAGTGGTTTTTCTGTGTATTTTCTTACTGTCGTTTGATGTCTAGACATTTTTTAATTTTATGAAATACAGATATCATTTTTTTCCTTTTATTTTCAGTGCATTATGCATTTGATTTAACAAATTGTTGCCTACCTTCCAGTTTACAAAGATAATGTCCTATGGTTTCTTCTAAGAGTTTTAAAGTTTTAATTTTTATATTTAAGTTTATGATCCATTTTGAATTAATTTTTAATTATGGTGTAAAAGATGAACCAAGGCTTATTTTTTTTTAATATCTATATCTAGTTATTCCAGCACCTTTCATTTGGTGATATGTGAATTGGTTTATTTCTTGATTCCATTTTCTTCCACCAATCTATTTTTCTTATATAAATACCACATTGCCTTAAGTACTGGAGCGTTATTGTAGATATTAATATCAGATAGTGTAAATTCTCCTACTTTAATCATTTTTTCAAGATTATTTTGACTATTCTAGCTGAGATGTATTTCTATATAAATTTTAGAAACAGGCTACCAATTTCTCCCAAAAAAGCCAGCTGAAATTTTATTCAGAATTCCATTGAAAGCAGAGATCAATTGGTGGAGAATTCAAATCTTAAAAATTTTGAGTCTTTTCTAAGTTGTGAACATGTTGTCTCCCTCACTTTGTTTGCCTTCAATGGGTTGAGTGTTCGATGTAGAAGACCTTCACGATTTTCATTAAATACATGCCTATGCATCTTACACTTTTTGATGTTTTTCTAAATATTTTCTCTTTTCATATTCCAATTATTTGTTGCATAAATGCAATTGATTTATATATATTTACCTTTTATCTTTTAATTTGGCTATTATTTGAAATTCCTTAGGATTTACATGTAAACCGTCACATCGAATGTGAAAAAAAACAAAACAAGTCAACTTTCCCTCTTTCCAATCTTTGTGTTTTTTATTTATTTTTATTTCTGTATTGCAATTAGTCTGGCTTCCAGTGCAATGTTGAATAGAAATGGTGAGAGCAGACATTTTTACCTTCTTCCTAATCTTTTTTTATTGCAGTAACATTGGATTATAACATTATATAGCTTTCAGATGTACATCATAATATATTTTGAATTCTGTGTAGATTACATCATGTTCACCACCCAAAAACTAATTATAGTCCATCACCTCACATGTGAGCCTAATCACCCTTTTAGCCCTCTCCCATACCCCCTTCCCCTATGGTAACCACCAATCCAATCTCCGTTGCTATGTGTATGTTTGTCGTTGTTTTTATCTTCTACTTATGAGTGAGATCATACGGTATTTGACTTTCTGAGATCATACGGTATTTGACTTTCTCCACCTGACTTATTTCACTCAGCATAATACCCTCAAGGTCCATCCATGTTGTCACAAATGGCCGGATTTCATCATTTCTTATGGCTGAGTAGTATTCCATTGTGTTCATTGTGTCCATTGTGTGTGTAGATATACTACATCTTCTTTATCCATTCGTCCCTTGATGGGCACCTAGGTTGCTTCCAAGTCTTGACTATTGTGAATAATGCTGCGATGAACATAGGGGTGCATGTATCTTTATGCATTTGTGTTTTCAAGTTCTTTGGATAAATACTCAGCAGTGGGATAGCTGGATCATATGGTAGATCTATTCTTAATTTTCCGAGGATACTCCATACCGCTTTCCATAGTGGCTACACCAGTTTGTACTCCCACCAGCAGTGTACAAGGGTTCCCTTCTCTCCACATCCTCTCCAACACTTGTTGTTTCCTGTCTTGTTAATTATAGCTATTCAGACCGGAATGAGATGATACCTCATTGTAGTATTGATTTGCATTTCCCTGATAGCTACTGATGTTGAGCATCTTTTCATATGCCTGTTGGCCATCCGTATATCTTCTTTGGAGAAATCTCTGTTCAGATCATTTGCCCATTTTTTAATCGGGTTTTTGGTTTTTTTGTTGTTGAGATGTAGGTGTTCTTTGTATATTTTGGATATTAACCCCTTATCTGATATATGGTTTGCAAATATCTTCTCCCAATTGTTAGCTTGTCTTTTCATTTTGTTGATGGTTTCCTTTGCTGTGCAGAAGCTTTTTAGTTTGATGTACTCCCATTTGTTCATTTTTTTTCTTTTGTTTCCCTTGCCTGGTTAGACATGGTACTTGAAAATATGCTGCTAAGACTGATGTCAAAGAGTGTACTGCCTATGTTTTCTTCTAGAGGTTTCATGTTTTCGGGTCTTACATTCAAGTCTTTAATCCCTTTTGAGTTGATTTTTGTGCATAGTATAAAGTAATGGTCTAATTTCATTCTTTTGCATGTGGCTGTCCAGTTTTTCCAACACCATTTATTGAAGAGACTCTCCTTTCTCCATTGTATGCTCTTGGCTCCCTTATCGAATATTAGCTGTCCATAAATGTGTGGGTTTATTTCTGGGCTCTCGATTCTGTCCCATTGATCTGTGTGTCTGTTTTTGTGCCAGTACCATGCTGTTTTGGTTACTATGGCTTTGTAGTATATTTTGAAATCAGGGAGTGTGATACCTCCAGCTTTATTCTTTTTTCTCAGGAATCCTTTGGCTATTCGAGGTCTTTTGTTGTTCCACACAAATTTTAGGATTCTTTGTTCTATTTCTGTGAAAAATGTTTTTGGAACTTTGATAGGGATTGCATTGAATCTATAGATTGCTTTAGGAAGTACAGACATTTTAACTATATTGATTCTTCCAATCCAAGAGCACAGAATATCTTTTCATTTCTTTGTTTCTTCTTTGATTTCTTTCAACAATGTTTTATAGTTTTCGGTGTACAGATCTTTCACCTCTTTGATTAAGTTTCTTCCTAGGTATTTTATCCTGCAACTTGACTGTATTCATTTATTATTTCTAAAGGTTTTTTAGTGGATTCTTTAGGGTTTTCAATATATAAAATCATGTCATCTGTAAAGAGTGACAGTTTCACTTTTTTTTTTTCCAATGTGGATCCTTCTTTTCTCTTTCTTGGCTGGTTGCTCTGGCTAGGACTTCCAATACTATGTTAAATTAGTGCTGACAGAGTGCATCCTCGTCTGGTTCTTAGAGGGATAGCTTTCAGTGTTTCCCCATTGAGAATGATATTTGCTGTGGGTTTGTCATATATGGCCTTTATTATGTTGAGGTATTTTCCTTCTATACACATTTTATGCAGAGTTTTTATCATAAATGGATTGTGTATCTTGTCAAATGCTTTCTCTGCATCTATTGAGATGATCAAGTGATTCTTATTCTTCATTTTGTTAATGTGGTGTATCACGTTGATAGATTTGCAGATGTTGAACCATCCCTGCATCCCTGGAATGAAACCCACTTGATCAGGATGTATGATCTTTTTAATGTATTGTTGTATTCTATTTGCTAGTATTTTGTTGAGGATTTTTGCATTGATGTTCATCAGTGATATTGGCCTATAAGTTTCTTTTTTTGTATTGTCTTTGTCTGGTTTTGGTATCAGGATAATGTTAGCTTTGTAGACAGAGTTAGGAAGCCTCCCTTCCTCTTCAATTTTTTGGAAGAGTTTGAGAAGGATAGGTATTAAGTCTTCTTTGACTGTTTGGTAGAATTCACCAGGGAAGCCATCTGGTCCCTGACTTTTATTTTTTGGGAAGTTTTTGATTGCTGTTTCAATCTCCTTACTGTTGATTGGTCTATTCAAATTCTCTGCTTCTTCTTGGTCCAGTTTTGGAAGGTTGTATGTTTCTAAGAATTTATCCATTTCTTCTAGATTATCCAATTTGTTTGCGTATACATTTTCATAGTATTCTCTTATTGTCTTTTGTATTTCTGAGGTGTCTGTTGTAATCTGTGGGTGCCTGGAATTGGCCACCCCAACATCTGTCTCTTTGGCATGATTATTTGGCGCTGGTTACTTTGCAGGCAGGAAAGCAACTGAAAAGTAGAATTTACTTACCCTTTGTAAGAGACATTTACATTGTAAAGGAAATCTCCATCTGTAAAGATATCTCCCTCTCTACCAGGAAGAAGGGGGTATGACCTTATCTCTAGAAACTCTTAATCAATGGGGAAGGCAAGGACTTAAATCTGCATTTGTTTATTGTGCTTGTCTGGTAACCTCCTGTAACTGACTCCCCCCACCCCCAACACCCTCCTTTGTCTTTAGCTGGATATGATATTTAAGGTGGGGGCTTCAGCCATTTTGGTGAGTTGCTCAGCTTGCCTGAGCCTCTCCCATGTATACATGTTATAAAGCTTTGTTTAATTTTCTCCTGCTATTCTGTCTCATGTGAATTTAATTCGTTCTCCAGCCAGACGAACCCAGACTGGGTATAGGAAATATCTTCCTCCCCTACAAATCTCTCCTCCTTCATTTCTGATTTTATTTGAGCCTTCTCTTTTTTCTTGGTGAGTCTAGCTAAGGGTTTGTCAATTTTGTTTATCTTTTCAAAGAACCAGCTCTTGGCTTCATTAATTTTTTTTATTGTCTTTTTAGTCTCTATTTCATTTATTTCTGCTCTGATTTTTATTATTTCCTTCCTTCTGCTGATTTTGGGATTTGTTTGTTCTTCTTTTTCCAGTACCTTTAGATGTGCTTTTAGATTGTTTATTTAGGTTTTTTCTTCTTTGTTGAAGTAGGCCTTAATTGCTATAAACTTCCCTCTTAGAAACGCTTTTGCTGTATCCCCTAGATTTTGGCATATCATATTTTCATTTTCATTTGTCTCCAGGAATTTTTTGATTTCTCCTTTAATTTCTTCTTTGATCCAATGGTTGTTCAGTAGCATTTTGTTTAATCTCCACATTTTTGTGGCTTTTCTGGTTTTCTCCCTGTAGTTGATTTCTAGTTTCATATCTCTGTGGTCAGAAAAGATGCATGGTATTATTTCAATCTTCTTAAATTTATTGAGACTTGTTTTGTGGCCTAATATGTGATCAATCCTGCAGAATGTTCCATGTGCATTTGAGAAGAATTGTAATCTGTGGTTTTTGGATGGAATGTTCTATATATATCCACTAAGTACATCTGGTCAAACCTGTTGCTTAAGGCAAGTGTTTCCTTATTGATCTTCTGTTTGGATGATCCATCCATTGGTGTAATTGGAGTGTTAAAGTCCCCTACTACTATTGTGTTACTGTCTACTTCTCCTTCTGTGTCTGTTAATAATTGCTCTATGTATTTAGGTGCTCCTGTGTTGGGTGCATAGATATTTACAAGTGTTGTATCTTCTTGTTGGATTGTTCCCTTTATCATTTTGTAGTGCCCTTCTTTGTCTCTTGTTACAGTTTTTGTTTTAAAGTCTATTTTGTCTGATATAAGTATTGCTATCCCTGCTTTCTTTTCTTTGCCATTTGCATGGAATATCTTTTTCCATCCTTTCACTTTCAGTTTGTGAGTGTCTTTAGGTCTGAAGTATGTCTCTTTTATGCAGCATATATATGGGTCTTGTTTTTTTTATCCAACTGGCCACCCTATGCCTTTTGATTGGAACATTTAATCCATTGACATTTAAAGTAGTTATTGATAAATATGTATTTATTGCCATTTTGTTACTTTTTTTTCTGGGTGTTTTAGTAGTTCTTCTCTGTTCCTTTCTTTTTCTCTTGCTCTCTTCCCTTGTGGTCTAATGGCTATCTTTAGTAATATGTTTGATTTCTGTTGTCTTACTTATTTGCTTACTTATTACAAGTTTCCGATTTGTGATTACCATGACGATCCTATATAATATTCTATGTATATAACAGTCTATATCAAGTTGATAGACTCTTTAACTTGACCTCTTTCTAAAATCTGTAATTTTTCACTCCCCCCTCCCACATTTTATGTTTTTAAAATCATATATAATCTCTTGTTTTGTGTGTGTCTATCCATTACCCTCTTATCATTGAAATAGGTAATTTTAGTACTTTTGTCTTTTAACCTTCTTATTATCTTAACAGGTGATTGATCTGCTACGTTTACTCTATTTTTACTTTGACCAGTGATTTTATTGCCTGATTTTTGGGGGGTATTTTATTTTAATAATTTTTTTATCCCTATTTCTGGTCATAGCTTTCCCACTTAAATAAGTCCCTTCAGCATTTCTTGTATAACTGGCTTCTTGGTGATAAACTCCTTCAATTTTTCTTGTCTGGGAAACTCTTTATCTCTCCTTCAATTCTGAATGACAACCTTGATAGATAGAGTATTCTTGGCTGTAGGTTTTTTCCTGCTAGTACTTTAAATATGTCATGCCATTGTCTTCTCACCTGTAGGATTTTGGCTGAGAAGTCCACTGATAGCCTTATGGGCTTTCCTTTATATGTCACTTGTTGCCTTTCTCTTGCTGCTTTTAGGATTCTCTCTTTTTCTTTAATTTTGGACATTTTAATTATAATGTGTCTTCGTATGGGCCTCTTTGGCTTATCTTGTTTGGAGCTCTCTGTGCTTCCTGTACTTGGATGTCTGTTTCCTTCCTTAGGTTAGGAAAATTTTCATCTATTATTTCTTCAAATAAATTTTCTGCCCCTTTGTCTCTCTCTTCTCCTTCTGGGACACCTATAATATGAAAGTTAGTATGCTTGATATTGTCCCAGATTTCCCTTAAACTGTTCTCATTTTGTCTAATTCTTTTTTCTTCTTTCTGTTCAGCTTGAGTGATTTCCTCTAGTCTTTCATCTACCTTTCTAATCCATCCTTCTGTATCCTCTACTCTGTTATTGAGTCCCTCTAGTGAATTTTTCATTTCCAGTATTGTATTCTTCATTTCTGATTGGTTCTTTTTTATATTTTCCAGTTCTTTGTTGATGAGCTCACTGTGTTCATCCAGTCTTCTCCCAATATCTGTGAGCATCCTTATGAGATTTTGTTTGAACTCTTTGTCAGGTAGGTCACTTGTTTCTGTTTCATATGGTCCTTTTTCTGGGGTTTTGTCCTGTTCCTTTGCTTGGAATGTATTCCTTTGTCTCCTCATTATGCCTCTTTCTCTGTGCTTATTTCTATGTATTAGGTGAGTCGGCTATGTCTCCTGATGTTGGAGAAGTAGCCTTATGTAAGGGATGACTTTTGAGATCCAGCAGTGTTCTCCCCTCTTGTCACCAGTCCAAATGATTCAGGAGTCACCCCTTTGTGGGCTCCTGGTGTCCTTCTGCTGTGGCAGGGTTGCTCCCACTGCAGGTACCCAGGGAGTCTAGTCTTTTCTTCCCTGGCCAGCTGTTTGTCAATCTGGCTTGGGGAGCCTCTGCATTGTTGGCTACCAGGCCTAACAGCACACTGTTTTTGCAGTTTTCCTGTTAATTGGGTAGGTACCCAGTGTAGCTGGTTACTAGGCTCCCGGGACTTACAGCTACTATAGGCCTCAGGCCTACAAGGCTGTTGTCAGTTCTTTTGGGAGTGCAGCTGAGTGGGGCTGGCCCTAGGCATGGGAGCATTCAATTGTTTCAGGCTTTGGAAGGTGGGGCTGATCCTTTTTATGGCTATTTGTGAAGCACAGGTCTTCTGCTGCTGGCTGATAAGCCTCACCCCCCACAGGACCACACACACTGTCAACACAGTCCTGGTCCCTGCACACTTCCCAACCCCCTTGAGCGTACCCTGACACCCCACTGCAGAGGCCCCCACCTCTCCACCAATGCTCCCCACAGTTCACTTTGTCCTCACACAGGCCCTGCCTCACAGAGGCAGATACAATTGCGTGCCCGTAGAGGATCAAGGCACCAGTCAATGCAGGCTGACAAGTAGCCTGAGGGCTTGCTGTTGGGTGGGGCCAGTCCCTAGGGTGGGCTGCCAGCCCTGGCTGGACTGGATTAAATCTGTTCTCTAGGGGGTGTGGCAGACCCCTGGGCTAACAGGCCAGGGGAAGAACCTCAATGGCTTCTGCTGGGGTCTGATCAGCATGCCTGGACCAGGTGAGAACAATGGCCCCCACTAATGTCTCAGTCTCCAGAGAGGTCCCTCCTCTCACTGAGATGCCCCCCAGAGCCCACCAGGTGAGTCTCTTTTCACCAAAGGACTGTCAGCCTTCTCTTTGGTGATTTTAGTTGCTGAGACAGGTGAGTTTGTGCATGGGCCCTTTAAGATCTGAGTCTTTTTGGCTTTCATCCAATAGCTTTTCTGGGGGTACCCCTGCTGCAGTTAATAGCAGGCAAAGCCAGATAGTAAGACCCTTGTCTCTGTTGTGCTGAGTCTGAAGGAATCTTATAGTAGTATCGGCCCCCACTCCAGACCTCACTGCTCCAGGGAGGGCTGCGTACCTTAGGGTGGCTCCTGCCTGGCTGGCTGAGAAACTCTGCTGCTCCTGAAGATGCCTTTTTTTCTCTCCAGCAGGAATTTCTACCTCTTCCACCTTAGTCAGGACTGTCCCTTGTTGTGTGGGTTCTTTTTACAGTTTTCAGTTTTCTATCTAAGGTAATTTTTCCAAAATCAGTTGTAACCTCGTTGTGCTCGTGGGAGGAGATGAGTTCAGAGTCTGCCTATGCCACCATCTTGACAAGATCTCCCTTCATAATCTTAAGAGAAAAGCATTTCATATTTCACCATTAAGTGTTCTATTAGCTGTTGGTTTTTCTAGATACTTTTTATCAGATTGAAGAGGTTCCTTAGTCTGCTAATTTTTTTCTTTTCATTTTGAATTGATGTTGAATTTTGTCAATTTTTTCTGCCTTTGCTGTGATTATCATATGGTTTTTTATCTTTATTCTGTTAATATTATGAACTACATTGATTGATTTTTGAATATTAAATAAAACTTTGACTCGAGGTAATCACTAATTATTTATGATGTATTATCCCTTTTCTATATCTATGGATTCAAGTTGTTAATATTTATTAAAGATTTTGTGTCTGTGTTCATGAGGGATATTGGTTTGTAATTTGCTTTTCTTGTAATGTTCTTGTCAGATACCCAAGTCTAGGCACATAATTTGTGGGACCCAGTGCAAAATGAACATGCAGGGACCCTTGTTCATAAACAAGAAAAAAAGTGGTGTTAAAGGTACAAAAATATGAGTTGAGTTTAGGATCTTTGTCTTTTTTATGAAATTGCTTATTGCATTTGCATTTTTAAATGTATTGTTGAAGTATAACTTACATTTAATAAAGTGCACAGATCTTAACTGTACAGCTTAATGAATTTTTATACATGTAAACACCTTGTCACTACCATCAGAACAAGACATAGAATATTTCCAGCATCCAGCAGGTTTGTGGTGCTCCATCCCAATCAGTTATCCCCATTTAAAACCACCATTGTGACCTCTATCATAGATTAGTTTTACCTGTTTTTAATGTAATGCTTATAGAATCACACAGTATGTACTCTCTATTTCTGCTTCTTTCACTCAATATATTTCAGAGAGATTTATCCATGCTGTTGCATGTACTAGTAATCTACTTTTTATTCCTGTGTAGTATTCCACTGTACAAATTTAACATTAATCTTATCTACTGTTAATGGAATTTTGAGTTGCTTTCCGTTTGGAGTGATTATGACTAAAGCAACTGAGAACATTTTTGTGCATATTTTTTGACACATATACTCATTTCTCTTGGGAAATATATGTAGGAGTGGAATTAACTGCATCATAGGGTAGACATTTGAATAATTTCAATATTTTCTGCCAAATGGCTTTCAAAAGTGGCTATACTAATTTTCATCCATACCACCAATATATAAATGTTCCAGTTGCTTCACCTACATGCTGACACTTGCTATTGTTAGTGTTTTAATTTTACTCATTCTTATGATTATGTAGTTATAACTCATTGGTGGGTTTAATTTGCATTTACCTAATGAGTATTGATATTGAGCACCTTTTGACATGGCCTGTAGGCCATCTGAATATCCCTTTTTCGAGAAGTGCCTGTTCAAGTATTTTGCTCATTTAAAAAAATCAGGTTTATTAAATTATAAGTTACATAAAATAAAATACGCTCATTTAAAGTGTAGATTTTAATGAGTTTTGACAAATATATTCACCTGTGTAACCAATGCAATTAAAATATAGGACACTTCCATCACTCCCTCCCACTCAAATTTTCTCATGCCCCTATGCAGTCAGTTCCTTCATCCCTAATTCCAGGCAATCATTGATCTACTTTCTTGCACTGCAGTTTGCTTTTTCTAGAATTGTATATAAATGGATCTATACAGTATGCACTCCTTCATTCTTGCTTCTTTCACTCAACAGAATGTTTTTGAGATTCATCTATCTTGTTGCATGTTTTAGGAGTATGTTACTTTTAATTGCTCAGTAGTATTTCATTGCTTGGCTATACAGATATTTGTTTATTCATTCACTTGTTGATGGGCATTTGGGTTATTTCCAGTTTTGTGTTATTTTGAATAAAGGTGCTATGAACATTTATGTACAAGTCTTTATGTGTGCATATGCTTTCATTTCTCTTGGGTAAATATGTTAAGAGTTTAATTGCTAAGTCATATGATAAGTATATGTTCAACTTTGTAAATGCTCTCAAACTCTTTTCCAAAGTGGTTGTACCACTTAACATTCCTTCTAGCATTTATTAGATTTCCTGTTTCTCTATATCCTCGTCACCCCTTTTTGCCTGTCTTATTGTTATGAGATCATTATGTATTTTAGATATAATTCTTTTGTTAGATGTTTGTTTTTTATATGCTTTCTCCTAATCTGTGGCTTTCTATTTAATTTTATTTTTGCTGTCTTTCAAAGAGAAAATACTTTAATGTTGATATAGTTCAATTTATTATAGTATGAGCAACTATATATTTATTGCTCCTAGTACTTATCTGTACATTTCTCACGTAGGTTATAATCTTAAGTCCTAAAATCAACCCATCCTGATAGAATCTATTTTCTTTATTTTACAAAAGAGAATAAATAAGAGGTTCAGAAGTCTTAAGTGACTTGCCTGAAGCTGCCCGCATTAATAAGTGCCGGAGTTGGGATTCAAACTCCATCCAACTGTCCCCAGAGCTGGAGCTTCTTACACTACTCTGCACTCCCTCATACTATCTCCGACATTTGGTCATCAACTCTGTGCTGTATTTTGTCATCAGCTCTGTGCTTTGTAAAAGAGACAATTTGCTTAAAGCACAGAGAAAAGTCAAAAGTAATAGAGTGGGAAAAGATATACACCATGCAAGCACTAACTAAAAAAAAGCTGATATAGTTATATTATTATGATTCAAAGTATACTTAAGGAAAGAGGGATATTTCATAATGAAAAAGGGTCATTTTAACAAAGGAATTCAAAGAAAGATAGAAAAATCATTAATTTGTATGGACATAATACATCTCCAACAGAGAAATATAAAAATCATTAATTTTTTTTCATACAATCTAATATCTTCAAAATATATAACATAAGTTGACATAACCTAAAGCAGAAATAGACTAACTTACAACTATAGCTGGATATTTTAACACATTTATGAAAGTAACTCATAGAAAATGCACAGAAAAAGTCAATAATTTATACAAAGATATAAGCAAGACAACAGATAAAGTTGACCTAATTGATATATATAGAACACCACTTGCAAAATTTGCAGAAAACACATTATATTCAAGAGCTCACAGAATATTTCCCCAAAGAGACCATATGTTGGATAATGAAGCAAGTTTCAATAATTTTTTAAAGATTGAAATAATACAGGAGAGCTTCTGTTACCAAAACGGAAATAAACTAGAAACCAATAACAGACGAATAACCAAAAATTCTCAAATGTTTGGAAATTAAGCGACACCTTATAAATAACCCATGAGTCAAAACATTACAATAGCAAGTCTAAAATATTTTGAACTGGATGATAAAAATAACACAAACTATAAAAATGCAGGATTCAGCAAAATCAGTTTTCAATGAGAAGATTATAGATTCAAGTGAATGTGTTAAAATGAAAAAGATTGAACTTCAATGATCTAATCTTCCTCCTCAAAAAGTCAGTAAAAATATCAACCTAAAAGTGTAGAAGACAGGAAATCATAACAAGAACAGAAGTCATTGCAATAGGAAGTCAACGTACAATAGAAAAATTTAAAAAATAAGTCTTTTAAGAAAATAGAATTGACAAAATTATAGTAAGGCAGATCAAGATTAAAAAGGACAGAAATCATACATAATAATAAAAAGGAGATATGTCTACAGATTTTTCCATACATTAAAATAATAGAGGAAATATGAAAACTTTATATCAGTACATATGATAGGTTAGATAAAATGGACAAATTCTTTGAAAAACACCCCTTACCAATACTGGCATTAGAATAAATAGAAAATATGAGCAGTCATATCTATTAAAGAGAGTGAATCTGTTATTAAAACCCTTCTCACAAAGAAAACTCCAGGCCCAGTTGGTTTCATAAATGAATTCTATCAGATGTTGAAGGAAAAAAGTGATATTATTATAAAACACATTCTTTAAAAAATAGAGGAGGAAACAACACTTGTCAAGTCAGCATTATCTTGATACCAAAACTAGACAAAGATATTACAAGAAAATATTATTTTTTATGAACATACGTGCAAAAATCCTTAACAAAAATATTAGAAAATTCAATCTACCAATATATAAAAAGTATAAGATATGTGACAAAGTGAGTTTTATCCCACAAATGCAATGTTGATTTAACATTTGAAAGTCAATATAATCTATTATATTAATGGAATAAAGGAGAACATCTATATAATAGTCTTAACATTTGCAGAAAACACATTTGATAAAATTCAGCACTCATATCTTGGCAATTAGGAACAGAAAAGAACTTCTTCAAATTGATAAAAGACATCCACAGAAACCTAAAACCAGCATCATAGCTAATAGGGAAAGACTAAATGTTCTTCCCCTAATATCAGGAACAAGGCAATGATGTCCACTCTCACTACTTTTATTCAACATTGTACTGGAAGTCCTAGCCAGCACAATAAGGCAAGAAAATGAAATAAAAGGAATTCAGATTAGAAAGAAAGAAGTCAAAACTGTGTATTTGCAGACAATATGATTATGCTCAGAGAAATTTTCAGGGAACCTACCCAAAAAAGCTAGAAGAACTAATAAGTGAATTTATCAAGGTCACTGGATAAATGGTCAATATACAAGTATAAGTTGTATTTCTGTATCATAACAATGAAAAAATAGATAATGATCTTAAGAGAATAATTCCATTTACAATAGAAGTTAAACATAAAAAACACGAATAAATTTTACAAAATATTTTACATGATCTGTACAGTCAAAACTACAAAACACAGCCAAGAGAAAATAAAGAATACAGAAATAAATGTAATAATGTGCTGGGTTCATGAATGGGAAGACTCAATATTGAAAGATCTCAATTCTTCCCAGTTTCATCTCTACATTCAATGTAATAGGATTCAAAATTGCAGCAGGTTTTTAGAAATTGAAAAGCTAATTTAAAAATGTATATGAAAAGTCAAAGAACCTAGAATAGCCAAGATAACAAGAGGAGGTGAAAGGAGGGAGAGGGAGAAGAGAGATATAATCACCATCTCTGCCACCACCACCAAGCTGGAGTACTTATACCAGTAGATAGCAATAATTAATATAATGCTATAGTAGCTACACAGTGTGTTACTGGTGAAACCATAGATAAACAGATGAGTGGAATAGAATAGAAAGCCAAGAAACCGTTCTATACATGCAGTAACTTGCTTTATGACAGAGGCCTTGCTACTTAGTGGTGAAAACATAATGCTGGGCGAAGTGAATATCCATATGGAAAAATTAACTTTGACCTCTACTTCACATCAAATACAAACATTAATTCTAGAAAAAAATTCCATTACATTCCAGGAGACAAATTTTTCTTAAATAGGGCACATAAAACACTAACCAAAAAAGGAAAGATTGATAAATTAGACTTCATTAAAGCTAAGAATATCTTTTAATCAAAAGACAAGATAAAAATAAAGAGAGTGAAAGGACCAGCCAGACTGGGAGAAGATATGTATACGTTCTTTTTTTTTTTAAGATTTTTTATTTTTTCCTTTTTCTCCCCAAAGCCCCCCGGTACACAGTTGTATATTCCTAGTTGTGGGTCCTTCTAGTTGTCGCATATGGGACGCCGCCTCAGTGTGGTTCGATGAGCAGTGCCATGTCCGCGCCCAGGATTCGAACTGACGAAACACTGGGCCGCCTGCAGCGGAGCGCGTGAACTTAACCACTCAGCCACAGGGCCAGCCCCATATACATTCTGATGAATATCCAGAACATATAAAGAACTCCTACATGTCAATAAGAATGTCAAACCAGGGCTTTTTAACATTAGACATACAAAATGGACATACAAAAAGGTGTTCTCAACATCATTATTCATCAGAGAAACATAAAGCAATAAAGAGATACATTTACCCTATCCCCTTCTAAGACAAAATGGTTAAAATTAAAGATGCTGATAATACCAAGTGTTAGTGAGGATGTTAAGCAATTTGAACTCTCACGTATCGCTGGCAGAAGTATAAATTTGATGTAACCACTCCGGAATATATTTTGGTTATGTAGATGTATATCCATGTAAAAATTTGCCAAGGTGTACATTTGAAATCTGTGCATCTTACCATCTATAATTTACATCTCAATAAATAAGAAAAAATCAGAAAAATGAGAAAAGACATGAGATGATAGGAGAAATCTGAACACAAAATGTGTATTTGCTCATATGAAGGAATTAGTGTGAATTTTGCAGGTGTCAAAACAATATTGTAGTCATTTTTTGTTAAAAGTCCATATATTTTAGAGATGCATTCTGAAGATTTTGTGGATAAAATAACATGATGTATGGAATTTACTTCAAAATAATCCAATTTGGTGGGAAGGAATAGATGGAAGCACAGATGAAATAAGATTGACTGTGTGCTAACATTACTGAAACTGAATGATGAGTAAAAGGGATTTCATTACACTATTCTCTCTACTTTTCATTTGATTGAACTTTTCCATAATAAAAAGAAAAAAATCCCCTTTATTATAAAAGAGCATAGGTTTTGTGGTCATACAGAGCTCCCCTACTGAGTGTGTGAATATAGAATAGTTGCCTAATCTCTCTGAACCTCAGTTATCCTCGTTTTTAAATGGGGATACTTACAGAAGCAGCTTCACAGAGGTTGGGAGGATTAGATAAGATTGTGAAGTTAAGCGCTCAGCATATAGCAGGTGCTCAGTGCTTGCTGATTGTCTTAGCTACTCCTTTTTTACTAAGTGTTCCCTAATTTCCCTGTCAATATAGATGACATCTGCTTTTGATCTTTTGTTCCCTGTGGAGCAATGTTTTCTAAAAGACACATTGACATGCTACTCAACCTGAGGGCTTTGGAAGACCTAGAGTGTGTGTGTGTGGGGGGGGGGGGGGCGGGGGGCAGGGAGATCAAGTAACACTGGCATAGCAGGACTCTTGAGGAGAAAATGCCCTTAGATTCCACAAAGCCCTGGATAGAGTAGGTGCCTAAAATGTGCTTACTGGCTCAGGGGTGGGTGGGTGAACTCCAGATCAGACTTTGTTTGCTTTCTCCATATTTGAAGGTGGAGATGGTGGAGGCAGGGTGTGTATGATACTACGCCTTCTCGTCCCCTAACTGGCATCAGAGCCTACCTGGCCCAAACTTGAAGTACTTAAGTCTCCTCCTTGGTCTCTCTAATTTCACATCATATAATTACCATTGGAAGTTGCTACAATTTATGACATCATGATTAAAAACCTAAACACTGTCTCTGCCACTAACTAGATCTGTGAGTTACTTAACCTTTCTGAGCCTCACTTTACTTATCTGAAAAATGGGGATGCTGAAAAATGTGCCTGTAAAAATGATTTAATTTTAAAAATGCACGTAAAATTTTTAGCTCAGTCCTTGTATGTTGTAAGCACTCAGTAGTACCTTTTGATGCAGTTGGGTCTGTAGGCCAGGAGCTTTACACATATTGTCTCTAAGATTCTGCGTTCTTCGGCTCCCTTTCCATGTACCACTAGCCTCATCAGGCACTCAATTGTCCTTAGGTACCCTGGACTCCCACAGTGCCTGCCCACCATAATATTACTTTTTGGTCCAGCCCCACTTCCTCTCTCTTTCCCTCCCATTTCATATACCCTATTCATTACCTCCTGTTCTCCACCAGGTGGCACCAGAGAACGCAAGAAGCGCATGAGCCCCGAGCAAAACATCCCAGAGGCTTTTGAATTCTGAGGGGGCTTCCTGAAGAACCGAACAGGACTTGCTTATGGGAGTAGATGTTTGTTTTTTTGTTTGTTTAAAGCCTGCTCCAAACCACACTGCATGGACCATCTTAGCCCTTAAGTCAGGTTACAGCCCTGCCCATACGTTTCATTCATGTGCTTCCACCTTCCCTCACCCTTCCTTTCCAGCATTTGGGTCAGGAGGCCTTTCTTTTAAGACAAAGTAGTCCCCTGATACACTTTCAAAAGGTTCTGTAAATCCTCTTAATCCCTTCTGCTGGGAGAGAGCCACTCCACCAGCACTTCTAGCTTCTCCCTGTTTCTCCAAAGCCACTCACTGGTACTTCCTGGAAGATGTCCTGTTGAGGATGTTTCTATGAGGTTGGGAAGGGCAGAAGGGAAGATTAGTTAGCTATGGTTGACTCGATTTCCAAGGCACCTTGACTCTGGAATCCTCAAAATTCTAGACTTTGAGCATTTTATCTTATACAATAGAACATTATTGGAATAAAATATTATCCAAAGATAAGGCAGATCATAAGTGAGGTTCAGGGTAGAGGGAGAGAATCAAGAAGAGAAAAGAGCTCTGAGAAAACGAGGTGGATAGAGAGTGCTTAATATGCTTCAGTTTCCACAACTATAAATGGGGAAAATAATAGTTGTTATCACATAAGGTTATTATAATGAATAAAAGATTTACTCCTTGTAAAGCATTTGTAATAGCACCTGGCATGTAGAGAGTGCTATTCTAATTTATATAATTGTGGTACTATAATTATCTTATTACTACCAGTTCTTGGTCACACTAAAGCCCTCCAGTCTGGGTGCTTCAGGAGGCTAACCCTTTCCTAGTTCTTAGTTACTTCAGTGACTCAGCTTCCTACTAATCCTGAATTCTTTCAGATTCAAAATTCACACCACAGCATCTGTGACATCCTCCTCCAAGATGTCCTTGTTGATTAACCCCCACTTTTAGCTAAAATCAACAAGCAGTAAGGGGGCCGGTGATGAATAAGTAGAGAGGTGACTCAAAGAGCCAACATATGGCCTATTTGTTGGACAAGCCCACTGGCAAATGTCAGAGTGAGCAATTTTTAGCACCAACAAGAGAGCTAGAGCCTTCTCCCCAGTCTCATTTCCCCTCTTTCCTCCTTGCTGTAGCTCTAGCCATTGGACTCTGCAGCAGCTTCGCGAGCTGGCCTGAGTGATTATTTCCCCACCCAACCATACAGTGTCATCAGGCACTGCTGTGACTCGATGATAGTTTATTTCTAGGAGGTTGAGGAATGTGAAAACCACCATTTTACAGAAAAAGCTTCAACCCAGCGATGGAAGGGGACTTGCTTAAAGACAAAATGCTAGTGTTTGTTTCTTCCAAAGGCTCTAGGATACTTGACTGCAGGGACCATGATTTCTACTTGATTAGTATTTCTCTCTACATAGCATCTTATATGGTGGAAGGTCAGTGATATTGTGGAAACAGAACTCATCTTAAAGTCAGGAAACTTGGGTTGTGAGCAGACAATACTTACTAACTGCATGACCTAGGTTGAGTCACCATGCTCCTTAGATTTAGTTTCTGCCTCTGATATGGGGCTCATCATCGCTAACTTTTCTTCTTCACAGAGCATGGTCAGGATGAAGTGAGAGAATGGACACAGATGTTACTTATAATCCATGAGGTGTCAGCCAAACTGAGGCAATTAATAGGTCTGAGCTAGTCAAAAAGAAGCTACCAAATAAATGCTCTCTAAGTGAATGGAAACCTTCTTCTGCCATAGGGCTACCAGCAAAGTGGCCAGGACCTCAGAAGGCAAGGGTACAGGCAAGGTGTCCAGAGTCTTGGGTACTGTGTCTCCCTCTCCTATTTTGGAAAAGGGATACAGGAGCAGCACCTCACCTCCAGTTTTCCTTGGACACAGGACCCATTGTCCCAAACCTACCTTCACTGCCATGCATGCTGTCTGCAAACCCTTCCACCTTTTCAGCATTCCAGGTTCTTTAAATCCTTCTCAGGGAGTGAGGTTATAGGCTACAAGCAAAATTTCCGGTCATAGTAGCTCCCCAGAAATTGACCCCTGTCCACTTCTGCGTTATTTACTAGCATGCACTAAGGGCAACTGCACTGCACAATTGCGGGAGGCGGGGTAGGGGGGGCAGTGAGCACCATGATGGTTGCCATTATCATTGTGATCTATGTGACTAGCGCCCTGTGGTGCACAACTCCAGGAACACAATGTGACTGGTGCTCTCTGCATGTATTCTCCATTCCCTTCTCTATGGCCATACACAGGCTATTTCCTTCTCTTGGAATGTCCTATTCCCCTCTTCTCCACCAATTCAAACCCTCCCCATCCATTGAGGTCCTGCTCAACTTCTAACTCCTCCATGAAGCTTTCACTGATTTCTCCAGCCCTAGTTGACCTCTTGTTTCTATGAACACTTGATATGTTGAAAGTGCTATCTTAATTTATACAATTGTAGTATAACACTTTTCTTATTATTAGCAGTCCTTGGTCATACTGAAGCCCTCCAGACAAGGTGCTAACCCTTTTCTAGCTCTCAGTGACTTCAGTCTCAAGATTTCTATTTACTACTCACCCTTCAAGTCAGCATCCCACAATTTAACATGTTTAAATGTTCTCGAGTTTCTTCACGTGCTTTAGCTTTCTCTCCTTAATTGTAAGTACTAGGGGGCAGAGATCATGTTTTAAATTCCTCGTAGTGTAATGATTAATATAAATAATGTTACAGGAATAATAAGAGCTACTATTTATCGAGCACTTATAATGGCTCGGGCACATCAAATGAGACAAACTTTAAATAAATATGTCATTCGATCCTCACAGCAACCTCGTGAAGCAGGTATTATTATTCATTTTTCACAGATGAGAAAACTGAGGTTAACAGAGGCAAGTTGACATGCCTAAGCTAGAACCACTCACTAGCAGCCTGGCTCCAGAGCTCACTCTAAACGATTATCCCATGGTTTCTCAAAAATGTGGTCTGCATAAACCACTTGCATTAGAATCACTTCAGCTGCATATACAACTGTTGCATCCCACCCCAACTGAGTTGAAGCAGAATCTCTGAGGATAGGCTTCTGGTGTTTTCGAGGTTCTATCAGGTATTCGATATTAGACTAAAGTTTAACAGCCAATGTACTATACATAACACATACGTGCTGACTGACACAGGATCATGCGTGTAAAGCATACTCATGCATGCATGTAAATAACAACATATCCATTCACACATAATGTTTTACATGAGAGTGGTCTTTAGGGATCAGTGAAGGAAGATTTCCATAGAGTCTGCTTTTCCAGCTAAATCATCACATCAAGATGTCCTCATAGTGAATTCCACATTCCTGCCTCCATAGGAAAAATGGGTATGAAAATATCTTGGCCCTGCTGGATTCTAGCAGTGAAAGGTGGGTGGCTGGCTACCCAGACTCACAGCCCATCCTACCACCACCTCTCCACACACTAGCACACTGTCTGTGAGTCTTTCCATTAGGTTATGCCATAAGCCAACTTCAAAAGAAAGTAGCAGTGCAAAAGAGGCACAAGGTAAATAAAAATCTTTGCTTGGCTAATTCTTAGCTGTGTAGACTTGAATAAGTTAGTTAATCTCTCTTGCTTCAGTTTCTTCATCTATAAAGTTGAGAGAATAATTATAACAGTACCCATTTCGTAAGATTGTTATGAAGTTTAAATGAGCCAATATATTTAAAGAGCTTGGATTCTAAGTCTTAGAACAAGAATTCGGCAAGTTGTACTTAATGTTAGTGTAGTAGCAGTAGTAATCAAGTTTTGAGCTTAGCATCCAGGTTCTGCTTCTAGCTGGATTAAAAGTTGGTCCTTAGGTACAGGACCCTGGAGAGTTTGTCAATATGGTGTGGGAGAATATCTTTTTGGATATGAATCGGGGATGGAAGAAAAAAATAAAGATATTATTTTGCTTAGCACTTCCTCCCCTGTTATACTAATTTTAATTATTTATGACATGCAGGTTTACTACAAAAAAATTCAGTGTCCCCATTCCCTGTCCTTGGCTGACTTTGCCAGATTTGGGATGAAGTGAGGAAGGTGACATCAGAATGAGACAGCAAGAAGGAAAGGCTATACATGTCCAAAATTCCTCATACAAAACCCTTAGGGTTAGACTTTTTCTGAAATTCAGAATTTGGGGCATTTT
Source organism: Equus przewalskii (assembly GCF_037783145.1). NCBI lineage: Eukaryota > Metazoa > Chordata > Mammalia > Perissodactyla > Equidae > Equus > Equus przewalskii. The sequence continues at coordinate 105,260,477 of NC_091863.1, read as the reverse complement.
AGACAGGTAATATAGTGAATATATAGTATACCATGTAACACCCCTGGTAGGTGTTAAAAAACTTTAGTATTTCATGGCGAAATGGATAGTTACATAAAGAGGTTAAATATACACTATAAATAGCTTCACACAAGTTCAGGTTAAGTTTTGCTGCCTAATGAGTTTTGGTGGCAAACTTATGAAAACTTCTGGTTTTTAGAGATTGATGAATTTTGGAATTACAGATAATGGATCATGGTCCATGGGTGGGTAGGTCAAGGATGTGAGCAAAGAAAAGAAGTTGAGATCCACTAATGAGGCCATGCTGAAGGCTATTTGGTTGAGGTTTGGAGGTCCATTCTTCACTTTCTCCAGCCATAGATTGCACTTGTCCTCCAGCCCGATGCCCCTAAAGTGCATGTCACTTTGAGTGTCAGGTTGTGGATCCCTTAAGGCAAAGGTATGCCCACTATACATGCAGAGAACATGACTTTGAGATAGCAGCACCTCATATGCCATGGCCAAGTGTTGGACGTGGGTGGCATCAGGAAGTAAAGGACTGGAACAGAACTGCTCTGATTTGCTCTTTTAATGTATTAAGTTCATGCACAAGATCTCATCTGAAAAAAGGGTACTATACTATAGCCAAAGATCATGTATTGTCCATAGCATTGAAAAGTACATTGGATTGTATAATCGAAATTTCCTAAGAGAGGAGAATTTAAATGTTCTTACAAAAAAAAAGATAGTGAGGTGGTGGATGTGTTACTTAACTCGATCGGAGGGAATCCTTTCACAATATATATGTATTTCAAGTCTACATGTTATACGCTTTAAACATCTTACAATTTTGTTTGTCAATTATACCTCAATAAAGCTGGAGAAAAAAAGGAAAAGTGGGTCTCTTTGATTTTATTCTATTTGGAGTTTGTTGAGTTCTTGGATGTGTAGATTCATGTATTTCATAAAATTAGGGAAGTTTTGAGCCATTATTTCCTCAAATAGTCTTTCTGCCCCTTTATCTCTCCTTTCTCCTTCTAGGACTCCCATTATGATTATGTCGGTCTACTTGATGGAGTCCCATAGGTCCAGGAGGAATTTACTGCCATACTGAAGACAGAAATATAATCAATCCCTCTTGACCTCAGCATATAAACTTCCTAGGAGAATATGTGAATGCCTGATACAATGTAGATAAGCCAAATCAAGAACCGACTATGGAAATGATGGAAAGTTGGCTGTAAGTTCCCTTAGAACTACTGTTGGCAGGGCTGGTCCTTAGGCATAGACAAACATATGGAGGCCTACTTCAGAGATCATCTACCTTTTTTCTACTCCCATACTTTCCATACTCACAACACACCATCAGTAATTCTCACTTTACACTTAGTGATTTTCACGGAGGTGGTGCCCTACAGCGACATGTACCCCGATGGAGCTTATGGTACACCCCCTTCTGTGCACTCCCAGCCCCTCACAGCTTCAAATCACTGTAGTGAATGGCATAGTGGAAGTCTAACATATTCATACCACTAAATCCTTCCCTACATCAGCCTATACCAAAGTCCAAAATGTCCACCAAAAGTCATTCCTGGAGGCTGAGGTATTTTGAGGCAGCATGATAAACCAGGAAAACACTTCAGTTGAGAGTCAGACATATTTAGGTTCTAATCTCAGCTCTGCCACTTATTAGCTATGTGACTTTGAGAAAAATCACTTAACCTCTCTGAACATGTTTTCTCAACTGTAAAAAAGGGGATGATAATAATAATACAAACCACTTTACAGGGGTGTTGTGAGAATTAAATGAGACAAAGTTTATAAAGTCAAGGGGTGAAGGTGAGATGTAAATCTCACAAACTTAATACAGGCAAAGCAATGGCATGCAAAGAGCATAGGAGATTGGGGTAAGATAAAACTGGATTTGGAACCTGGCTCTGCATTTACTAGCTGTGTGACCCTTTCAAGTCTCTTAATTAGCTTAACTGATTTCCTTGTCTGTATAATGGGGATTAGAACACTTACCATAAGGACTGTCATGAAGATTCAATGGGAGAATGTAAGTGGAAATAAATATGCATGCATGCATTTCACAAATATTTATTGAACATATAATGAGTATGATATAATGGAGATCAGGGGAGTGTGGGGAAAGGTGGAGGAATACTTTAGAAAGGGTGCTCAGGAAAGCCCATTACTGGCACGAAGCATGTGATGGAAGAGCTTAGCAAACGGGAGTTTCCATCTTTTGCAAATTTTTCCAACTTGCACTACTTCCACCCAGACAACTTATAAAAATTTCTCTCCTTCAAGAGGCACGTATCCACTTCCCTGGGGGTACCAGCTCCCTATTTGCCAGTTTTTTCCTTTCCCATCAGTCTCATGTACTCACCCTCCCCTCCTAAGCATAAAATTCGGAGACACCAAGGACATTGCTGGTCCTGATTCAGTAATCAGTCCCTTTCCATGATTCCTTCCTTGCGTCATGCCTGCTATTTCATTTGTAGGAATCCTATTTTTTTCTACCTTTTAATGATAAATTTATTCAGATATAATTAACAAACTTCTATCACTGACCACAGGCTGAACAGCAAGTCTCTTAAGACTGGTCATAGAGCAAGCTGCCAACACTGAATACAGTTCCTGTGTTTAACTCTGGGCACCAACCAAACAACTGACCCAAAATGTAGCCTGAGCACCTAACTCTGGACTTGGAGACAACCCTCATTTCAGACTAAACCCTTAACCCAGGCCCCAGATGGAGACCTGAATTCTACCCATAAACTGAGCCTCCTTCTGGTCACATTCTAAGGCCTTACCCCTGATTAAATTGAGTCCCTGGGTCTAGTCACATACTCACTGCCTATGCCTGGGCCAAGAGTAAGTACCTATGACTGGTCCCAGACTGAGTCTCTAACCTTGATCTGCTGTCGAACCCTAATTATGGCCACTGATAAGCTCTTGGTTCATAACACAGAGATCCAACCTATCATTAGCCATAGCCCCTAAACCTGTCCCAGGCTGAGTCTCAAGCCTGAGCTACAGACTGTGCCCTAACTCTGGGATATACTTAATATCCTACACTGACCACAAAATGAGTGCTCAGCAGAGATACTGACTGAGCTCTAACCCTAACCACAATCTGAAGCTCTGACTCCGTCACAGCCTGAGATCTGATCTTGGAAACCAACCCAGCTACAATTTCCACAGACTTAGCACTAACCAGAAAATGACCCCAACATTGGCAACAGAAGGACTACTAAACTTGGCCTTATACAGAGACAAAAACATGTACAGAGACTGAACTCTAAACTTGGCCTAAGACTGTGCCTTAATCCTGGCCAAGAAGTGAAACCAAATCGTCTATGAAACTTGAGGATATATTCTGACCACATCATATGCTCTAATCCTGCTCACAGATAGAATCCTGAACATAGCCACAGCCTGAGACTTAACTCCGTTCAAAGCCTAAATTCCAAACCTGGTCAGTATTGGGTTTATAAATCTGACCATAGAATAATCCACTGAACCTGGGACAGACTGAACCCCATCACTGGCCACTGGTTTGGCCCCTAAATCATATAGCCTCTAACCAGGTATAAACTGAGTCTCTGGCCACAGACTGAATTCCTAACTCTCATCACAGACTGAACCCATAAGCCTAAACTCCAACCTGAGTTTTCAATTTGAAAATAAAAATGATCCTCCAAAATGGCTAATGACTGACCCCAAATCTTTGAGATAGACTGAACCCTATCTCTGGGTAAATGCTAGCCCCAGACTGAATCCCACCTCCAACCACAGCTTTAACCTTAACCCTAGCCACAGACAGACTCCCGATACCAGAAACTGAACGGTTCATCAACACTGGGCGAAGACTGAACCCAAGTCTTGAACATGAACTAAGGACAAAACAAGACGAATACTTTTCATTCTTTGCCTGAAACCTAGCAAGAGATTTAACTCTAACCCTGAGCACACACACAACTCACCATGGCCAAGATCTGAGCCCTATTCCTGGCCACATTATGAGCACTGCCCTGGCATGAAAACTATAAATCCTGCCCACAGTCTGAGACCCAAAGACTGAACCCTAAGCCAGGCTAAATAATCATTCCTAACACTAGAAGGCTGAATCAAAATTCTCCTCATATTATTTGATCTAACAACAGGCTAAGACTGAGTACAAACCTTTGTCACAGACTGTCTTAAACCCATAAACAAAGCTCACTATGTTAGTGGCCACAGACAGAGTCCTAGCACTAGCTTGAGGTTGAGCAATCAGTCTGGCCACAAACCTAGCCCTAAATTGGGGAGAGATGTACCCACAACACTGGGCACAGTAAGGGCATGAAAAATCAGCACAGAGTGAACACTACTACTAATCCAAGAATGCCTGCTTCCCTAGCCAGAGTCTAAGTCCCAAACTGACACTAGGACATGAACACTCTGAACTCAAACCCTCGCAACAGCCAGAGCCCAAAACCCTGATTGCAGCCTGAGTTTCTAAACCTGAACACAAGCTGGATCCTATGTGTTGTCCATTCTGACACTAACCTTATTTGTAGACTGACATATAACAACAACAGCCAATCAGAGAAACAGGCTTACCTTCTTAGCCCTAAAACCTTCTTCACAGTAAGCCTTAACCTGGCCATTGGCAACCCCCAAACTCTGGTAAAAGCTTAATCAGATTAAAAAATTAGTTGCATTTCTATATATTAACAACGAACTATCTGAAAATGAAATTAAGAAAACATCCCATTTATAATAGCACCAACATAATGAAATATTTAGGAATAAACTTAACCAAGGAGGAGAAAGATTTGTACACTGAAAACTATAAAACACTCATCAAAGAAGTTAAAGCAGACACAAATAAATGGAAAGACATCCCTTGTTCATGGATTGAAGAATTGATGTCGACAAAATGTCTGCACTGCCCAAAGTGATCTACAGATCCAATGCAATCCCTATCAAAATCCCAATGGCATTTTAAACAGAAATAGAAAAACCAATCATAAAATTCATATGGAACTGAACAGACAGTTCTCCAAAGAATACATACAAATGGCCAACATGTACATGAAAAGATGCTCAGTGTCACTAATAAGGGAAATGCAAATCAAAACCACAATGAGATATCACCTCACATCTGTTAGGATGGCTATTATCAAAAAGCAAGAGACAACAAGTGTTACTGAGGATGTGGAGAAATTGGAACTCTTATACTCTGTTCGTAAGAATGGAGAATGGTGCAGTCACTATAGAAAACAGTATGGAGGTTCCTCAAAAAATTAAAAATAGAACTACCATATGATCCATCAATCTCATTTCTGGGTATATACTCAAAGAAAATGAAATCAGTGTCTCAAAAAGATATTTGCACTCCCATGTTCATTTCAGCATTATTCCCAATAGCCAAGATATGGAAACAACATAAATGTCCATCGACAAATGAACAGATAAAGAAAATGTGGTACATGCATACAATGGAATATTACTCAGCCTTAAAGAAGAAGAAAATCGAACCATTTGTGAGGTACAGGACTTAAGTGAAAAAGCCAATCAAAGAAGGACGAATATTGCATGATTGCACTTATATGAGGTATTTAAAATAGTCAGACTCATACAAGCAGAGAGTAGAATGGTGGTTGCCAGGGACTAGGGGAGGGGGAAATGGGGAGTTGTTGCTCAATGTGTATAAAGTTTCAGTTTTGCAAGACGAATAATTTCTAGAGATCTGTTCTACAACATAGTGCCTATAGTTTAAAAAATGGCCTTGTGTACTTTAAAATATGTTAAGAAGATAGAGCTCATGTTAAATGTTCTTATCACAAAAATAAAAACTCACAAAAGAACACAAGGAAATGTCTGAAGGTGATGTATATGTTTAGTGCCTTGATCGTGGTGATGGTATCATGGGTATATGCATATGTCCAAACTCATCAAAATGTATACATTAAATATATGGATTTTTTGTATATTAATTATACCTCAATGAAGCTTTAAAAAATGGAAGGACATTGTTCATGATATCTCTCTCCTTAATCAGCAAAATAAATTTTTCCATAAGTCAAGGTGTATTTCTTTTTGTGCCTCATTGATGCAAAAAGCACCTGAGAAAAGTAGTGTTAGCTTTTAGAGTCTGTATTTTGAGGAAGATAAGGAAAAAGAGTGCTTTAAAGGTATTGGGTTAACCAATCAACAGTATTTGCCACAGCCAGAGCTCTCTAAAATTCATATCATTATTAAAGAACCTCTCTAAAAATGTTTGACAAATTGTTGTCCCCAAACTCAATCCAGCTACTAATTATCAGCCTCCTTCAAGTGTCTAAGTAAGCAAAAATAAGCGTATCGTATATGGAACAACCCTGGAATTATATAAACCAAAATGTTAATAGAAAAATAAAAGCTTAATCAGATAGCACCAATACCAGCACTCAGTGAACAAAAACTCTACACAAAACCAAAATTGGACCACTACCTGCAGAGTCAATTCTGATACAAGCGAAGCTGAAGTGCTAACACAGGTCACCAACTGAGCCATGCTCTGGCTGCAGAATGAGGTACAACACTGGCCACCATGACTTACCTCCACAGACCATTCCTGATATGGGCTACCAACAAAGACAGAACCCTGACACTGGCTAAAGTCAGAAAACATACCTTGGACATACTCTGGCCAAATATGCATCTCAAATCCTGTTCATATTCATAGTTGAAATCCTGGCCACAATCTATACTCTAATATTGTCCATGGGTGAAATGCTAACTTTGGTCTGAGACAAACTCTCGGGCACATCCAGGTAATGTCATAACATGTCAACAGACTGAATATTAAATTTAGACACTGACTGTGCCTTAACACTGGCCACAGACTGAGGCCTAATGCTAGACCAAGAATAAACTTCAACCATGAACACTAATTGAAACTTCACCTGATCAAAGAGTGAACATAAATCCTGTTCAAATTCTTATTTAGCTTTTCCGCAGGCAACAAAATCAGCATAAACAGTAAGCCCCAGCAAAGCCATAATGCTGGCCTTTACTGATTCCCAAACCTAGAATTAAGAGTGTTTCCAACACTGACAAAAAACTAAATTCAAACCTTGAGCTGAGCCCTAACCCTAGCTGTGGTCTGTGTAAGGCTGGTCTACAGACTGAGCCCCAACACTGATCTTAGAGTGAGGCCTCTTCCTACATACAGACTAAATCCTAATACTGGTCAAAATTTGAACCCAAATCTTGTACATTGACTTTACAATGAGGTATAATACAGGCCACACTGACTGATGGCAGCCTCAGAGTGAGCTTTCACACTGGTCAGAAATGCACTCTGATCCTTGTCACAGATTGAACCATAGCTATAACTCTGGGCCCTAACATTGGTATCAGGCTGAGCTCTAAACTTGGCTCCATGGTCTTCTAACCAGGGATCCACACTGACTTGTAAAAATAGTGACAAATTGACTGAACCTTAACCGAAGGAAAGACTGAAGCCAAACACATTTCACACTATAAACCTGAACCCTGGCCATGACTTGAGCTGTACACTGGCTCTTGATAGAGCCTTAACCTTGACCTACTAATTGATCTATAAATCCAGCTAGACTGATTTACCGTGGGCCACTATTTCACAAATTCATCTTCTTATACTCAAGTATTCGTTTCCTGGATATATTTTCAAGCATACTTTCTACAACAATAGATCAAGAGTTTCACCTTTGTATGCATAAGCACACAGACACACACACAGATTCTAACAAGCCTTACAGAAATATTACTTGTCACAGCTATGTATGTTAATAACTAATTTGTTTATTGATGGTTCTCGCTACTAGAATATAAGCTCCAAAGGGCAGGAACGTTATCTGGGTTTTTTCCCCACTTCTCTATTGCCAACATCTAGAACTATGCCAGGAATGCTCTAAGTACTCAATAAATGTTTGTTGAATAGATGAATGAGCAGTTCCTTGTTACTCTTCTATCCTTCTCTCATTGGACCTCTCTGTGCTATATTCTGGTAATTTTACTTTGTTTTCTCTCAGTTCATCTATCTGGCCATTTCTTCTCAGCTTCCTTTGAAGGCACCTCTTCCTCTACCTACCACTTGAATATCATTATTTTCTAGAGTTCCTTACTTAGTCTTTATCCTGTTAAAAATTACTATTCTAAACACTCTCTGAGTGAAATTTAATCCATATTTGCTTATTTAATTACCATCTACATACTGATGTCTCCCAAATGTTTAGACCTCTCTCTTGTGCTTCAGACGTACATTTCCTTGCAGCCTATCAGGCATCTCCACCCAAATGTTCCACAGACTCCTCAAATTATAAATGTCCAAAACTGAATTCCTCCTATCCCTCACAAAACTTGCTACTCTTTCTGGGTTTCCTATCTCAATGAATGGTACCACCATACACGCAGTCTTCCAAACCAGAACTTGGGAGTCACAACAGAACCCCTTCCCTTTCCCTCACTTTCCATGTCCAAATTATCACCAAGTCCATCTGATCATACCATTTCCCTGCTTAAAATCCTTTCATGGTTCTCTACTGCTTTCAGGTTAAATTTTGAACTCATTTGTATAGGCCCCCTATTTCTACCTTATCTAGTTCCTGAAATATGGAACTTTGTTTTGTTTTGTTTTTTGGTTTCTGCTTTGGTTCCCATTCTTATTTCTCTGTATGGAATGTGGTTGACCTCCATGCCCCAAAACTGACAAATATCTTACTAGTTCTTCAAGTCTTATCATTCAAACATGATTTCCTGCAGAAGAGGAATGAGTTCTTCCTCCTCTATGGTCCTATGGAACGCTATGTAGACCTTTTTAGAACTCTTTACACACTGTATATCTCCCTTCCTAGATTGTGAGGTACTTGAGGGCAACGACTGTTTTCCAATTCTGTAGCAATAGTGCCTAGCCTAGTGCCTTGCACAAAGCAGTTTGCTGAATAAATTACTGAATCTATTAAATCCTCTTTTTCCTTCACTTCTCTTTTTAAAATTTTAGGCAATTACCTTAGCAAAATGCAATTCCTTTTTCTTTCCCTTTATTTCTTTTGTGAGAAAAAAGTTGTCCCTATCAGTAAAATTGTAGTAACACAACTGTAACAGCCCATTCAGCTACAAGGATTCGTCCCTAACAAAGAAAAGTCAAAAGTTAGGAGTGATTTTAGCCCTAATGAACAACCATTTTCTTCACCCTTTAAATCACTTGAAAGTGCTTAGGTGTCCCCGCTTATTGCTTTATCCACCTCTGTTAACATATATTTTTTTTTTACTAAAAAGATAGTTTCTTAAAGACGTATACAGTTTTTTCTTATTATTCAAGTAGTATTGTCTATCTGTTCTAAACTATTGCATTACACCAGTGTACGTGGCCACTATTATTCATGGCAACAATGCGGCTTCATTATGGGTTAAATAGGCTTCTTCTGGGCTGACTTTTCATAGATCACATTTCTATGCCTGTTATGACACCATTTCAAAGGAAAAAATAGGATTGCCAATTAGAAACAAAATATAAATTTTTTTCCAGAACCTTTGAAGTGATTCTAACGCAGATGGGTTAGACAGAACACATTTTGATAGTTTTAAAGGACCATTTAAAATTCTAAACTTATCAGCGCATAAATAACATTTTTTAAAAGTCAATCAAAACTCAATGAAAATTTCAAATCACGATACAACGAGCTTCTTCCAAAATGCTAATACCTTAACCAACAGTGAAATAAATCTAGAACCTTCATCTGTCCCACACAAGCACAACTCAATACCCTAAAGAAGGGAGATTTTGTAAGACAGTACGCTCCAAACTACTACAACACCCAGAATACTCTCCTCCATTTGAACTGTGGGGACCATCGGACCGGAGGGAGGAATTGTGGGTATATAGAAAGAAGTGTCTCGACTCCGTCTCCCACAATCCTCTTGTCTTCACTTGACTCTCTCTGCCAATACCAATATTGGATCCCGCACCCCAGGTAGAACAGCCTCTAGCGACCTGAAACTACATTTCCCATGAGGAGAAGGCTTGGGCCTCCGGCTTCCCTGGTGACCAGGAACCAATAGGAGACGCCGCAGCCGCCACGGTGTGGGTGAGCGTCCAGCCTTGGGCCTGAGGTGCCGGGCCCAAGCGGGCTCACGCGTGGCGGGGAGTTCAGAAGACAGTTGCGCGGCGCGTGAGGGCACTAGCCGCCCAGGAGCTGCCGCGCCGGCCCGATTTTCCGCGGCTGTATAAGGAGTAGCGCTTCGGTAGCCGGGGAGCTGGAGGTCAGAGAGGCAGAAAGCCTGAGCGGCTGTGGCTGGGGACTGTGGGACCGAGGGGGCCTAGGGAGGAGGGTGCTTCCGGGACCGCTTTCCTCAGCGCCTAGCTCCGCCCAGCTCCGCCTCTCCGGGAGAGGGGGTGTGGGGACTGGGAGTCGGGGGTGGGCTTCTGAGCTTTCCGCGCCCGTTCCCGTGAGTCTCGGGAGCGCGCTCTCTTTTTTTCTCCCCCGCCCCCCCACAACCCGCTCGCTATCTTTCTTTGTCCACCACGGCACCCCTTCATCCGCCCCCCCCGCCCCGCCTTGTGCCTCCTCAGAGGTCTGAAGTTAGGGTTCTCGACCAGGATCTTCCCCATGCGGCGTGTGGACTCTGTTTCTTATTGCTTAGAGGAGTTGTTTGATCTCTTTCCTCTCTTCCCTCAATTTGCATTTCAGGTTTGGGCACACACCCCTCACAGTGCACACACTCTCTATTTCCTCTAGGGGCGTGGGAATTTCTTGCCACGCTCAGAGCGTGACTTTTTGTCAAATTTTCACTTTGCCTCCTTGATGGTGAGATAAAGATCATTGCCATCTCTTTATTGACCCCTCCAGCAACCCAGCACTTGCGTGACCAGATCTTTAGAGTGGAAAGGGTTTCACCTCGATTTCCAGAAGGGGTGGGGACCAGAAGAGGGAAGGAATCTCGCAGCAGTTGAGAAATACATGTTTAAGATTCAGTACAGTGTTCTGTGAGAGTAAAAGGCAATTTAGACCTGTTTTAAAAACCGAGTTTTGTAGGGATTTCCAGCAAGAACTGATAGCACTAATGTTAACAAGTAGGGAGCACACTGACTACAGAATAAAGTAGACAGTGCAAAGCAAACTGTATTGATTATTTTATTATTACAAACACATGAAAAAAGTGCTGAGGGGTTAGTGGAAGGGGATACTGATGAGGTTGGGGGTTGATCTATGGAAGGTCAAGCCTAACCTTGAAAGTGCTGAAGGCTTGAAACTTTCATCTGTCTTCCAGATCAATCCTGGTAGGCTTTGTGAAGGAGGTGAATTTTAATTTGGCCTCCAGAAGAGTAAAGGGGATTTGAAATGGGCAAAGAGGAATAAGAAAATGCTTCCTGATACTGGAGTTAGAATTTTAGAAGGGTAGATAGAAGAGGGAGCGTTTGCGTGACAGGTGGGCTTGCCTGACTCGAGTAAAAGATTTCAACAGGGATAGATTGGGAAAGAAATATCGTTGAAAAGCATAGGGTCATAATAACAGGACACTTTGAAGGATCCACATAGTTTGGATATTATTCTGTATCAAATAAAATTAAAGGCAAAAAATTAAGATTGAGTGATTTTTGTTTTCTCATCCTAGGGGAACCTGATTTGAGATCAATTCTTGGAGAACACAAGGAAGTGTGGTGGTACGTTCCAGGTGTGAGTTTAATTTAAACCCTAGGAGAACATTGTCTTATAGACTGTTTTGTTTGTAGCTATTCTTAGCTACACTCTGTAGATTTCAATTTTAAAGGCTGATGACATAAGTTTATTTTCTTAAGAAATGCATTTGTTGTCCTTGTACATCATATTATCTGAATTGTAGTCATTTCGTTGGGCAACTATAATGACTGCTATTTATTGAGTCCCTATAATTTCCAGGCACTATCATTAAAGTCTGTCCACCATGGTTTGCTGGGCCCGCTGTTCACTTTTGTTCTGGACTTTCCATTTGTGGTAAGGAGAGATTATTGTGAAGTCTAGTTGATCGTCCTGGCAGAAACCCAAATGATTCACTTTTAGTTTCTGTGTCCGTATGTGTCTGCTGTAAAGTAGCTGCCAAAACCAAATTAGCTTAACTGCTATTGCAGCCATAGCTAATTGTGTCTGCCAAAACTATAGTCAGTATGGCTATTTCTGAATTAGATGATTCTCTTTATAAAGCATGTCATGCCTCTAAGCTGTTTGGACCTGGACAGTGCTTTGGGGTTTATTTTATTTTAGCTTTTATTTTAAATGACCTTTTGGGTCACTAGGTCTCCTCCATGACCTTTGCCACATTAAGAGTTGGGGATGCAACAGAGCACGAGGTGTGAGCTCTCCCTGGGTCTGGTTGGTGAGATGGATGCCTGTAATTCTGAGGTAATGTAGTGTGTATAACAGAGACAGGCACAAAGTGCTATGGAAGGATAAAGGAAGGGGTGACTAACTGCAAGGCAGAGTCAGGGAGAAGGCTTCTGTGAGGAGATGACATGACAGATAGGTCTTAAAGGATAATGAGTTTGCCAGGCAGAGAAGAGTGGAGGGGAGGCATTCCAGATAGAGGGAGCATCTGTAAAAGACATGTGGCTATATGAGAGCAAGGCATGTCCATGCAATATTGAGGAATTCAGCATGTCTGGGGTGCAGATTGTTTGGGAAAAGGAAGGTATAATGGTAGAAGAGTCTGGGAAGATAGGTCGGGGCTGATTTATGAAGAACCTTGAATTCAAGGCTAAGAAGTTTGGATGTGCCCTCATAGACCAGTGTTTCTCAAAAGGTAGGGCATCTGCCAGCAGTGGTTGTGTTGCACTCCCACAAACGTTAAAAATTTTATTAATTATATATTCTAATACATCATTTAAAAGATAAAACTGAACTGGAAATCAAATCTAAGGGTACTTAGGATATAGCTTTGTAAAAATAGAAGATGAACCAGTTTTAAGTTGATTTAAAGACAAATATTAAATACTAGTGCACATAGTGTGTGACTATCACCAAGTAATACTCAAATAACTGAAATACTCAATACTGAAATACTCAAATAACTGAAGTTCGGGAAATACTTCCTGTAGGCAATAGAAAACCATTAAAATGTTTTAGAAGAAGAGCATCGTGATCAGGTTTTCACTTTACGATGTACTGGAGGAGGGCATGACCAGTTAGGAGGTTGGTGCTCTGTCCCACAGAGAGATGATGAAGACCTGAGGAAGTAAGATATGAGAGAGAGGGGAACAGATTTGAGAGCTATCTAGAAGGTAGAATCAGTAGGACTTGGTAGATGTGAATGTTATTATTCTATCAATGTCATCAGAATTATTTTAAAAGTCTGTATAAAGCCTGTTATCCTTTATATTCTAAGATGAGCATATTCTTGCCCAAACAGGCTATGTACATATATGCATTAAGGTAACAGTGGAGGCTGTTGTCATGAATGGGTTTGGATTACACACAAGCATCTTTGCTGCCTTACTGAGTGTCCTTTAGAGCAGTGTCACAAATATTCAAGGCGCTGGTGAGGAATATGAGTATGATCTGTGACCCTTAGCCGTGTGAGGAACTCCTTCTTCAAGACCCACTCAAATATCAACACCTCTGTGAAGCCTTTCCTGAACTCTCTTTATCCCACCCCTGACACTCACACATGCATGTACACACAAAGCAATGTTAGGCCCTGGCTTCCATAGGACCCTGCACTTACCTCTGTCCTAGCCTGTACCACACTATAGTGTGTCGGTCTGTGGATATGTCTTTTTCCCCTCTAGACTGTGATCCCCTTTAGCATAGGGGCCAGTTCTCACTCACCTCCATACCCATAGCATCCAGAACAGCACCTGGCACATGGTAGGCACCTAATAGATGGTTATTGGATGAAAAGAATGGATGAGCATATTCCCATGAATATAACTCTGGACCTTGGTACCACAGAGTGCCAAATGCTACAAAAGACTAACTGTTTGCTACATTTGCTGAACAAAGCAGTAAATTAAAGTGACCTGGGTACATAACTTCACTAAAGGTTTCTTTTTTTTTTCACATTTTTCCCCTCCCTTCTGTGGTTACCTTACCTTTCTGTTTCTCATCATTTATCCACCCATCCACCTGTTCCTTAGTCCTTCCCATTGCTTTGCTCCTCTTGACAGAGTTCACATTGCTCCTGCCCTGATATTCTGTCAAGGATCCATCCCTTCCTCTCCACCCACCAAGTCCAGTTGACTCCATCCTTGAAATCACTCTCAAATGGGTCTCCTCCTACTCATAGACACTGCTAGTGGGAGTGTAATTTGAAACAGCCTTCTGGAGAGCAATTTGTCAATATGTATCAAAAATCTTAAGATTGAACATAGCTTTCAATCTACCACTTCAACTTCTAGGGCTCTATGCTGAGAAAATAAATGTGATGTTTTCAAAATTTTAGCTCTCAGGATATCCATCCCAGAATTATTTATAATAGCAAAAACAAAAAGAAAAGCAAAAGAAAAAAGAAAAAAATAACATTTTAGATGTCCAATACTAGAGGTTTAAATTAAATCAACTATGGTACATCTATAAATTGGGTTACTAACTAGCCATGTAAGTTGATGTTACCACAGGATATTTAATGCTGTGGAAAGTTGTTTATGATATATTTAGAGAAAATTGAGCTTATAAAGCTGACAGATCCAGTTTAAACGTGCACACACATATCACACATGCACGTGTACACACACACATAGGAAAAATCCTGTGATGGTAAACACACAAAAAATATTAATAGAGGTTTGCTATCAATGCTAAGATTACATATAAGTTCTATTTTTAATCTTTGCAGATTTTTATTTTCTAATCATCTATAATGATATATTAGTTAGTTTTTAAAAAGTTATTAAAAAATGTTTTCCCCATATTTACCCCTATTACCATTGCCTTAGTTTGGGGCACACTGCCCCCCGCCCCCTGCAACACACACATGACTTCTAGCCTGGATTGCTACTGCCTCTAGTCTGCCTCCCTTCCAATCCGGTCTCCACCAATACTGACACAATGATTTTTCTAAATCACAGATCTGAAGCTATCCAACTTTATATAAAATAGTTCAAAGGCTGCCCATTGTCCTCAAGATGCAATCCAAGCTTCTTAGAGTGGCTTATAAAACCTTTGAAAATCAGCTCCCTGCTTTTCTCGCCAGCCTCACTTTTTCCTACTACAATGTACTTTTTCTTGGAGTCTTAGACCGGAGCCTGGCACATCCTGGTTGTTTAGTTAATGCTAGCCAAATGTTGATGTGGACTGTATGGATTAACTATTGTGTGCCAGACAATCCACCAGTATTACATTTCATCCTAAAAGTAGAAATATTAAATGCATAAAAGTTATCCCTATTTTACAGATGAGGAAAATTAAAATAAATAAAACTTGGAAGAAAAATAATTATAATAACATTTTTTATAGGAAAAAAAATCAAAACCCTCTGCCATAACACAGCTCTCTTCATTTTCCTGCAGCCTGTGCCAGTCTTTGTCAGTATGCATACAGACTTTGTTCATTCCCTTGGGTGAGTTATATGTGACCACTGCATAACAAGAGCAGTCCAGACTGATGCGATCTCACCATGTCATGGTTCACATTGTGCTAATGTACAGAAATCTTTCCTTTGTGTACATAACACTTCATGCAGGAGAGACGGAATAGCTCCAATTGCTGTGTTTTTCTTTGTGTTTTGAATTTCTATGTCTTTTGGGATGAGGATGTCAGCAGAGAGCTACGAAAAACTGATAGAATTGAATGTACAAGAAACAATGTGTCTCATGGGAGCCAATGTCATTGGTTAATTTATTTTTTTAAATGTCATGTAGATGTATTTTCCAGCAATCTGTCCCCTGGGAAGACCTTGGTTGAATTTAACTGTTAATCCTATTTACAGAATGCAGCCCATGTGTGCACTATATTCTTGCATTGTTAAGTGATCTTAGACATATGTAGTGGATTACCATAACGACATACAATCAGGTGAAAAAGTGTATCAGTGTTCATTTTGTCATTCAGGATCCTGCAGCTTGGTCTTGCCTTCATTTTCCTTACAAATAATACCCATTGTGCAAAAACGGATGCTCTTTAAAGGACAGAAGTCCTAAGTATGAATCATCTGAATAAAATGATATTACCTTGTAAGGAATTGTCACTTTTCAATACTTCAGGAAAAAGAATCTATAGTTCTGCCGCTCCATCATCAGATAAGTTGAACATGGGAATTAGAATTTCAGTTCATTAGATGCATTATTGTGGGCGTACTATGTGCGAAGCACTCTGTTAGGCACTGTGCTAGATACTTAAAAATACCCACTTTTAATGCCTTCCAGGCAGAGAGAGAGAGAAAGAGGAGATCTGTTACACACCAGAATGAGTGTGCAAGAGCAAATGAAAGAAATAGAGTTTAACAAGCAGGCCCATCATATAAATGAAAATTTGCCCAGGTGGAAATTGAGATATGTGCCAATAGGGGTTTGTTCTTTCGTTTTCTGTCTCTTTCCTCTGTGGGATATATAAGCAAAAATGAACTGCTAGATAGCTGATAAGCAAATGATGTAGTTCTCTGTTTACAAACAGTTGGAGAGGAGGAACGGTGACTTTCTGTCCGTCTAGTCCTGCACAAGCCTGCTGGGGATGTTGTAAGAGTTATGACTATGTCAGCTTTTCCAGGGTTTCTGTCTCTGCTGCAGAGATTTGGCAGACACCTCAGACAAATTTTATGTCTCTTAAATCTTCCTCAAGCTAGGCTTGGCTCTTAGATTTATATGTACAAAAAAAGCAAAGTGTTTACCAGTTTGACATTTTTGAAGATCAAAACAGACTCAATTTTTTTTTAATTCAGCATACACCTCAGTTTAGTCTACAGAAAGGGCTAATTGCTTTTGCTATTTGTTTAAAACAGCCGAAATCTTTACTTTCCAGAAGTGGCGACTGATCATATGTCTAAAGATTTCTATTCCAGGCCTCTGTTGCTTCCTCTTTTTCTTGCCTACAAAATGTAAAGTTTTGCT